>NW_020897690.1:30228658-30790732 GCF_003984885.1 Neopelma chrysocephalum | reverse complement strand
GAGCTTCCTTTTATGTGGGTATTCCTGATTTTTGTGTGGCTGCTGGTGCTGGGCTGAGGTTTTTTTGTTTTACCCTTGTGGTATAATATTCACCCAGAGAGGGGAAACATCTTGCATGCAGGACGTTGTGTTTCATGGGTGTTGAGCGCAATGTGCTTTCACGTTTACCTTTGCTAATAAGCCTGGTAATGACTGCCCCTTAAGAACCTCTTTCCTCTGTCCACATTGCTCACATTGCTACTGCTTGTGAGCTTGAATTGCAAGAGCACTCAAAGGCCACAGTGACTTCCAATTCTGTTGAACTAATGTGCTGCTTGCACCTGTGATAAAACTGCAAAGGCTTTGCAGTCGGAATGGCAGGGTGAGCAACTTGTGACTGGGATGCAAAGTAGTAGTGCTGCATGCTTACTGAGGTGATGACAGCTGCCCAGTTATTATCCTTCAGGCTTGTCCCACTTAAAATGAAGGAGCACATGTAAAGGATAATGAGATTACACACCTTAAGGTTTGTAAACTGAGTCTTCTCTACATTTTCTCCTCTGTTGCTTAAAAAAAGGTAGGCTGTAGGCATGGGTTGGCTGACACCCTGAATAAGGGCAGGCAGAAGAGGTACTGCTGTCTGAGAGGAGAAAATTAGAAGGACCTGAAGAAGCCAGGGCTTGAATCGAGCACTTTTTCATGGCAGGGACAACAGGGAGAGATTTTCTGTTGCAAAGAAGAAAGGCCTAACATCTGGATGTGTTCTAGCACATGGTTTGAAGGAGGAGGTAAAGTCAAAGTTAAGAGTGAGTTTGGGCAGTGAGTAATCTCTCTTTATGAGAGACAATATGAGAGCTATTTGTGTAGTTGTGCTGAGATCCATCTGACACCTGAGCATATGTGCGGACATGTGAGGTCAAGTCGCTAGCTTAAAGAGGAATAAAACACAAACCGAAATACAGATTTGACAGTCATCAGAATAAAGTGTTTGTTAATGTTATCACACTGTAGTGCCTAAAATACCGGTTTCTTAATCAGATAGAGTGGAGAATAGCTATGCCAGTGAGTTTTGTGTTTCATTGGCAGACACTAACTTTTACTTTGTATGACCTGTATTCAGTTCTGAATTCTAGAAACATTGTAGAGCTTTCAGATATATTTCTCTCTTTCTAAGTAGTGATTTTACTAAATAGATCACTTTCTTTATTCCCCTTCTGCTTTTGTTTTCAGAGCAAGGCATTTCAGAGAGAGCATCAAATTTATCCATGAGTGCCGGCTCACAGGTGAAGGCTGCTTAGTTCATTGGTATGTACAAGCTTCCTACAAAAAATTTTAAGGGTTTCTCTACCTTGATTTGGATGCTCATAATTTTAATAAGTTAGTGAAATGCTCCCTTTATTCAAAGAGCCTCAGAAGATTTGCAAATGCTATTAAAACCTCATGCTAGGACTTTTGAGTCTCTGGAGTGGGCACCTGCCTAGAAAGAAAAGGAACCCAAGAAATTTTTTTTGACCTTCTCTTATCAAACATTTTTGTAGGATTAATTTGACTAGGAGTGTGTTGACTAGAGGCATATTATTTATTTTCCATCATTTTAATTGCTGTATTTCTAAATGTTATTTCCATAATCCTAATCATTTGATTAGTTTCTCTAACAGCTATTTTGGAAACTTCAGAATTGTTAAAAAAATTTCGTCTGAAGAGAAATTGAATTTTTTTCCTCTTTTTTTTTTTTTTTGTCTTTAAACTGCTGAAGCATTCAAATGTTGCATTTGTTAATAGCAAGTATCTGATTGGAGATATGCTCCCAGGACTGTAGAGAATAGAAAAGGAAATCCCACCCTGGTTTTTTTTTTTTACTCTCTGCTATTGGTTGTAGTCTTTGTGCTGTATGTCCAAGTGACATATCTGAGTCTATATCTGGAATCAGAGACATCTTGTGATTTGAACACTGGACTTATACACAGGCCTTGAGCATAAATCCTCACTTTACTATTAGCTTATGATAGGGCATGAGCCATTTGGTCAGTCTTGGTGTATGGGAAGTAGGAATAAGTAGTCTGAATTCTGATGGAGTTTTGAAAAACATATATTTAAAATTGTGAAGATTTCAGAAACATAAAATGTTTTTGAAATGCCAAGTGAAAGAGTCTGGTAACTCTTTTTACTCTGGTAAATGTAACATTTTTTATACTCACAGTAGTAAAAGTTCTGAGTTTGTCCAGTGCTGTCCAACCAAGCATAATGAACGATTCTTACTCTATCCCAGCATTTCATATGGAGAAACTGGAGTCCTGAGAGTTGAAGGTGCACAGTTGCAATGGATAGCAGAAAGAGGAACTCAAGCAACCAGACACATGTACTTTTTAACGGTTCAGTTAAAGTTCATTTTGGCCCCATGAAATTCAAGCCTTTATTCATGATGGAGAAGGAACAGTATTATTTCACTGCTCTGATCTGTATAAGCAGAAGAAAGAAAGTGGGTGACTTATTTCTGCCTTATTAGAAACCAAATCTAACTTAAAATGTGTGCACTGTCCCCTGCTTTTGTGAAGACTTTGTGTTTATTTCTTCCTTTTCAGTCTCTCATGAATTACCACTCAGAATCCACTTTCTCAATCATGTTGTAGATTCGTTCTGCTACATTTGAAAAAGCAGTGCCAAAACTATATAACTCAAACATTTAAATATTTCTTCCTTGTGGCAAGCAACACAGCACTCTGCTGTGATGTTTAGAAATGATGCTTTTAACTGTGACAGATGAAGTATAGTACTGCTTCAGTGTATTGCACCTCATTTTTCATGCAGCCTTGCAGGTGTCTCCAGGAGTGTAACACTGGTGGTTGCCTACATCATGACCATCACAGACTTTGGTTGGGAAGATGCACTGTCTGTTGTCCGTGCAGCGAGATCCTGTGCCAATCCAAACATGGGCTTCCAGAGACAGCTACAGGAGTTTGAAAAACATGATGTTGATCAGGTAAATGAACTACAAACAAGAGTTGTGAAACACAGCTCCAAGTCAGATCATGGGCTACTTTTCATTAGTTTGTGGTCTCTGTGGTTTATCTGACCCTGTTTTTGCTCTGAGGGAGTGGCTTCTTAGCCCAGCCTGCTCCACTGAGGAGGTACAGATAGAACTGAGGGTATCAAGGAATGCTAGATGGGAGAAGGGATGAAGCACAGCACCTAAACACCTCCTGCCTGACTGTGCTCTCAATCTAGTGATTGCTTCATATGTGCTAAGACACAGTACAAAACTGATGCCTTTAGAGGGGTAAAAACTAAAGAGTGAGTTGCTCAGAACACAGCAGGAAGACCAACCTATAAGTACCAGTTGCATAAAATAGCTGTTTTCCCCACAACACATTAATTTGGAATAGTAAGCAGGAAAGAAATCATAATCAGAAGTCTCTGCTATCCAGGAGTTAAACTAGGTTCTCATTATGACTTACATGTTGTGTCCCACTCATGTTCTGTTGCTAAGACAATAAATTTTCTGGTGTATAGGGCAGTCTTAAATCTGACCCTTTTTTTTCTTATTAGCCTTTGAAGGCTTTGTATGACTAGGAGAATTAAGGGAAGAGTAGGACTGCCAAGTGGTTTTCATAAGACAAAAATTAGTTTCTTACTCCGAAAAAGAACCGTCCCACGCAGAAGACCTGCTCCCTGTGGGTAATTGGTGACTTCCACTTATGTTAACAACCTAGTCTGGCTGCCCCCTTCATTTTCCATTGCTCAGCATGTTGCTGTTCTCTGGGCTTTTGTGCTTATGGTGCTTATTAAAAATCAACAACAACAACAGAGGCAAACCAAAATTGGAAAGCAAAATACATAAGGCAAAGGATGTAGTTTTTTTTATTCCATCCCTGTCATTCTACTGCAGAAAGCTCAGACTTTAGAAATTACCATTTGTTTTGTATGATGCAGTTTGCAACTGTAAATATTTGTGTTTTTTTAATATTTAACTGAATGTTTCCTGGATCGTTTGGAACTGGTGTAAATGGTAGAAGAACTGATTTTTAAGAGACAAAAGTCAGAGAGGGACTTTCCAGACTTGTCTCCTTCCTCCCTTACAGTCATTTCTACTCTAATTGGTTTGGTCTAACAGCAATGACAATTAGGGCTGTATGCAAATAGCCTGATAAAGACAGTAACGTCTCTCTTTTTTCATCCACCATGGACGTTGCATTCTGTCTTTTTTCACTGAGGGGGAGGCAGTAGGTTGCAAAAAGAAGTATCCACCTGTATTCACTGGCTAGGCTGGAGTTTCTTACTGTCTCTTAACAGCAACCACATCCTTAGCAGGTGTCTGTTTACACACCTGATTTCAGTGGAATAATGCCATCTGCCAAGGGTGTGAACTTTTTTCATATTTCAGCAGCATGGGTGTTTTGCTGTGGCACTACAGGGTGATGGTATCCTCTAGGCTCTCTGGAACGGTGTCCTTCAGATCTTGGTCTTACAGGGTGGGGTTTAGTCACTAGGGTCACAATGTGGTTTGTACCTGTTCCAAACCTCCGCTTGGTAGCCTGAGCCTTCAGATTTGACTCAGGACCTTACGATCTTTTACGAATGAGAGGGAGGAACTATGCTGAGGTCTTGTCTCCCAATGTCCTAGCAAATGGTCTTTATGGATCAAGCTGTTCATGAGCCCCAAACAGAACAAAGCTATGAAGGCTAAGGTTTGAAAAATTAATATTTTCCCCTTTGGGACACAACAGTTGGGGGCTGTGTTTACTAACTGCTTCTGCAGAGAAGTGCAACAAAATTGTCAGGGGTTGGACAGTTCCTCAATTGGAATTGTCCTCAGTTGGACTCAAATTCTCCAACTGGCAAAGATGTGACAGAGAAGGATGTAAATGTGATTAAGGTCTATAAAACTGAGTGGACAGAGAAAGTGAACATGTGAAACTTCCGCTCCTTCCTTTGAGATGGGATTATCAGTTGGCAGGTCCAAATCAAGGAAAAGGAGGGGGGGAGTGTTATACAATATGCACTTATGGAGCTTGTTGACATACAGATATCTTGTGAGAAAAAATTGTGGGTTTAAGAATGTGATCTCATGACAGAAAAATTAATTTGTTGTTATCAAACACAAAGATACTGCCTCAGACTCTGAAAGCACCTGAACTGAAAATTGCTGCGGGCTGAGGAAATAGCTAGGGAAAAGGTCCCAGCATTACTAGGACCTTTGCTTGATTCTTGCCTTGGCATTTACATCTGGCTGCTCTCATACCAGGATACAGGGCTGGATTGTCCTTCAGCTGGACCTGGTACTTCTGTTACCGTGTACCATATTCAGTCATTCATGTCAGTAACATATACGGTCCTATGCTATAGCTTGTAAAGCTCTTGAACTTTTTCTTCCTAGAAGATATCTTCTGGGATATCTGCAGTACATTTTTTACTACTGGTGTTTGTGAGCTTGGCATCTGTATGAGTAGCTAATTTCTGATCTGCAAGCTTCTTGCAGCCTGTTGTGACTTGGGCAAGTTGGCTGATCATATTAGCTTCCACACTAGTTCATCTTATTGTTTATGTATGCAGCAGGAACGGGGAGATTTTAAGTCCAGGATTTCCTTGCCCAGCAGGTGTTCCTTATTCCATATTACTCCAGTCAGCCATGCTGTTCCACAAATGTGTCATTTTAGGAGATGTAAGGGATCTCAGTGATTTCAAATATGTTTCCCTGTGCCTATGTATTCTGTGTTGCTATTGAAGGGCATGCAATATTTGGAGTGGTTTTTTGCTTACAATCTTAAAGACTCTGGAAATTCTCTAGGACAGGAAGAAGTATTACTTCTCCATCAGTCTTGTGTTATTGTTTCATCATAACTGCGTATCTATGTTCAATTTCTGCAGTTCAGGCAGTGGCTGAAAGAAGAATACGGGGAAAACTCTTCTCAGGATCTGCAAGAAGCCAAAAATCTTCTGAGCAAATATAAAGAGCAGGCAGAGTTGCATCAGACTACCGGAGGAAGACAGTGGAATAACAACTTCTCAACTGTGCCATCTCTCTCATACAGCAACTACACAACAGAGACCTAATCGTAGGAGGTCGATTTTCTTCTTGCTACCTTTGCAAAACATCTTGCCATGTTTTCCATCCCATCTTCAAGACTTTCAGCAGTAAACCATGCAAAGAGTTGATTTATAGAAAGCTTCTTGATGACATTATGTGTGTGTGTGTGTATGAGTGTATTGTGTGTTTCACACAGTTTTATAATTCTGGCAGGATCAAGCTCTGTTTATGCCCAGAGACAGGATCCAGTTACTGTGGCTGAGGCAGCTTGTCCGCCAGCTACAGCTGTTATCCCCTTATGGCCACGTTGCCTGGCATTTGCTGTGAGGTTAGCTCAACTCCTCTTGTTGTAGGCTAGCAAAGGGCTTGAAGAAATGAAGTCTGGTGATTCAAGCTGTGGCAGTTTGTTATCTCTGCACTATTAGTGTGGGAAAGATGTTATTGCACCTGAAAAAGGGAACTTAAGTCTGTGTCTCTGCTGCTCTTGTTCACAGTCCATTGGCAAGTAATTCTGTGGAGGTGGGTTTGAACTTGAATGCTAGGCTGCAAGCTGGAGCGGGTGAGATGTGAGTGTACGTACCTTTCTACAAGCACTAGCATGTAGGAGAGAAGTGGGACAGACAGCTCTGAGTAATAACACCTTCAACTGCCACAGTCGTACTTGCTTCAGTGCACGTGAGACGGGGCTGTCGGTAGAACTGCCACAGAGCAAGAGCACCGAGCCTGTTACCACAGCTCAGCTGATGTGCAGTGATTTAAGCCATGGTCCCTTGACTGTGCATCTGGTCTCCCAACATAAGCTTCTCTGGAGAACAGCTTATCAGGTCTCCAGTGCCACTGAACTTCATTCCCCATGGAGCACGTGCCTCTTCAACACACACCCCTGCGCACATGTCTCCAGAATGGGCTCAGTGTGAGTGCGAGCACCTGTTTCTTTGCTTGTGCTGTGGTTTGCTCTTTGACTTCAGCTACCTCAAAAACGCTGTTCTTGTCATTGTGGTTGTAAATGCAACCTTGATAATTGCCTTGTGTAATCTTAATCTGACACTGAGTGAAGTAAGTGGGTGCGTGAGTGTTAGTGTGCGTGCGCATGTATATTTCACAAATGTCTGTATTTGAGAAGTTTATTGTTTTCTTTTAAAATTGCCCATATTTCTCACTGGTTTAAAGATTAAGTTGTTGGAATTCAACTTTCTTGCCATTTAAACACCATTGTGTATTTTGCTGTGATCAAATTGGTAGGAACGCATTTGTAAAATATTTTAAACTAGGTTAAAACTAGGGGCCATACTCTGCTCTTGGTAATGTTGTGTGTTTCTGGAATGGAGCCATTACCTGACTCAAGTGGATTGTTAGAGTGTGACTTCAAACATGTCAGTAGGAATGCTGTGCAGCATATTGATTTCTGATGGCGTAATGGGGGGTGACACTGATGCCAAGATAATGATTTCTTGTCTTTGACTTGGAGGATGGAAGACCTGCTCTTCTTGAAGATTCCAGAAAATAAAAAATACCTCCCAAACAGCCAAGATAGAAAACCAAAAACAACCCCCTCATTTGTTCAAATGTGGTGTGTATATCATGCAAAAAGCTGAGCACTGGGTGAGAAGCATTAAGCATACTAGATAGACTGTTGTCTCTTTCAGTTTCTCCAATACTCTGACCTCCCATTCTTCACAAGATTCCTCTACATGTGATTTTCTGCTTGCTTTGGGTGGCAGTGAATTCTTTGGAGGAGAGCAAGTCTTTTGGGTCAAGTAAGCTCTGGCTGTTAAATATCTGTTGTTAAGTATCTTAAAAAAATATGTTATGGCTTGTGAAATACGGGTCGTGCATATCAATAATTGCTTAAAAGGAAAAAAGGGAATGGGGTGAAACTGGCCTGACCATTTCATCTGAGTTCAAGCCTGCATCAGGGTTCTCGTTGCACTAACTGCTTTAAGTGTACTCAGCATGATGAGAGCAGGATAATCATATCTGTGTTGCAGTAAGGGAAGTTGGAGTTAGGAAAAGTGCTGGAATTGACCTTGTTTTCAAGCTTGCAGCTAAACGAACCACTGCCAAAATATGGATATACTGTATATTTGGTATATCCAGCAATTGCCGCTCTATGTTTGTCTGGTAAGAGAGGTATTTAGCTGCCCTTGAATACGTTGATCTGCAAATAATTGGCTAAGAATTCCAGCCCAGCAGTGTCCACATTGGCAGTCCCTTCCATGCTCTGAGAGCAGATGTGGTAATTGGAAAATGTTTTCCTCGGTAACAGGGTCTGACACATGATCAGGATGTGGGTCCATTTGTTCAACCCTCTACTCACAATAGGATATGTAGGGCAACTTCTGCCCATCCCCAAAGGGCAGCTTTGTCAGAAGCATTCTGCCTGTGGTCTTGCAGCCAGTCTATCCTTTAGCTGGCTGACGACACTGTATCCCATAATGCTCCTGGCACTCTAGTCTTTGCAGTAGTAATCCTGTGAGTGCTGGTAAGTTGGCAGTTGTTTTTGCTGTTCTGGCAAATATAAGGCAGAATGGGAGAGATCTATTAATATTCTTGTGTCCAAGATTTAATCTGTACTGGGTTTTTTAAAATAGTTTGGTTATCCCCAAAGAGTCAGTCTCACAAACAGGATTTTTTTTAGAACTTAATTTGGCTTTAGGGCCACATAGCCACATCAACGTGCATTATGCTGCAGCTCGAAAGCAGATACAGGGTAAAGTTGAAGACAGAGGGAATGCCATATTGTCAGCAAGTGAAAATGCTTCTCTCTTTTTAAAAGACGGAAGAGGTGTTTTCTGTAGTCTCTTGCTTCAACATCTTGTTAAGTGGTCTGTATGAACTGTATACTGCATGTAGGAGCAGTATAAGAGCAACAGCAGTCCAAGAAAACTTGAATGTGGTTTGTCCATGTAGAGAGCAGAATGACAGTTTACTCCCTAATTACCACAGGTACAGGAAGAGAGAGTAACTACAGTTCTCACCTTTTAGAGAGGGAGAGGAGCTAACACAGACTGAGAACATGACATGATTTGTCTTCCAACAAGCCTTTCAGTGGCAATTTGTAGGACTTTTCAGCTATCTGGAACATGACTAGACCCAATCCACCTCTCAGCAGCTGGCCTTTGTAGTGTAGACGATGCATTCAGTTATTTTGTTTCTGTACTTCAAAACACTGTCCTCATTTTGATGTTCACTGGAAAATGTGTAAAGTTTATAACACCTTACTGGATATCCAGATTTGAAATGTATAATCGATTTTATTTTTTTTTTTTTTGCGGGGGGTTAAACTTAATATCCATGTGTGATTATAAGCAAATGTCTAGTGTTATAGAATGTAGGTAATGGGTAAATGCATTATTAGTATTTATTACTCTGGTTTTTTAACCTGGAAAAAGTTGCTTCCTTACATTTTGTGGTTGAGTGGGAAGATATGGCAAATCATATCTCTGTTTTTTAAAAAGGACAATAATAACATTGTTTGCTACTACTGGCCACCACTTGTAGAGATGTCAGTGAAAAATTATAGCAATTACTTCCACTAATTTAAAAACTCTAAATCTGATAAACTTCTTGATTCTGTCTTCCTCTTCATGGGCATCTTAGCGAAGCCTTGATTGCTTTTTCCAAATGTTTGTATTTAATACGTTCTACAATTTTTTTATAAATAAAATTAAATGTTAACACCTGATCTGCGTTTGTATTTCTTGAAATCAATAATAATGTCCAGAAGGCTTCTTCTCACTGTTTGTATCCCTGCAGGTACAATAAGAGTACAAGACTAACTCATTTTGGTATTTAGATTACTTTTTTCTTCTCCACACGGACTTCTTGAAACTTCCCCTCTCTTCACCAAGTTTTTCCAGGTGAGTTCAAGAATCTTCACAAGAATCTCTTGATAGTCTCTCAAGAGGATGTTGGATGTTGCTGTCTTACTTATTGTTGCCAGCTCATCTTTGCAACAGGGTATGTGGTGAATCCAGTTTTATTATTATTTTGAAATACCTTCTTTTGTATAGCACACTGATTTAGGGCTTGATCAACTGTAAAACTTACCTGGTTTTCAGACTGCCGGTGCTCAAGACTCTCAGGAGTGCTCTGTCAGAGGAAGCTGATGTAAGCAGCAGGTGATGATTCTCAGGGGAAAAATATTTAAAAACAGTTCAAGGGGGGAAATGCCCCATTGAAATTCCCACAGAAATTCCCACAGATAACACACTGAATTTCTGGTTTGACACTACCTCTGCTAAGAGGATAATTCTGACATTTGGGCAATCAAAAAAAAACGCCAAACAAACCAAAATGCCCACCAATCTGAAAGTATGATCAGTCATGCCTAAGTATCTCATGGCCAAATCTCATGTCCACTTTAGTCGTTGGTGAAGGCTGAATTGTTCTTGCAGTGGGACTCCCTCATCATGAAGGCAAAGTTAGATGCTCGGGCACAGTGAGTTTTGAGTCTTTTCTTTTTGCCCTTTCCTTCCTCTCCCAGCACTTGTTAGTTTATATACTGGGAATGTGTGGCTGGTGTTTCCTAAGGGATCTTGGGAACTGAACTAATTAGTTGTAACCTCCACTAGAATAAAGTAAATGTGTCTGTGGATAGCTTTGAAAGTGATGGATGCGCCTTGTTCATAATACATTTCAGTTCATCTTGAGTGTAAATGGGATTTTATTAATGTTTCAGTCCTCTTCCTGTCTTTCTGTGAAAAGGCTTTAAAATTCAATGCAACCTGCTATGTGACACTTGAATTAGTAGTGCAATTACCTCCTTTCTCCCACCTGTTTTCCATAGCAATGTTTTAGATACATATGCTATAGCAATGATGAGACAGAAAACATGCCTAAAGTATAATCCCTTGTGATCTAGGAAAACCTTGTAAGTTTTAGAGGAGGCTTTCCCTTACCCC
Organism: Neopelma chrysocephalum; assembly: GCF_003984885.1. NCBI lineage: Eukaryota > Metazoa > Chordata > Aves > Passeriformes > Pipridae > Neopelma > Neopelma chrysocephalum. Next base: position 30,779,824 of record NW_020897690.1, on the reverse strand, counting down.
TAAAGGAAAATAGCAGTTTCCAAATGAAAAATGCACTGCTGCTTTGTCTTTGTTTTAACCACTTAGTACTTTTCAAGGGTAATTTTTACCCAAATCACATGCAAAAATTGTCCTGCAGCCATGGTGCCATATTACTGTTCCCAACTCTGTGTCTAGTTCCCTCCAATGTTACACGTCACTGTTGTGAGTTCCGGAAAGTGGCAGTTCTGATCTGATTCCTGTAGTCCTGTCCCACCTTGCAGTCAACTGAGGGAACTAGAGGGCAAACCTGCATGTCCTTACATGTGCTCATAACCTGATGAAGAGTTATGGCTTTGCCAGCACATTATGAGAGTCCTTCCATCTCCTCGAAGATTTTATTGGCAGAGGGAAAATGGTGATGATCTTTAGAAAATATTAGACAGCATGAGGAAGATGATGTTGCACTGTGCACTGTTTCTGTAGATCCCCCTGGGGACACAAAGCATGCCACAGGAATGGCTATTTTCACACTTTGTTCTCAGCAGAGCTTTTAAACGTGGGTCTTGTTTTCCATGGGCCCCAACTCCTGTGCTTAACTAGTTCATTGCTGCTGTCCAGTATTATTATTCTGCCCTCAGCCAGGGCACAAATTTTTCATTATACATGTTTGAATGTGTGCTTTGCTCTAGTGAGTTACGCCAAGTGCAGTTTAACAAAAGTGAGTAGCTTGTGAGTGGCAAGGTGACTTCCTGTAGTCTCTGTGTAGTTTCTAGTGTAAATATTAGGAGTAGGCAGCTAATGAAGTGTGAGCAGAAGGTGCCTTTTTGCCACTGAGCAGCTGCATAGCTCAGTCCTTGTAGGAAACTCAGTTCTGCTTGTGTGAGCCAAACACATCTGCAGTAAACTGGGAGTAAAACTCATTTTCAAACCGTCTCAAAAAATGGGATTTTTCAGGCAGGCCTGGACCCAGTTTCCATTTAAGTTGAGACAATTATGAATGTGCAGGTTTGTGGCCCCCATTATTTATTGAACAATGAATGGAGAGATTAGAACCAAGACATCAAAGCTACTTGAAGTGCACAGTGTTTTTAGGTTGTTTGCTTGATGGGTTGTTATTCACACAGGCATTGGCAAAGCAGTGTTAGGGGTGGGCAATGGATTTACAGATAGGCCCTTTGAAAGTCTGAGTTCCAATTCTCCCTCTTCCCTTACTTCCCTTCTTTCTCTGAAAGCAAGTGAGTTTTTATTTAATTTTTTGGATACAGGGGATGAGATTTTTGTTACAATTTATTGAATTTCTTCCCTTCCTCCCATCCTTTTACTTTTTTTTTTCCTGTGTGTATGCAGGTTTTTTGTTTTGTTTTGTTTTAATAACTGGTATTTATCCCAGAACTCTTGAGTCAGGGTGAGTGCCACAGTGTGGCTTGCAAATGATTTGTTTTCTGTAAATGTGTATTTATATTTCAAACATGGTCATGTTGCTGATTTTATAATTGTGTTAATAACTATGCTTCTGGTGTTTGTGTATCTGTTCTGTTATGGTTGTGATGGTTGTTTGCCAAGCCTGACATGACTTCTCTTGGATGTTGTCATCTTCTATGGCAGTCTGGCTCCTGTACAACACTGCGTGCTTTGGATAAGTAACACTGATCCATGACAGTGTTGAACCTGACAGTAAAATAATTAGAAAGGGATATTTAACTTTTATTTGTGTGCCAAAAAGCCATGTTTCATTGGTGGACCAGCACCCTATGCAGGTTGCTGATTTCAAATATTTTTCTTCATTCTCTCAATTCCTTTTATTTTAAGGCAATATGGGACTTTGTGGAAAGTTTCTAAATAGGGAAAAACTCTGCCCTGTGCTTAGAGGAAATATGTTGAAGGTGTCAGAATTATGGCTGTGTGCATGCATGCTCACTGCATATTTTTCCAAGAGCTCCATTTTGGAAGTCTTTGCAAGTTAAGTCTGCAACATGTAGCTTTCCCAGAAAAAAAACACTTATGAAATCCTCAGTGTCTCAAAAGAAGAAAAGAGAAAAACAGACAAAAATTTGCATTTCTGCATATCTTGGAGGCTGTGCAATTATAACTCTGCTGTTTCTCAGCTGGGTAAGGCCATATTACTCTCAGGTTAACCATCCATAATGGCTTTAGGGGAGAAAAGGGAAAAAGTATACTTATGTATATTTATGTAATATAGTAATTCATTGCAAGTGCACTCTGGGCTTTGCTGTCACTGAAAGGAGCTTAAATATTCCTTCTCCTCCTTAACTGTATTTTCGTTTCTTGTAGATTTGACCTTAATTTCCCTGGGTTGGTCACCTTACATCAGTGTTTGCCTTGGTAGATCTCACATATTTCTAGGTTGCCTTTTCTCCCTTAGAATTATACCTCCCTGATAATGAACATAAATTTTAAAAATAGCATAGAAAGGGTTACAAGAACACCCCTGATGCAATAAGACAGGCTAGGAATTTCCATAGTCCTTTTTGAAGAAAAGAACTTGTGGTTTTGACTGGTCAAGAAGGCATACTGAGTCAGTCACCTTTGTCCAATCCATAAAATACTGGACTGAGAAGCATTTGGGATTCTGATACTAAATCTCCTGCAACTTGCTGTATGACTTAGCAAGTTGTTTCAGTCTGGTTTGCTTCGTTTTTCTAATAAAATCAGGAAGCAGTGTTATGACTTCTCCTGGTACAGCTCTGAGAAGCCCCTGATGAAAAGCACTGCATCAGTGTTGGTTGTGTATTGTTAAATGAAGTATCTGCCCTCTGTCTGAGAGATGTTAAAATATGTTTGTAACAGATTCTGAAGCAGGGCAAGAAGCTGTGATGGCTTCTTGCTTTTTGTCAATATCTTCATCCCACCTGCATATGAAGTTCTGTGCTGCACAGGATGGTAGTTGGATGTTGATGGGAGTAGGGAAAATTTGAGGTCTTATTCCCCCAGAACGGTAGGGATATGTAGTATGCCTGTGATTTCAAGAACGATGGGGAGGTGGTGGGCGGCAAGCAGAGGAGGAATAGCATATGGTAAAAAATTAAAGCATTGGAATACCTAAGGGTAACGTCGTTAAAGCTGCTGATGCATGTGCTAAGATACATTCTGTGCACTCCAGGAAAAAGTCTGCAGGAAAAAAAAAATGGGGCGGGGGGTAATTCTCCAATGTTTCCTATACTTTGGATATATGGTTAGGATGATAGGAAAAAAAAGTGTTTCCCTGATTTTGCTCTAGGCTTTTTCCAGAAAAAAAGTGCATATGGTGAATACTGTGATGAATACATCTAATAAAAGCTGTTATGGCAGATGAGAACTGGAGGACAAACAAAAATTAGTGCCTCCTTCGCCAAGCTGCTGCTGCTACTTTTGGACTTTTGTTTCATGGAAGACATGAATTTGATTCATTTCCAAAGACAGCTTGGAAACTCCAGGCAGCAGATCAAGGGACTCTCCCTTGACTTAGCTGTTTTTCTCTGAATGCATTGCACTTGTGTGAAATGCAGTCAGTGCTGCTTCTCAGGTCATTTCTGAGGGAAGGTCAGTGCATGGGGACTGACCCTCCAATCCTCAGTTTGAGTGATCTGGGAGTCTCGGTGCCTTGCAACATTGAACTCCATGCAGTGTTGGGGAACTTGCAGCACCTGCTGTGGGCACCGTGATTAAAAAGGAAAACCTCTAATTTCGAGCCAGAGTAGATGCAAATGGTGTATTGGAGAAGCCTCTGTGTTTCTACTGATGGCCAAAGTCTCCTTGATGTTGCCTCCAGTGCTAAGCTGGGTGATTAGGGTTCCTTTAATCCCTCCACGCTTTCCTCCCTCCCTTCAAGACTGAATGGAGACAGTTGCTGGACTCTGTGCTGATCATTTGTTCAACACAGTTGAACAGTTTAATCCATTTTTAATTTGAAGCATGTATATTAGGGTGGTTAGAAACCAATAGATTATTTACCTACTGGAAATAACTTGTGTGGGGACCAGGCTGGGGAAATAGTAGAGGTAAGAGTAGGGAGAGCATGGTTTGGTGAGTGCTCTGAGAGTGATTTGCCAGCTCTGATGGGAAGCAATAAAGGGGTGGAAGAGACAGTAATCAGTGAATCAATCCGCACGGCTCATTTTAAAATACCTCCTTTTTTGTGGCTTTGGTTACAAGAATGCTTTGTGGGCTGCAGAAGAAAGGCATTGGTAGCTGTTTTAAACAAGCCATATTCTAATATATTTCATGAAGTCCTGTGAACCTCTGAGCAAGAGAATTTCCACCTGTGTGCTTGTCGGGGGAAAGGGAGGGCAAATGGCCAGTGGATATTTTAAACAGGAGGTTGCAATTAAAGTAAGCAGGAGCCTTCTCTAATTAGTGTTAGGTTGCAGTTAAGGAGCACTCTTTTTGAGAAGGGATGGAATGAGACTCTAGAAATGCTATTTCAATACAAGACACCAAAGATGATGCCAGAAGGAAATCTTGAAATGGCCATATTCTCCTGGAAAATGGTAATAAATATGGTTGTGTCTCCATCACCTAGAGTAAAACCTGCACAGTGATGAGGATTGCCTGCCTTTGCATGCCAGCTGGCTCTATGCTTTGACATGGCATGCCCTGGCTTCCCAGAGATGAGCTTGGACACAGCCGTGTCTGAATGCACAGAGACAGGCTAGGCCTAAGGTAACAACCCTGCCCAGCTCAGGCTGCACTGAGTACAGACCCATGCCATGGTTTCCTGGCAAACTGGATGAGCTGTACCCCAGGCAACTGGGAGCTAACTGTGCATGGGTAATATTGAATTGGTTCTGTTTGGGAGAGGATTAGCCTGAAGACCTGGAGGGGAAGCTTTAAACATTGAGTGCAATTCTAAGATAAGCCTTTAATGCACATATTCAGAAGTCAACGATGCTTTTGGCAGTTTTGTTTTCTGGCCATCCTTCAAAGGAAGGTGATCAATATTCTTGGTCTGTTGAATGTTGTTGCAGCTTTATTAAACAGCAGCTTCACATTTCAGGGATGATTTTTGTCAGGCCCTGCAGATGCAAAGTTGGTCCTAGAGTAATAGCAGTCAGGAAAAGGAAGACCCCTGTTAGGGTATTCCTTCCCTTCCACCTGTAAATAATTAGATGTGAGAAGATTTTATTAAGATCCCCTCTATAGAGATGTAATTTTTTTATTTAAATAAGGCTACTGATGTAATATATCCCAATCTTAAGGTTTCAAAAGATCTTCCAGCAAGGTGGTGTGTTTAAAGTCCTGGCATCTGATTACAGGAACAAGAAAAATGGGAGTTGTTTGACTTATGCAGATATGTGCTGTGATTGTCTTTAAAAGTAACACATAACCTTTAATAGAAAAGAAAAGCTTGTAGTTATTGTATGATTTTGGCTTGTCATGAAATTTGTTTTTCCTGCAGTCTTCTGGAGCTTTGCATCAGTGACTCCCAGTTTCTAACACTGTTAGTGTGTTGGACAGCCATGGTGAATGCTTGTTAAATCCCTGGAGGTGAACAGTCATAACAGATAAGCTGATCTTAATGGGGTTTGTAGTGGTACAGCTCAGTGAAGAGAAAAGCATAATGATGTTTTTAGAGAAAAGCCAAGAAAGGCTTTGATTTTGTTCTGTTGGTTTACTGCTGCTTTATCACAAGGGAAAAGCTCTGTAAGCAAATAGCAGCACTTGTGGGAGTTGGAAGGAAAAGCTGGAGAAACTTTCAGGAACTGTGTAATTTTCCTGAGAAAGATACAGCGAGGTAAAATTTTTGTTCTGGATTTTCTGAAAGAGTGGAAAAGATGGCTATTATTATATGCAATCAGAAAGGTGAAAGGAAAAGGACACTTCTTTGAGAATTTCATTGACTGTTGTATCTCCATGCACCAAAAATATCCCCAAACCCAATAATGAAAACATGAAACTGATGGTTTTAGCCTACAGTGTATGCACAAACTGGCTGTCAGTAAACTGCACTTGAAAATACAACAGTTACAGCACTGTTCCAATATTTCTTGTGAGGAGTAGGAATATGAGGAGAGAGCATGAATGCATTGGTGAAGAATACTGGGCCCAACACTGTTCAATACCCTCATAAGTGCTCTGGATGATGGGATCAGGGATACCCTGATGAAATTTGCTGATGATACTAAATTGAGAGAGGAAGTGGACACTTGGAAGGGAGAGCCACCCTGCAGGAAGAGCTGGATAGACTGGAAGAGCAGGTGAACAAGGACCTATGAAGTTTAACAGGAACAAGTGTAAGGTCTTGCACCTGGGAAAACATAATCCAAGCATCTGTCATGGGCTGGGATCTACCTGGCTGGGAAAAGGACCTGGGGGTCTGGTGGACAAGAAGCTCAAGATGAGTGAGCAGTGTGCTGCTGTGGCAAAGAAAGCCAATGGGATGCTGGGCTGCATCAACAAGGGCATCACCATCAAAGATAGAGAAGTCATTATCCCACAGTAATCAGTGCTTGTCAGGCTGCACCTGGAATACCCTGCTTAGTTTTGGTCCCCACAGCTGTGGACAGTCTGTAAAGGGTCCAGAGAAGGGCCACAAAGATGATCAAAGGCCTGGGCAGCCTTACATATAAGGAAAGTTTGAGACAACTGGGTTTGTTCAGCCTTGAGGAAAAAAGGATTAGGGGAGACCATTGACCAACACTGAGATTTGCGCATTGTTGCGTGGTTGTGGGTTTGATCCCTGTATGAGCCATTCATTTAAGAGTTAGGCTTGATGATCCTTGTGGGTCCCTTCCAACTCAGGTATATATTCTGTGAACAACCAGTATGCCTCTCGTAGTGAGCCATTCTGTGAACAACCATGCCCCAGTATTTAAAGGGTGGCTTCAATGAAGATGGAGACTCCCTTTTAACAAGGAGTCACATGGCAAAGGTAAGGGGTAGTGTGTACAAGTTACTCCTAGGGAAACTCTAATTGGCACAAGAGGGAAATTTTTCACAATGAGAAGAATCAACCATTGGAATAATCTCCCCAGGGAAGCGGTGAATTCCCCAGTTGTTGGACACTTTAAAGATTCAGCTGAACAGGGTGCTGGGCCATCTTGTCTAAACTGTGTTTTTTCCAAGAAAGGTTGGACCAGATGAGACTTGAGGTCCCTTCCAACCTGGTATTCTGTGATTCCATGGTAAGATTTTGGACTTGCAGACTTGGCTACATGAGCCCATTCTGACTTCTGATGTTCTGCTGAGCAGTGGGAAGCTAGGCCCAGCTTCCACTCTTGGTATTGGCATTTCCTATTTCAAACTCCTGCCTATGTGGAGAAGTGAAAGGAACCAAAAAATGCAGCTGGAAGATGATGTTGCAGGTGGACAACCTCTGCTCCCTTAAGCTCTGAGGAGTTCCACTGAGATGAACAGTTTTTCTCAGTTTTGCAGATATAACATCAGATCCTTTGCTTTGTGCGGTTTAGGGGCACCAACAATTGTCCTCATCCCAAGGCACTGGGAGGCATCTACACTAGTTATCAATCCTCTGTGCTGTAGCTGCTTTGTGTATACATGAATTGAAGACGGAGGTGACTCTCTGCTTCTTCTGTGCCACTCTGGATCATTTTTCCATGTTGTAACATCTTGCTATGCCTTATGAACCTTCATTGGATGGCCTCTGTGCTCTGGAAACGTGAGTTAATATTTTAAAGTGTAAATTTATAGATTGAGAGTTGCAAAAAGGATCCATTTTGATCTCTGACAAGCATCAAAATCAAGGGGACCTTTGAGGCAAGAGGAAAGAATTGGTCCCAAGCAGAGCCCTTGTAGTATGGATTCCAAATGAGCCTTGGGCAGCAATAATGATGTTTTTGAGTACTCTGTCAGATACTTTTTTTTTTCCTAATGAGGACAGCCTGCTTCTCCAACAGTATATGATGTGTTCCTCATTTGCCTTATAAAAAATAAGCATCAGTCCTTGGAGGTCCCCCAGGCTCTATTTAAGAGGACTGCCTGATGTGGAAGCGCACACCTATCCCAGACATAGGACAACTGGGCTACCTAGGCACTGCTCTCTATCATACTGAGATATATCACACATTAAATGGTTATTGGTCTAGGTTTCAGGCTGGAGTTTAGATGGATAGGGAACATCACTGAAGCTGTGTCCTGGGACTGCTGTTAGTAATATGATGCTACCAGTGCTGTGGAGACTTGGAAGTAACTGTGCCAGTAAAGTCCTCACCCCAGAGATGCCTCAGAAGCCCAATACATATGCCATTTTATGTGGAACATTTACTATTACTCAAGAAGCACTGTGACAGCAGGGAATTTTGTTTGCATCCCCTTAAATGCTGCTGTCTGTCCTTTTCAGAAAGTCTTTCAAAAAGTCATTGCCTTGCAGCTGGGGAGGGAAACCTCATAATTCACAGCTGCTAGGGCAGTGTAGCAGCAGGCAGCCCCTTGCACTGGCAGGACTGGAACTGTCTGTCCCTGTGCAACAGGCAGCTCCTGGCCTGGACACTTTGTTCCCAGTGAAGCCAGTGGGGAAACTCCTCTCCAATTCATTGACAGCAGGATCTGGCATTCGATACTTTGAGTAGCAATTTAAGGCCACCAAATGGTCATTTCTTTCTTTCTTTCCACCCCCCACCCCCCCAGTCCAGTTGCAGCTCCAGCATGGGGGAAAGGCTAATGCAGCAACAGAGATGTAACAGGATTTTGCCTTACATAGAGATGCAATGGGATTTCATCTTACTTCTCATATCACACATAAGTTCTCCCATCTGCAAGGACCGTATGTCTGTGAAAGAAAACTTTAAAGCAACCTAGCACATTTGACAATATGCTCCTTACAGCAACCAGCGGCAGTGACTTGTGTCCTTTCTTGGCAATAAGAGCTGGGGAGCACTGCAAGGGGATTTCAAAGGCCTCTGTAAGTCCGGTAGGTCTGAATATCCAGAGGTGATAATGAAGGATAAACTGTCCCACGATGGGCCTGAGGTGCTGCAGTAAAACCAATGGCAAGTTATCCATGCCATCTTGCTCGGACCAGTAGCCCGTGGTGCCTTCCCGCTCAGTCACAGCCAGAATTACATTTGCTATGAAGAAACACAACAGACAGTTGTTGTTTGGTTATTTTTAAGGGTCATGTATTTATTGACCCAATCTGCAGCAAAAGGAAAAAAAATATGTAACAAAATGAGTAATGCTAAGTGGGTGAGGGAATTTCTTGGTGTTTTCTAGCATGCAGCACCTTCAGCAGAAGAGTATGTGGCTAAGCTTGCATCACTGACAATGTGAAAAAATTTATTTTGCTTCAAAAGGGAAGCATTCTCCCATGCTAGTCACCCTTCAGAGCATCCTTCCTGTTCATGCTAACCAGGGGTAGCCATGCATGCAGAGATCTCTTCTTTTTTTCACCATTAGAAAAGAGCAACCTGGTATAAAAGTTATTGGAAGAGGCCATCCAGGCTGCATCAGCTGCCAACAGTTGCTGCAACTGTTTACTCCTCAGAAGGCCCAGTGGGCCAGCATCAACTGTCAGGTGAAATCAAGAGAATATTCAGGATTTTCCTGAGATAAAGTGAAATAAGGCCATGTGGGCAACATGTCTAAAAAGGGGAGTATTTTCACTAGAAGGAAAGCAGCACTTCACTGCCATGGAAAATTTCCCCCTCTACCCTTTGAAATCTGCCTTTGGTGGTCCCAAATGCTACTCTCCTGATGAGACAGCTCTACACTTGCTGTGATCTGAAGTGGAGAAAAGTGAGAGGAGATGTAATAATGTATTGTTACTATAATTTCACATATTCATTGTTCAGGGAGAGATTTCCAAAAGCAGCCAAGTCTCTTCTTCTGAAGTGGCCACAACGTTACGATGTTGTGAAGTTTCCTCCAGTCTTCTGGCAGTGTTTCAGCTCTTGTGTATTATCCCTCACATTCCATAGTTTTATCCTCCATCACCCAGTGTTTACTTGCTCTTTGCAGACTTTGGTATGCTCTCAGCAACTTTGGAAATAAGGTTCTATGAGCACTGTGCTGATGGGCTCTCCAAGGAAGGAGAAGCATTCCTGAGCCTCCCTTTACCAGCCATGGGGGAGAAGCACACCAGGCAGCCAGCAGAGAAGCAGTGCAGCCATTGGTCCCAGCCACAGCCTGATGTTTGGGCAGCACCTGTGCCTCTACATTCCACCCCTTCCCTGGCAGGTTTCCATGCAGCCAGCTCCTGCATGGGGTGCAGTGCAAGGTGATGAGCCCTGAGGAGTTCTGCCACAACCTTCTTGTTCCACCTGACCCCATGCCTGGGAGAATCAAGCATCAGTGAGGAGGAGAAGCCTGATTATGCTGCTCCTTCCACTCTATTCCATGGTACAGAAAACACATGTTTAGCTGTCTTAGGCCAAGAGACACTGACATTCCAGGAGAGACAGGTTACTTTGAGCTTGTCAAGTGCTCTCCACACTCTCATTCCCTCTCATTTATAAAGGTACCTGGCAAGGAGGACTGTAACACAAATGTCCCAATTGTCACCGGACTGCAGAAGGATGAATTCTCCCTGCAAGATCTTGCACCAAACCCTCTGCCCAGGACACCTTACCTGTGTAGTGCTTTGTGGGGCCTCCTGATCCAAGAGCTGGAGCTGAAACCTCTGAGTAGTTCATCTAGTGCTGTGCTGATGTTTGGTTGCATTTGGTGTTACAGCTAATGAAGGTGTTACATGTTTTTTAAAACTTTTAGGAGGTATTCACCAGTTTATGTACATGCTAGACTGATCATTGATAGCAGGAGAAATTCTGACTGGATGTACTTGCTATCCCCCATTCTCACCCTCCACCGAAATTCTTGCTTCCAAAGACCTGTTTCCTTTTAGATCATTCTTCTGCACATCTAGTAGGGCTGACATGCTTTTTTTCAAAGTGAAATACCACTGTACATTCATTTAGGGCTCGCTCACTCCCTCCCTCTAGATTACAGCCAAACTCATGCTGTGCCCCTGTGAATGATGAGCCAGGTCTCTCCTCAACAGAAAAACACAAGCAGGTTATTTTTGTGCTGCCTAAGGAAGAGCAATTGATAAGGGAATTTTTCTTTAAATACTTTAGATTATAGCCTCCCTTGCTCACTAATTATTTTTCCTTTGGGGCTTTGAGTTCCTCTTTTGTCTATCAAAAAGAAGAAAGTAACACAAACTGCCAGACCATCACCACCTCCTTCTCACAGCTATCTGCATCTCCTCACCATCTGCTCAGGAAGTCCAGGTTGAGGATTTACCCCTCACTAATCAACATAGGATGAAAATGGATGTTTGAAATTCTACAGCTCCTTCCGAAGGGTTGTATGTGCCACAAGTGTGCCACTGGAGACCTTCCCAGTTTCTTTAAAGCAGAGAAATCTTAGTGGAAGCCACCTCTATGACTTTTGTGAAACTTCCCAAAGCTCCCTCCCACCTGAGTTCCTTTCCCTATCATTTAAATTCTTGCTTTGCATTGCTTTTCAGAAAGATGCTCCAATTTAAAGTGACAGAAGAGTCAGTATTATATTTAATAGAGAATTGTAGTAGGTAGTAGGAGCAGAATGGATGATACATATGCAGTATATCTCTTGTGGATTTTTTTAATGTTCAGTGTTTAGTTTTCAGTGATTTTTCTTGTACCACCCTAATCCCTTCCCTAAGTCATTTTCTGATTCAACTGAGCTCCTTGCAGCTCAGTTTCTTTGAAGTGGAACCTCAGCCTGAAGATATACAAAACCAAGTTGATCTTTTGAACCCAGGAAATTATGTGGGTTTGAACTTAGATACAAAGGAATCCAAGCACACTCCTTACATTTGCTGGTATGAAAGCTGGCAACTATTGGCCCGGGCATGGGCCTCTCACAACATGCTGGGGTGTCCAACACTTGGAGTGTCATTCAGCCACAGACTCTTGACAAACTCAAAATGTGCCAGGAATCAAACAATGTGCCAGCCAGTGCTCAGTGCTCTCCAAATCCCAGGAAAGTCACTTTTTCCTTGCTGGAAGAATGGACTCAAGAGAGTGATCCTGGAAGTGTCTTAGCCCAGGCACTCAAGTGGTAGTGCCCCTGTCACCAGCTGTATCTTTGTCCCATTTCGACAACAGTCCCCCTGGCCCTCTCCCTGTGTGTCCCACAGTTTGGAAATGGACTCCAAAAAGGGAGTGTTTCCAAGGGCATGAATTCAGCTGTTACCTTGTTCTTTGCTGTAATAAATCATGTTCAGATCAGGTACCCCCTCTGGAGCAGTCCCACTTCTCTTCTATGGTGAGAGCTTGGTTTAACTTCTTTGGTGATCAAGATGCAATAAGTGGTTTTTTGTCAGTGCTAGTCACATTTGGGATGTCTTTGAGTGCAGTTTGTAAACTACATTTTTGGTGAACACTCTGAGGACACAACATAGCTGGAGAAATTTGGTCAGGTGGGCTGACGGTCTGAAATCTAACCCCCCCTGTGCGCCCCATCATTTTATTGCAAATAAAGGAGGTTGGATATGGAAAAAAAAAATTAAAATTCCTATAATTTGGATTTACCTCATTCACTGGATGAAGGGTAACGCTTGTCATGTGGCAGTGAGCTGGACCTCTTACTCCAGAGAATAAGGGACACGTGGCCATGTGGTGCTTCACATCACTGGCAAAGGACCATGGTTCCCTTACCTTGTCCCGGGCCGTTCTTGATAGCTGCCATGCAGAGATGGAAGTCTGAAACTATTTAAGAGAAAGGCTGCTGTCAACATCCCTTGGCCAGCACCAGAGCTGGCTGATTTGTATACTGAAGGTCATTATAAACTAAATCTTTTTTGCACTTAAAAGCAAACCAACCAGAAAGCACAAAAATAAAGGTTGATAAAATATTCTGTCTATGATAAGCAAAAAAAAATGTAAATTTTAAAACCTTCAAAAGAGAGTTCTAACAGGGTTTTTTTTCTATTTTGTCAAATATCAAGTACATTAGGTTTTGAGTTTTCATATGAAAATGGAACAACTTTAAACCAAAGTTTTTCTAAAAGAGTTCTCTATTATTCTTTAAAAATAGCCTGGTAAAAGATTTTTTTTCCTGATCTGCTTCCATGATAGAGGTTTTATGTGTTGTAAATTTTAAATTCCTGCAGCAATACATCATGTTTAGCTTTAAAAGCTAAAACTTGCCCCAGACAGATCCTGGTCTTTTAAAAAACAGGGATTGTTATTGGTACTTACTATCATTTAGTACAACACATTTTAAAGAATGAAAATGGGGGCTGGTAAAAAATTGAGTTTTTAAAAAAATTGAGTGTTTCTCCTTTTAACAAAACTGGAAGCTTACAGTTTCTTCAATCAAATGCAAAGAAACAAGAAAAAGCAAAATAGATAAGAGCAAAGATTTCCTTTCAGCATCAAGTGAATGAGCATGACCCTTGTGATGCTTATCTCCCCAAGAAGATAGCTCCTTCCCTTGCCTGAACTCATTGGGTAGAACTGGGAGAGAGCTGAAGGTCACCGACATGTCAGCTGCTCAGGCAGAGACTGTGAATAATGACTATGTAATGACTACATGTAAATTAAATCGTTATTTCAAGACAAAACAAATATAGTCTTCATAAATACATTTTTATGTTCAGAAATTTTCAGAAATTCACTGTGTTAAATGATGGCAACTATGCTTTCCTTATTTCTTTATTTGAAATTGATTACAATTTTTTTCTTTTCCCATAATTTTTCTTTTTTCTTTAGATTTATGGCTGCTGCTTGCTGTTGAAAGTAGTTGGACTAGCGCAGATTAAACTGCTTTAATCTGTGGGGAGGTGGGGAGGCTGCTCAATCAGGAGGTTAGAAACCTCCTTTCCTGAGGAGTGGTAAGTCCATAAAAATTTGGCTGTTGGTTTGTGGATGTGAAGGTGTTAACCCAGGGTTTCCAAGTTCCTGGAGACATGGCATCAGGGAAGGGTGCTTTGCTGCTTGTGTGCCACATTGGTTGGATGTGCATGCCAACCTTTTCCCTTCAAAGGAAAGCCACACATTTTATGTGATGTTAATTTGCAGATGTTTCTAAAAAAATAGATTTTTCAGTTAATGTATTGTCTTATGTTGTGGTGGACTTGGCAGTGCTAGGTTTCCAGTTGCACTTGATGATTTTAAAGGTCTTTTCCAACCTAATTGAATCCATGATTCTATGATATCTCAAAGTTAGGACATGTGGTGAAGGGCTCTTTCAGTCCCGCACACAGGCTGATGTACGGAGGCACGAAAGCAACCTAATGAAAATTGGCTTGAAATATTCTTGGCTAGGAAGCAGAGGAAAATACAGGAAAAGAAAACATACACCAGATCCACCCAAAATAATTATCAACTGGGCTGTGAGATTTTCTGCTTAAAAGACATAGCTATGCTTGCCAGTTTAGTTTATTTCTAATAGCTTAAAATGTCTCTGCAATTAGTATTATGGAAAATATATGACAGACTAATACTGGCTTAGGGGTCACTATTTTAAATGGAGGAACTGTAAATACCCTTCCAAAATGGGAAGGGAGCTCTTATGACACCAGAAGTTGAAGTTACCACAGGAGAAGATGCTTAAAATTGCCTGTTGTGGCTCTTGTTAGACTGCTTATAGAGCAGGTGCTTTGCTGGAACAAATCAAAGTAATTGGGAATCTGCTCTGAATTTCCACAGTGTCTCTGAATTCATTCAATTACATCCACAGAGGTCTTTCTGATGTATAAATGACTTTTGAACTCAACCCTATGCCTCAGAGCTGTTGACTGAGCTGTGGTGCTGGGAGGCTTTACTAGTGTCCCTGTTTGGGGTCCAAGTTTGGTTGCTGCTTTGGGCAGCAGAGGACATAATTCCACAGGGACTTGCAACCAGGGATTGGCAAGGACTTCTGAGGGAAGAAGACCCCCTGGTAGAAACCTGTGCCAACAGCAAGGTGTTGAGTCCTTGAAATACCTCCATCTCAGGAAAGGGGTTTTGGGACAGCTAAAGATGTAGACACATAGCTGCGTGCTTTCCAAAACTGCTTTTAGGGGTTTAATTCACTTTCGAAAATGCATTTACCCATGTCATTGGTCAAGAGCTTCAGCACAAGCTTTGCTGAGTTCCTGAAGAGCCCTGGTCAGGGTCTTCACTCAAGAGGAGAGCTGAACCACTGGGGAAGGAGCTCACTTGCTGCTGTGGTCCTGCTCACTGGTGGATCTGCTCTGGGCTGCAACAGGAGTGCAGGAGGCCAGACTCACTGGGACCCGCTGCCACAAGCACACTCATACCAGAGCCACGGGCAGATGGATGGCCAGTGTAACCAGTGCAGCTCCCCTACTCCAGGGAGCAGCATGAGGGAGTGAGCACCCCTCACCCCACTCAGCAGGTTCCTCTTCCGCACCAAGGAACTCCCCCTGTGATGGTGCCCAAGGGGATTTCATGGTCTCTGGTGCAGACAGAGCTCCTCAATGAGCCACAGTCCTCAAAAAGCCTCCAATGCCAGACATATTGCCTTTGGCATATTTCTAACAGGTCCCCCTGGCTTAGAGTCTGCGTTAACCCAGTGGTATTTCAGGAAGGCAGAAGAGCCTTTGTACCCAGAGAGGAAGGGCAACCTTTCTGAAGGAAAGAAGGAGTAAACACATTCCTGGGTGCAAGAGCATTTAACATTTGTGCCCTTTGGCTCAGCACTGCCCCTTTCCGTAGGGACTCATTTCAGAGAGTCCCTGGCAGCTGCTCTGAGCTGACATCTCTCTTTGCTTTTCTGCCTTGGGTGCAATTCCCAGGTGAGTCAGCTGGGACTTCAGAGGGGTTTGGTGAAAGCAGAAGCCATCTTTCTATGTGCTGAGGGCTTGTGAGCGACAGTTGAGAAGAAACAGTCACTTTTCCTGGTATGCCTTTAGTCAGTGTGACCTTAAGAGTGTGAAAAACGGGGCCCAGTGGTGACTGCCGTGGTTAAACAGCAGCAAGAGCATTTTCACAAGGGGACTTCAATTCAGTCATTAACTAAGAAAACTTCCATGAAGGCAGCAGGGCTTTTGGATAAGGTTTGAAGAGTCAAGCACTGAGAATGTTGTGGAAAACACTAGAAAAGGATGAACAGGTGGTGAGGTATTAGCAAGGCCGGTTAGGGAGGAATTGTCTCAGTATATGCAAAAAGCACCCAACAGAAGTTTACTGGTGCATTGCTGCAGTGGAGATACTGCAGTTGTGTTAATGATCAGAGTTTTCTACTGGTAGTCCTACATACTTTTGCCATCTTAAATGGAAATGGTTGATGTCCAGAAACCCCAAATAACAAAGTCAGCAAAGCTAATGAGATTAGCATATCTTGTTCATGGGCAGACTAATTTGCAAAGGCCGAGTGTACATATAGGGGTCTGGCTTTAATCACCTTCTCTAACATTTAGGCAACTGGAGATAGTTTAGTAATAGAGTTCTTGCTGCACAAAGACAGCAACCAAACAGCCAGCCAGGTAATTTTCTACATATGTTCTCTCTGGAGTTTTTATGATTTAGAAAGAAATTCTTTACAGAGAGGGTTATCAGGCATTGGAACGGCCTACCCAGAGAGGTGGTGGATTCACCATCCCTGGAGGTTTTTAAAAAGAGATTGGACGTGGCCCTTAGTGCCATGATATAGTAATTGGAGTTGGATCAGGGGTTGGACTTGATGATCTTAGAGGTCTCTTCCAACCCTACCTATTCTATGATTCTATGATTCTATGACTTTATATTCTTTTAATGTGCAACTCATCTACTTTGCTATCTATGCATGGATTTCTTTGGACAAGAGCAACTATTTTTTTTAAATGTTCTCCTGCATTTAAGAAAGAAAGTTTTTATTTTTCTCATGAAGGGCTTGACCTAATGTGGATCCAATCTGCATGTTTCACACTGGCTCAGAATTTGTTAGTTTAAAAACTGCAAAATAGAAGACTTTAGAAGTGTTCCTTTTACAGTGATATATTTCAAGATGGTTTTATACTTAGTGAAATTACAGCTGGCGCCCTGAGTAATACCACACAATCTTACCCCTAGGAATTGAAATTGGATTTTTAGAAAGTCTTTCAGATGCCTTTTGGTAAAGCTGTGGTTGCTCATCTTGATTTATGGTGGCAGTCACCTCCAATCTCAAAGATGTATTTTAATGTTTCAAAGGTGCCTTAACTCAGGACTGAAAAGATTTCAGATGGGCACTGCCAATTCTTTTTTTTAGAGGATGTATGGTGTGGTTATAAACCCAATATCTAAAAATGCCTGCACTTCTCACTTCTCACTTCTCCCTCAAAACGTGGCGATAATTACATTTAAATTTCAGAAGATGGCGTTGAAGATTTGCAATTAATATCCTAAACTCTGCGTGTACCCTCCACTCCGGCAGCCTGCCAGCATAGCACACGATGACTGGTTTTTTGATCTGATACGTTACAGCAGAAAGGATGTGGATGTGTGTTGGAGACGTTAGAACAGAACAACAACAAGAAAGTGTCGTGGCATGAAACACGTGTTTGAAACCTGAAGGGCGGTAAGAGAGACTTTTATGCAAGCCCGGACCTCGCTCCTTCATCCCCCAGCTCCCACCACGTTAGGGCAGGGGGCTTTGAAGGCAGGCCAGCGAGTGGGTTTGGGTCCTGGTGCCTTGAGATGAGCTTTCCTGAGACACATGCCCTGGGCTCAGGAGGGCGGGAGCCGCCCCGGCTGCTGCACCCGCTCTGGCTTCTGCCGCCCCGTCGGGGTTCGCTGCCTGCGGGGCTCGGCGCCGCTGCTCTTGCCCACCTTGCCCCCCATTTCACACCTTAGGGAATGCAAAACACGGTATAGGCTGGACGGGGAGAGCCCGAGCCCCGGGGTAACGGGGAGCGGGTGCGTGCCTCATCCCCCTCCACGATCCCAGCTCTGTGGCCCAGGCAAAGTCGGCTCGGGTCGCAGAGGGTGCCGGCAGAGGGTAGCGACCCCGGGCACGGCCTTGGTGGGTGGGCGGATGCCCCCGCCGTCTCCTTGAGCATCCCGGGGGCCCGTCCGGCGCCGTCTAGGACGTTTCTGGTGGGTGTAGCGAGCTGGGTCTTTACAGTAAAAGCCGCCCGGCTCTCACAGGTAGGAGTTTCCCCGGACTATTTATGTATGTGTGTCTGTCTGTATAGATTTAAAAAACCCAACCCAGCGGGGACGCAGAGAGGGCGCCGGGCTATACGCCCTCCCGCCCGCAGCGCGTGTTTACCAGCAATGGGTATGTGTCACTGCCTCAGATGTTTTCCAGCTCGCCAAGTCCCCGCTCCCCTCTGCCGGCTCCACCTCCGGGCCCGGGCCCGCCTCCCCCAGTCCGGGCACGACGCCCTCCATCATATAAAGAAACTTCCCGGTGCCGCTGGCCCAGTCGCCGTGCGCCCCGTCTCAGCGGCCACCGCGGCAGCCGGCGGCCCCTGCCTGCTCCCAGTGCCGCGACAGAGGTAAGGGTGGCGGAGCCCCCCGGGCCCCCGAGTCCCCCGCCCGCCGCTAGGACACGGCGGACCCGCCGCGGGATCCGGCGGGACGGGGAGGGAGGTGGGGTGGGCGGTGCGGGCGCCTTGGCTTCCCCCCGTCGGGGCTGCTCATGTGGCTGTGGGCACCTGAGCGAGCCCTTCGGCCTTTTTTTCCGAGTTTTTTTTCCTTTTTTTTCCTTTTAATTTTTATTCTATTTTACCCTAATTTAAAACAAAAAACTAATGCTCGCCGTTATATGCTCCCGAGGTTAAGGCGCGCACCCGGTCCCCGGCCCTGCCTTCGGGAGGGTCGCGGGAACGTGTGGGAGGGATCCGCTTCATGCTCAGTCAAAGAGGGAAAAATTACTTTTTTGGACTCTTCACACGGGCTCCGGCGGGCCCCGCGCGGGGAAGCCGCGGCCCCGGACGCCCCCCCCCAGACGCACCATGTGCAAGGGAGATGCGGAGGGACCGAGTTTGGTGTCCGGGGGGATGCTGCCCCTGCCGAGGGGTGGAAGGGATGTGGCGCGGAGCTGCCCATCTGCCCACAGTGGTGTGCACCTGTCTAGCAAGGGGCTCCGAAAGGCTCCTCGTGTGTAGAGGCAAAGATTCCTGGGTGAGGAATCCCTTTTTTAGATGTAATAGGCGGGGGAAGGTGGGGGGGAGGACCCACAAAACTAAGCTCTTGGGCATTCAAGCACTTTTTCAGATCGATGGGACAAACTTGATGCCAGGTCCCCATCACTGGTGTCGATGTCCTGTCGTTAGCACCTTTCCAGCAGGTGCCTGTCACTGCAGAGCCGCACTGCTCCCTGTGCGTGTGTGCACCTCTGCGTCGTGGGCTGCAAGCTCCCACGTCGCTGGGGACAGTGCCCTTATGCCAGGCTCCGTGGGTTGCCATCTTTCCAATTTTAGGTATATGTGATGTATAGATTTGAATGTTGCTATGTATGAGTGCTGGGAGCAGTTGGAGGGGTAGATATGTATAGGACATCATGTGTTCAAATGTGTCTTGCTTAAGGGAGCTTGTGAAAACTACTTTGATGTTATAGATAGATGCCGTATAAATCATAACTGCATGTGGAGCCCCCCAAATTGTGTGCGTGTGTCTAATGTCACATATGTGCACTGTCATTTGCAAATAAATTTTTATGAAATATTTTCCTCTTTTGGTCGGAAAGTAACCCCCCAGTTGAACTGTGATCAGGACAAGGGGTTTGTGCCTTAAGTCCCTTGCAATGAAAATTTCAACAACCGATGTATATTCATGCAAAACAGTGTCGGGACAGGGGGAAGTCTGTAAAAGTCTGCGGCGGGAGCAGTGCCTGGGGAGAGCTGTGGGGGGCTGTGCCCAGTTTCCTGAGGCTCTGTACCGTGTTTCCCTGGCCCCCCAGGCCCCCCCTGCATGTCTCAGGGCCCGTCTGCATGCTGTAGCTGCTGTTTGGTGTGGTATGTGTGACATCAGGGACTAGGGACTCTGCTGGTGAGGACTTTGCACAGCACTTGACCTGTGGGATTTCCTCTCTCCCATCCTGCCCATTTCTTCCCTCTTCACAGCCCCCCAGAGAGCCAGTGCTTGGACATCTGTGGAGAGGTCAGCTTGGTGGGGCACCCCAAAAACTCCCACCCAACCTTGACACAAGTGGCATGAACTTGGAGCCGGGTGAGTGCGGGATGAACTCAGTGAGCTGTGGCAACGGGAAACTCCGCCAGTGGCTGATCGACCAGATAGACAGTGGCAAGTACCCTGGACTGGTGTGGGAGAACGATGAGAAGAGCATCTTCCGCATCCCCTGGAAGCATGCTGGCAAGCAGGACTACAACCGTGAGGAGGATGCTGCCCTCTTTAAGGTAAGGCTCAGCCTGGGGTTGGGACTGTGGAACATAGGCAGGGCAAGAGGGATGCCTGGAGGCTCTGTGATGCCCCTTACCATCCTGTCCTTGCCACGCGTTTCTGCAGGCTGGTTCTGCTGATTGGCTGCTGCTGCCAGCTGCCTGGCTGGTGGCCCTGGCTGTGCCCTGTGTTTGCGGGACAGATCCCCCTTTTGCACTTCTCTGTGTGGAGTTAAATGCTGGTGGGACTGCAGCACATCTGTTTCCACATTCATCTTGGATTGTTTTCTTCCCTTTCTTTTGCCTGCTAAATTGTTTTTCCTACCTTACCATGCTGGGGTTTTTTTAGCCTAAAGCTATAGGGAGTAAATTCACGCACATATAAGCACACACATATAGGCTGTTTCAAGAATTGTACTTTGTAGTTGATTTTCTTTTTTTTCTTTCTTTCTTTCTTTTTTTTTTTCTTTTTCTTGCTCTTTTGATTATCTGAAATGTTTCCAGGCTTGGGCTCTTTTTAAAGGAAAGTTCAGAGAGGGCATTGATAAACCAGATCCCCCTACCTGGAAGACAAGATTAAGGTGTGCTTTGAACAAGAGCAATGACTTTGAAGAATTGGTGGAGAGAAGCCAGCTGGACATCTCAGATCCCTATAAAGTGTACAGAATAGTGCCAGAAGGAGCTAAAAAAGGTAAAGCATCTCAAATTCCCTGTGTAACTGAGTGTGAATGTCTCATTGCAAGCATATGAGGACTGAAGTGTGCTTTTCTGGAATGACCCTGCAGTCTTTTTAAGTCTTTTAGGGAGCCAGAATGAGGGCTTAAGTGCAGCTTGTTCTGATGACTTTAGAACCTGTGTCTACGGGAGGAGTGCTGGCATTTGAGTCAGAGCACTGAAAGGGAGCCCTTGCAAGAAGATGCAGACAAGCGCCCTGCACATCACTGGAGGAATTGCTCTTTTAGCTGGAGCCTCCCTGCTGGTTCTGTGTACTGAGAGCCAAGCAGGCAGCTCAAGGGACAGGCAAAAAAAAAATAAAAATTGCATGTAGGATCTAGGTTCTGAATACAGGGAAGAGTGTTTTGAGGCAGACAGTCAGTAACTAGTGCAAGGAGAAGAGCTGGGAGAGAGGGATGCCCAGCCTGCAGCCTCCAGGGCAGAGGCAGGGGCACTGTCTTGGTGCCAAAGTCCTTGGTGCCAGGCAGGGCTTGTAGGATGCAAAGGCTTGGCATCATTGTGCACTAGGTATGGCTGGGCAGCACTGTTCCGTGGGGCACTGGAGAACCCAATGGGACAGACTGCCTGCAAGAGGGCGCTGGGAAGCTGGTCCCAGAGGCATTTTGGTCTTTTGTTTGTTCAATGGCAGGTTGTATGGATTTGTCTTCAATGTGCTGATTTCAGGTTTCTTCAGATGTGGTTGACATAATTTATTCTCATCCCTCTGGTGAACATAGGTGCAAAGCAGATCAGTATGGAGGAGCAGCCATTAATGATGAACCATCCCTTTCCGATAACGTCTCCTTACACTGCACTACCATCCCAGGTATGGCATTAGTTAAGTGTTTTGCTTGGTGCTTCTGCATTGAGCAACGTAATTTCTGTGCTATGTGCTATGTCTGTCCTTGCTGGTGGGGATCTCTAGTTCTCTCTGTGAAGAAACTTTATTATGGAAACTGAGAAATTGAGAAGAAACTTTTCTAATGTCAGATGAGGCCACAGGGCAATTGGTTTCCCTTGGTGTTGTTTATCCCAGAGTAATGGCTCTTTTCTGTTGGACGATAGATACTAGTGCACTGTCATTCTGCTGATGCCAGAATGTAAGCACCCAACGAAGCCTTGCTCTTTCAAGCAGACATTTACCAGCAGTGCTTTGACTGCCTTTTGTTATTCCACTCCGCTTATTATTTACACCAGTGGTGGGAAACTCATTTGAAAGCCTCATTGGTGGTGGTGGCGAAGTGCCATTCGTGTAGCCTGGGCAAAGCTTAGACCTCCATGAACTTTGGCAGAGAAAATCAAGGAGCTTAGATATGAAAGCTGATGCAAAGCACAGCATTAGTTTTGACAGCTGCCTACTAAAAAAAATATCTCGTTAAATTGAATAGGTACCGAACTACATGGTACCCCATGAACGGAACTGGAGGGAGTTTGCCCCGGAGCAGCCACATCCTGACATTCCCTACCAGTGCGCTAGCGTCCCTTTCCCAGCTCGCAGTCATCACTGGCAAGGGCCCGGCTGTGAAAATGGTAAGACACTCCTGTTTAGGGCTACTTGCTGAGGTTGGTCACCTAGAGGAACCTCAGTTTTCAGGTTTATTCCTTGTGGCTTTGATTGGAATTCACAGAAGCGGACAGAGAGGAGTGCTGGGTTCCCTTAAGAGAGCCACAGGTCCGTGGCAAGAGCCTTTGTCTGGGCTCTTGCATTTCCTGCCATCATATATGTAATGTGTGGGCTATGCAGTCCTCTGAATTGCTAGAAGTCAGCCCCCAAAGTCTGCTGTCTTAAAAGCCTTGAGCAATAAAGAAGGCAACCAACTCCCACAAAAGAACCCAAATGGGAACATATGTTCTTTTGGTTTTCTTTCTGATTTTGGACTTTTTGAGGCACATGTCACTGAGGTTTTCCCTCCAGCCTTGTTGGTTAGATTGGCATTATTCTACTGAGAAGAAAGCTGGAATTATTACTTTATTTTAATGCTGCAGCAGTGGGACAACTTGTCATAGATTGATACTCTCTTGGGGCTGGCACAGCAGAAGCAGAATAAAGGAACATTCACTTCCCTGAAGATCTCACAGTACCAGAGCCTAACATAATCATGGCTTTCCAAGCTCTGCATCCTTAAGAAAAAGCCTGAATTGTGAAAATTGACAATGCTGAAGCCTGCAGGGAATAAAACATAAGAGAAGGGGAACCATGTGCTGTAGACCCCTCTAGGATAACTCACCTGAGAATGTAGGCATTTGCTTTGTGAGGAGAAGCAGCTGGTTCAGAAGGGCAGGAAAGAATGGAAAGCAAAAAAGGACTTCTTAGAGTAGGTGCTACATTTTCAGAGGACAGCTCTCTAGAGGTTTTGGTGCAGAGAAAATTTTGGGTCTGCTAAAAAGTAAATTCTCAGTGCACTGCAACTTTTGCTGGCAGTATATTGGAATTATTAGGCAGAATCCTTTGCTTTTAGTTGAGCTCTTTGCTAATAAAGAAATCAATGTAGCAAGCAGAATGAACTCTGCCCTGAAGTACATCCTCTGCAGCAGTTAAACGTGTTTGGATGCTTTGCTGAATTTGGAGGCAGTTGGTAGTGGTTCGTATTGGGTTTCTCACTGGGCTCTAAAACATGTTAGGAGATGTGGGTGTTTCTTATCCACATCGCTTCAGCTCCTGATTGTGCCGGGTTCTGCCACTGGGAAAGGCAGCGGGCGCTTGTCTGCAATTCACTTGCATCATGCTCCAGAGACTTTTATTGACATAACAAAACAAGGAAAAACATCACTTGCCCATGTTATAATGCACTTACAGAAAGGCATCTATTGGAACATCTAATGGGAGTCCTGGTAGAAAAACCCCAATAATCTTCTGCTGCACATTTTTCTTTACCTACATTTAAACAGCGTTAATCCCAGCTTTATTGTTATACCTATCACTAGTAAAATTCCTTATACAAAATGGATTGTTTTATGCAGGTGACTTTTAAGAGCACTGTAGTCTAGTTAACAATATAAATTATTTCTCTAATAGAATGACATGTTAGGTAAGGAAAAGGACTAGAGGTAATACTGAAATGCTAAGGGAATATTTCGTGCAGACCCAAATACAAACACAGTCCAAGTAACATCTGGAGTGATTGGTAGAGTTGGCATACCTGGAAAAATTGGGAAATAGGACTTTTCTCAGAAGAAGGGGAAAGAGAGAGAGTTCCTATTGGGGCCCAGAAAAACTCACTTTTGCATTGCTGTGATCTCTGCCCTAGCTTTTCTTTTAGGATTTAGGCTGCTGTCACTGACTTTTGTTTGTGAAAACAGGTTGTCAGGTGACAGGAACCTTTTATGCTTGTGCTCCTCCTGAGTCCCAGACTCCTGGCATCCCGATTGAGCCAAGCATAAGGTCTGGTGAAGCCCTCGCCCTGTCAGGTAAGGTCTGTGACCCCCAGGCTTCCTGGGGAACCTAACAAGAGACTTTCAGCTTGACTTGTCTAGGAACCATCTCTCCTTTCTGATGAAAGGAAAAAAGAAGGAAAAAAAGGAAAAGAAACTTCTTTAATCAATGAATTTGGTGTATGGCATTAAGCCTGTTTTCCAGGATACTTTTTGGTGTACGGTGTTAAGCCTCTGTTTTCCAGGATACTTAAGCACCTCTAGCCCCAACTCCAAGGGGTGGAGGTTGTTAAAATTAATGGAAGCGCTTCACTGGCTCCCATTATTAATGCTGGGTTGCTTTGGTGAGACACCAAATCAGGCCTTCCCAGGGGTGTTTGGAAATTTT
Source organism: Neopelma chrysocephalum (assembly GCF_003984885.1). Taxonomy (NCBI): domain Eukaryota; kingdom Metazoa; phylum Chordata; class Aves; order Passeriformes; family Pipridae; genus Neopelma; species Neopelma chrysocephalum. The sequence continues at coordinate 30,755,198 of NW_020897690.1, read as the reverse complement.
GAGGGGTCAGTGACTTAAGGCTCAGTTTTTCATCTGAGAGGAGCCCCCACAAAAATTGGTGTTACAAAAATGGGTGCTTGGTTGTGCTCCCGTGCTGTTGCCATCTGGCTTTGTTCTGCTTCATTATTGCAGGTGAAAAAAAATATATTCGAGAAATAAAAGGGAAGAATTTTAAGCCAGATTTGCAGATGTCCATATGCTGGGGAACTGGGATAATAACTGTGGGAAAAAGGTGTGGGAATAATGGATAAACCTGTAATGTGACACTTGGCAGGTTTCTTGAGCGGGATTGTTCACCTGAATAAGGGTCAGTATGTATGTATATATGTGTGTGTTTGTGTGTATATAAAAAATACATTGTACACACACACGTGTGTATGTATATATATATATATATATATATATATATATATTCAGTGCTATGTGAATTCTTAGGAGTCAGCCAAGTTGACCAAATGGCCATTTGAAAGTAAGGCTGGGGATTTTGGGTACAGCCCTGTTGGAGCTGGAGCCAGCAGTCTCTTCAGGCAGCTGAGTGCAAGTTTGCAGGTCCCCTATGCAGAAACCTCTTTTATGCAAAATCTGGGAGGAAATATAACTACTTCCTTATTAAATCTGAGGAAGTGTACTGAGCCGGTGGGTTTAATTGTGATGTGAACTTGGAAAATGTGACAAACATCAACTTTTTGTGTGCAGATTTTTCCTTTTAAACGGAAATGTGAAGTTTGTGGGATTTTAGTTCCTACCAAATTCCCACACATCAGTAGCCCTTTTAATACAATGAGAGAGCATTAATGCTACCATGCCCAACAAGTTTCAGTATTTATATTCTTTATTTTTTTTTTTTGTTAATGTGAACTTCTGGGTGGTGCTGACCACCATGCTCAGAAATCTCATGCGAACTTGTCTCTTGGCCTTAGTACAGATCTGAAACATAAAACATCCATCCTAATGTACCTTAGTGATTCTTGTTTGTTTGTTTGTTTGTTTGTTTGTTTCTCCTTGTAGACTGCCGACTCCACATCTGCTTATATTACCGTGAAATACTGGTAAAGGAGGTGACAACTTCTAGTCCTGAAGGTTGTAGGATATCCCATGGCCAAAGTTATGAGGTCAGCAGCCTGGACCAAGTTATCTTCCCTTATCCAGAGGATAATGGCCAGAGGAAGAACATAGAAAAACTACTGAACCACCTGGAACGAGGAGTAATACTGTGGATGGCACCTGATGGCCTCTATGCTAAGAGACTTTGCCAAAGCAGGATCTACTGGGACGGGCCTCTGGCACTCTGCAGTGACCGACCCAACAAGCTGGAGCGGGACCAAACATGCAAGCTCTTTGATACTCAGCAGTTTTTAGCAGGTAATTCCCACTATGGCTTTGATATTGTTTCTGGAGATGTCACCTGGTCGCCGTTCACATCAGCTTTACAGGAGTGCTCTTTTCATGCTACCTTATGAATTATCCCTTAATTCTTCTGGGCAAGTGCAGTTAAGGGGTGGTTGAATTCTGAATAGTCTTGTTAATTTCTGCACTGTGTGCACGTTCAATGCCCCTGCACAGACCAGCAGGAGTGAACTGATGCTCAGCTGGTGACACCCAATTCCCCACATTTCTATAAGAAGCATAAGGAGGAATCTAACAAAACAGTCTTTCCTCAGATTGAGTGACATAGACAAGTGGATACTGATCTTGGATCTGCTAGTCTAAGTCCTGGATAGGTCTGTAATCTGCGCTTGCACTGCTCTCAACTTGACCCAGAGCGAGGTCTTGCTCAGGGCATACAAATTTCAGTAGAAAGTATTCTTTTCAGTCTGTGCCAGTGTTTAAAGATATCTTGGAGGTAAAAAGAATTTCACAAGCTCTGAAATTTCAGGATTGCCTAATATGCTGAGCAAGGAGGTGCATTACCTTGCCAGAGCTCCGTGGAAATGTCTGGTTTTGCACAGGGCAGTACAGAGGGGGGAAGAGCATGCTTTAGGACAGTGCCTTTTTCTTCCCCTCCATGAAGGGAAGGGGCAAAGCCTCAACTCTGCTTCCCAGCACACCTGAGCAGTTAAAGAGGAGAGCAGTCCACCCAGAGAAACTGGTGGGAGATGGTAATTGTCCCAGAGGACAGCTTAGGCAGCAGAAATACACATTGGCCCTTTTTTGACATTTCTGGCATCACTTAGAGGGGAATTGTGTGCCCGTGATTTGGTGTGTTTTCTCACTAGAACAGAGCATCAGCACTGGCATGACACTCTAAGGGGAATAATGCCTTGCAAAATTAAAAAAAACCCCACAACAAACTAAACCTAAACCAGCAAATTTAGCATACTTTATATTCCAGAGTTGACGCACGGTCCTAGAAAAACCATCAAGAGAAAATGCATTTAAAGAGAGAAATCTTATATGAATGTGAGAATTGACAGTTAGAAAGGGGAATTTGAGGTCAGGGTATTGGCTTGGGCTTCAATCACATGCTAATTTAAAGATGTATAATTCTGCCCCGATGATGGTTTTGGAAATCCCTTTCCCTTTTCGTCAGGTGGTTTTTTAGATGTACTCTGGGTTCTTCCAAACGGTTGACAGGACATCTCTTTTTAGACACTTAACCCCAGAGAGAAGCTCAAACAATAGTTATTTTTCACCCCTCCTAAATTACTTATGCACCAGTGCCTGTGCAAACCCAAGTGTGTGGTTGAAGTTACAGTCTGTGGTGTGTGCAAAGTGAGTTTTTGCATGTGATGATGCTCGGATGGGTTTGTAAGTGACTTGCCATGGATGTATCACATCTGCATGTTAATTGAATGTGCTGAGGTCCCAGACTGCAAGCAAGCTTAGGGATTCCCCCACCTTAGGAAGCTGGATTTCCCTTGAGAAGAGAGGCAGGAGATCTCTGCCAGAAGAGAGAATCTTGAACAGCAGAGAAAGGGAAGATGCAGAACTGCTATGGACCACAGCTGTTAGGAAACCATTGAGGAGCTGAACCCTGCGATGCAAACTGCACTGGAGCTGGGTTGAGAAGCCTCTACTGCTGAGAAAGCTAAAATGACAATAAATGAGAAACCAGGGGAATGGTCTCTGGGGAGAGAGATAAATGTATCATAAATGCAGAAATTGGGCTGCTTGGAGAGTAGGAGGACAGAGAAAGAGAACTTGGAGTGTGAGGGTGGCAGCCAGAGAAGGGTTGGTTTGGCAGAAGGAGAGGCGGATGGAGCTGGAATATCAGGAGATGGGAAAGGTCTGGGGAGTCACATGTGGAGCCCTTTGGTGTTGGAGGATGCACTTGGGCCTGGAAAGGGAGACAGAGTGGAGAGTTTTAGAGAAGTGTAGGGCTGACTTCAAGCCGTGATTATCCTGGTGGTGGGAAAGAAAGGGCTTTCTTCTCCAGGTCCATGCTGTGGTCACTCCCACAGGTATTCAGGATTTGGAGAGTTGCTGAGGCCAAGTAAAACGGGAAAGAGGAAGGTGAAAGAAGTTCCCCATTAGCAGTGTGGTTGGACTGGCCTTGGGTGGATCTTCCTTCCCTGTCCTGTGGCAGCACAGGGGGAAGCAGGGTTCCAGGGAAAATAGCTCTTCTCTCTTGGCATACCCCCAGAAAGTTCATAGCACTTTTCAGGGATTTTGGGGAGACTTTGGGGAAAACTATGCTTTATGCTATGTTTCAAGTGAGCTGCCCATTGTTTTACTTGTATAACTGACCCTACTAATAACACCAGTAGTCCAAGCCAGGATTGGGGTGCTATTATGGTAGCCACTGAATTCACACCCTTGACCTGAAAAGCTCACAGTTAGAGTAGAAATGGCAGGGGTGTATTTTGGGAAAAGATGTGTTTGTCATGTTAAGTTCAAAGACTCTCCCTTCTCTCTGTAGCAGGGAGGGTGCTTCTTTATAATACATTGGGTTTAATATTAATTTCAACTTTTTCCATAAAGCATGATGAGGGTTATAAATTAAAATGAAATCTTTACCAGTCAGCTATCTAGAAGTACAGCACTTAACACAGAGTTTAGCAAGGACGTTGCTTTAGATGGAATTTTCTCTTTACTGGATGGAAATGCAGCGTCTAACACACAGTGTTTGATTCACAACATTGGTGATTTTCTTCTGAGTGCAAGTACCTTATAAAGGCATCCCCCACTGTCTTTCATAAGGGACACTGACTATTGGAATAATAATATAATTTGACCGTTTCGCTTTGCACAAGGTTATGAGTTAGTGAAGAGAGTGCAGGAGCACAGAAGACACAGACTCTTTTGCTGGCTTGGTACGTGGCTTAAATACAATTGTTACCTTTTGTTACCTCCATGTCCTCCAGTAGACACAGTGGTGGCAGTGGCTCCATGACTGTCTAACTGTGCCTGAATTTGATGCCTGGCAGTACTTTGAGTCTCTGGCTCTACTAAGCCATTGGTTTCAGTCATGCTGTTGAGTGTCTACTTGAATGGTTCCCAGCTACTGCTCCAGGGGTTCTGCTGTCGAGGTCCAATAGAAGTACTAATTGGAAGATGTCTCGGTTTGTGGATATGAAATTAATTGTGAGACAAAACAAACAGAAAAATTACAGTGTTGTAACTAGCTCCCCCTGATCTGTGGGAAAGTCTCCAAACTCAGTCTTCTTTTTACTTCTTGTTGTTTTCCTGAACTCTCTTGTCCTCCCCTGAAGTTACATTATCTTTTCCCATTGTGTTCCAAGGGTCATCCACAAAGCCTGTCTTACCAGCTTATACTGGTTTTGGGTGGAATAGAGTTAATTTTCTTTGTAGAGGTCCATGTGGTGCTATGGGTTGGATTTGTGACCAAAACAGTGCTGATAGCACAGGGATGTTGTAGCTAGTGTTGAACAGCGCAAGTGCAATGTCAAGGTTTTCTCTATTTCTCACTCTGCTCTCATAGCACGCAGTCTGGGGTGGACAAGAGTCTGGGAAGGGACACAGCGAGACAGCTGACCCAAGTTGAGGGATATTCCATACCATATGACCTTGTTTTCTGCAGTAAAACAGGGCATGGGGGAATTTGCCAGAGGTTGTTGTTGCTTGGGGAATGGCTGAGCATTGGTCTGCTGGTTGTGAGCAACTGCTTTTTCCATCACCCATTTTTCTTTGTTTTGTCTTTTTTTCTTATTCTTCTTTTTACCCATTAAACTGTCTTTATCTCAAGGCACAATTTTTTTTACTTTTGCCATTCTGTTTTTCTCCCCCATGCTAGGGGCAGGAGTGAACGAGCAGCTGAATGGTGCTTGCCTGCCTGCCATGATTATTCCACAACACAGTACTTTCTCTCTTTCCAGAGCTACAAGCCTTTGCTCACCATGGACGTCCACTGCCGAGATACCAGGTCGCTCTTTGCTTTGGGGAGGAATTTCCAGATCCACAGAGGCAGAGGAAACTAATTACAGCCCACGTAAGTAGGATTTCTGCCTTACCTAAAAGAAACACACTTCTTTGAAGATATGATTCTGCCAGTCAGGCTTTTGAACCTCATGTAGGTTTTGAGAGAGGTAATAAATTCTTGAAAATCTGGCACCATCCAGAGCAAGGTTTAATCCCCAGATCTGCCAAGGACTGACCAGTAGCCCTCAGTAGGGCAGAGCACCTGATTTTCCCTTTCTGTAGAGTGTGTCATTTGTGATCGGTTGAAAATCCCATCAATACCTAAAGCTGAAATGCACCCTGGAACTGATGGGCTGTGTTGTTATCACCAGACCAGTTGCGCAGCTCAGTGCACTGCCTGGCCAGTGCAGGACGTGGTGCTTTTTCATCCACTGCACCTGAAGGTGCTCCAGAATCCCAGCCTGCATCTCAGGGACCTGAGCCCTTAATGAGATGCAGGGACTGCCTGTGCAGCTTCAAGGTTCAGGTAGCTGGCAAGCTCATGGGCTGACTGACCACAGTTCACACACACTCAAAGCTAGTGTTTCGGGATGCTCTCTGAGAGAGGGTGATGACAGAGACTGAGAGCAGGTACTTTCTGAATTGGCTGTATCGGCCCATAAAACCACAAGAGAGGTGATAATGCACACAGTAGTGGCAAGGCTTAGCTTATTGCATCCTTGGGAAGAAAACTGGTGTCTCTCTTAATTTTTCGAAAGCCCTTTCAATAGCAGCAGAAGGGGGACAGTGTAGTAGCCCCTTCAGTAGTCAGGCTTTTATCATAAGCTGTGGCCTTCCCTTAGCTGCATAGTTTTCATGGTGCCACACTGCTGCCTAGCAATTCTCTGGGGTGGAAGTTGGGAAGCTCACAAATTCCATCCTGACCTGTGCAATGGCTGGTTAGAGATAGCTGCTCATCCCTGATTCTCCCTAAACTCTTTTCCATTCCTATTTTGGCTTTCCAGCTTTCCATCCCTCCTTCCTCTCACCAGCCCTCTTATCCATTTCCGGTCCTGGCATCTTCTCTATGAGCCTGTATCTCCTGCTCTTTCTAGAGATTTGCTTCCCCCTTACCAATTGCTCAGTCTGCTCAACCTCTTAGTCTGTCCTGGCCCATGGGCTCATGGGGCTTCACCATCCCAACAAACATGTCATGGGAGCTGTCTGGCTCACCTGCCCTGCTGACTTCCCATCTCACCTATGGCATAGTTTTCCTTCCAAATGGTGCGCATTCTTAATGTGGAAGGACTGGCTGACCAGCAGGAGAGGGTTGTGGAGAAGTGTCATCCAGCTTGTCTGCCCCCTGAGAGTAAGGAGAGCTTCAGGTGTTTGTTCTCAGTGTACAGCTTAAGTATTTGCAGTCAGAGCCCAAAGCCTTGAGGGGGAATGGTGGTTTCTGAAGAGACACAAGTGAAGGCAGTATTAAATCATACAAATCCCACTTGGTTGTTGAACAGATTCCTCATGAGAGCTTGAATGAAGAGAAACAAGAGAAATCTTGGTGTTAGGTTGAAGTCTAATTTCAAACACAGTCATTTGGCCATGTATCTCAGTCTACCTGAGGGCTCCAGCATTTCAAGTTAAGTCCTCAAAGTACTTTCCAATGCAGACAAGACTTTTGACATATTGCATATGTATTTAAACACCTCGGGGGGCCATGCACATGTGTGTCTTGTGGACACCACTCACACCCTGGGGCTGGCTAAGGGACTGCAATTTTTTATACATCATTTGTGTCACTGGTACATGCCCATCTAAATGAAGGCTGTGGAGGTAAGGAAGTGTGCGCAGGTAGTAAGGCACTTGGCAGCAGAGCTGGGCTAAGCTAGGCAAGACCTATCTTAAAATAGAGATTAGTGAGACCACTGAAATAGTTTTCCCATTCTGGTAAGCAGAACTGTTTTGTCCTGCCTTGTTTTCAACTTAAAACCACCATAAATAATCAAGATGAGGAGCATGGGTTTTGTCACATGTCTGATTAACATTTTGTCTGTTCTTAAGGTTGAACCAATGTTTGCCAGGCAGCTGTATTACTTTGCTCAACAAAACAGTGGACATCTGCTGAGAGGCTATGATTTACCAGAACTTGTGACTAGTCCAGAGGATTATCACAGATCTATTCGCCATTCCTCTATTCAAGAATAAGATCCTCAGAAAGAGTGTCTTTAAAGGCACTGTAAAGATTGTGCAGAGTGGAGGAGCAGATCTGGGTCACGATTTGGAGACCCACATCACAGCTGGATATGTTCAGGGGTTCCATGATAGGAAAGTGAACTAGGACAACTATATTGTACAATAAAAATGACGTGTCTTCGACATTTGGATGCTATGTCTCACATAGAGTTCCACTGTTGCTGAGAATAACTCAAAACTGACAAAATGATTGCTATGTTTACGTTTGTTTAATGTTCTTCTTGGGTTTTGTGGATTGATACTTACTGAAGATTTCAATCCAGAGTTTACACTGTTACCTTTGCAGGGCTATTTATTTTGGATTACTGATCTCAGGGAAAGTACATAAATTTGTGGTGTTCCCAGTTTGAAACTGTAGCTACTGTAGGTGGGTAGTAAACATAGATGTTTATTGAGAATAGCTAATACATGTTAGTGGTTATAAATTTAGATTCGTAAGTGTGATGCCTATATTCTTGTATAGAATATTTCAGTGTATTTTTTGAAAACAATGCAATTCTTCAGAGACATATTTTTTTAATGCCTGACTGACATTTGTCCTGACAATGAATTTTGTTGCTGCCATTTGTTTTCTTGGATTGACCTCCATGATAACAATTTCTGAGGTGATGCATTTATGGTACTGTGTTAAGAAAAGTGACTGTTTAACTCATATTACCTGTGAATTTAGTGGATTAACCACTAAAATTCTAGAGTCCCAAAGAGCAGGTTTAAGAAAAAATTACATTTTTCTTATAATTGAAAGCTACTATGCATTATACATATATATATTTATGTATATATGCATTAGAATGAAGTTGGCAGACTTTGCAAATAGCACAGAAATGGTCCAGCTACCCCTTTTTTGATGTCACATGCATGAGCCAGGTTAAAATAACCACTGCCTCTGACTTACACAGAGCCACCTCTGCTCTTTGTGTGCACTTGCAGCTTTTTTCCAGTGGTACTGAAATGACTGTGAAGGGAGAGCTCAAGGAGAGCAGCATTTGGCCTCCTGTATTAAGACAGTCAGGGAAACACTTACTTCAGCATTTGTAGAATTTGATGCAATTTTCAACTTTTATTGATAGGATGCCATTATAAAGACAAAGAGAAGAGATCTGTTGGGTATGTGTGTCAATGACATTTCCTCGTTGGCGAGCAGACCGTGTAATCTTTGCAGCTTTAATTCCAGAATATGATCCCCCTATACTTAACACACATACTTCACTTGACTTCCCAAATGAGGAGGAAAAAATGGTACTTGATCTGGCAGCAGACTTGTGTTCTAGGGACATTGTATTTATACATCTTAAAGATGCATACTCTTCTGGGATATATTATCCCCCTCCTTCTCCACAGTGCCAAGCAGAATCAACAGATCATTTCAACTTTGTTACTTGAAGGTTTTTTTCCTGGCTTAAGGATTTCCATAGGGGAGACCTCTTGATTAGACATCAAAAGCAATGCTCTAGGAGACCTTCAGAGCTTCACAAATGCTTTTGTCCTGTGCATACATTTTACAGAAAGGGACTTTTGTGTTCAAACTTAACTGGTACAATACAAATATTGATGTGTTTTTTTCAATTTTTTTCTAGTGGTCATTGCTTCATATGCTCATTGCTTCAGCTCATGTCTTAGAATAAAGTTCTATTTCCCCACCAACTCGATTCGTATGTGTTGTTTTCAGTAGTGGGACAGATATAACGTGCGTTCTTCTGCACTGTGAACCTGGGCAGTGCTGCTGGCTGTCTATGGGGAACTCTGTTCTAAGCCAAAAGTGCAGAGAAAGGTCAAAAGGTAAGTATTTTTGCTTACAGAAATGTCTGCGATATTAGCCACAGGTAGTAGAAAAGGGGGAAATAGGCAGGTTACCCTTCGGCTGTTGGTTTCTAGGCCCATGGACAATGCAGCAGAGCCCTCTAGCCAGGGATCTGGTGCTGCCACGTACCTGAATGTTCTACCCCTGCCCCTCCAGGACCTCTGGGGCTGGGGACCAAACTGGTGCCTCCCTGCCCAGCCCAGCATGTGGGGACCTCTGACTGCCATTTGCTTGGCTGGCAGCTGGAGGTGGTTGTTGCTGGTTGCTATAATTCCCGGAGCACTTTCAAGTGAGTAAAGCTAGGAAAGGGTGAAAAGGAGGATGATACAGTGAACTAAAATAGTAACGTTTTGAATAGGAGTGAATTCACCAGGAAGCCCCTCTTTACTGGAAATCAGGGTCCTGAGAGGGGTCCTTGGGTGCAGGAACTTACAGAGCAAGCAAGGTGTGAAATACAGTTACGAGATTTGTGAAGTGTGTGAAAATGGAGGGTTGGGGGCCATTTTCTCTTTTCGTGGAGACCCCTATTGACTATCAAGGTGCATTATTATTTTTTGCTTTGGAATGAGCTTTTAACTAATTTCCTTGAAGTAGCATAATTTAAAGCCAGTAGCTGTGAAGAGGAAAGGAAAAGAGCACCATCTAAGTTCTGGCCAAACACAACTTGCATAGTTTGAATGCAGAGAGATGCAGGTGAAAGGCTTATTTTAACTGAGCAAAGAGGTTGAGATATTTCTCTTGGAGGGATGGTGCAGAGAGAGGGAAGAGTGGAAGGAAAATCAAGCTGTTGATTTGTACCATAAATTATTTTGCACATGAGGACTTTAAAGCTGCATTTACTTTTGTGACCATTTCTTACTGTTCAAAATAACTACAGATACCTAAAGTGGGGAGGAAAGAAAAAGCAAACAAGAAGAAAACCTGGAAACATTTTCTCTGTTTAGTATCTTTTTTACAGTCACTATGTGAAAGCATTTGAAGTACTTCCTACCTCTGTTAAATTCTGTTTATAGTTTCTGAGGTCTACTTCCTTCCTGTTATGATTTCGGTGGCATTGTAAATGACATGTTTTACTCCTGTCAGCACCAAAGGCATAACAGTTTGGTTTTTTTTTTCAAACGATATTTGTGTCAGTATTGGTTTTTCTGATTTTAATACGGCCACAGTTACAACTGTTTGTTGAAAGGGTTTTGTATGCCAGAGAAGCACCTATATTCAAAATTTGGTTCTGCTGAGTAGTTCTTCCTACTGTTGTAGGCTGTATTAGCCTTGTGGGTTAATCAGAAACAAGGAGTTATATTTTAAGCTGAAATACAGCGTAATGGGGTTTGTGGAAAAAACACAGGATTCACGTGAAAAACCCTGTGGCCTTTTAGACAGGCATATGCACTGTGTTTACATCAGCGTTTGTCAGCAGCATGGAGGCGGGGAAACACCACCTTCAGCAGAGGGCTTTCAGGAAAAAGTAAAGCATTTTCTCTTGCAAACTCTTAGATCACTGTCTGCGTATACTTGTACAGAGGGGGTAAGGGGGAGGGGAGGGCAGAGAGAAAGAGGAATATAAGCCCAGTAGTTTGAAAAAATCATATCTCTTTTCCCAGGCTGAACTGTATCTTAAATTTAGATGAACCTGGATGGCAAGATGTTAAAGATTGCCACAGTGGTTTTTATCTGAACTCTGATTTGACTAGTAGGAGGCTAAGAGTTAGTTATTTGTAATTGAGTGCTTGTGAGTTTGGTTTGCTCTGAAGAGAAGTTGACAGGTCCCTGTGACTCAGGATAGTTAGGAGGTAGCTGGTGTGCAGCTCATTCAAGCACTTAACTTTCAAGTGTGTAGTCAGGTAAAAACATACTGTTTGCATCTCAGCAGAGTGGTTATATCCACTGCAACCCACAACCACTGCTGAGCCCCAGGAACCAACTGACCAAATGTCTGCAGGATGCTCAGTGCCTTGACCATGCTGAAATGACAGTCAAGGAGGAGCTAACTTAGGTGTCTCAGAATAAGGCTCTTTGAACTATAGACATTGAATAACTTATGAACGTGCTGATTGGATGGGTTGTCGTTGCTCTTTTGGCAATCGGCAAGAGGAAAAAGCATTCACCTGTGCTCAAGTGGAAACTGAAAAACAGGCCAAACGCCTTGGTTCTGTGCTTGGATTTGTTTTTCCGCTTGGCACTGGCAGACTGACTGGAAAGCTGATGTCTGAGTGGCTCTGCATAGGGTGATGTTCCACAAGAAGCCAATTGTCAAGAATGGGTAGAGCCTAGCCCAGGTTTTCAGCTCTTAGACAGGAGTAGTTTCATGCCCTGGTAAACAATGGCAATGAAACACAGGACTTCATTTTGCAAATGCATTTTTATTGTTTCCACACAGCATGGCTGCCATGCATGTCTCTACAGGCAGCTGGCAGCCTCTGCCACTCCAGTTTACAGTGCTGCCAGCTGAGGCCAGACCTGGGACTGTGTGCTGGACACTGCTCTCAAATCAGTCTCCCAGGCTTCAGCTATCATTTCCTGCTCCCCTCAAAAGGCAGATCATGAATTATGAAAAAAAATTGTCTTTTAAGCTAAGAGAACAGACAGATTCAGGTGACTTCGTAAACTACAGCTAATGTGTGCCCTCCATATTCCTGGGAAGTGTTTTAATCTTTGACCCTTGGGCTCACTCTGTTTTGGTTTGAAGACCAGCTTCTGAATTGTTGCTCTAGAAATGTCTGAAATCCAAAAACTTACAGACTCTGGTTGTCTTGTCTGCTCATCTCAGCTTTTAATCCCTTTCCTGGCCAAGCAGAAATGATGTCTGTGTAGTATTAACAAAACCACCAGAGGAAGTTTGGTGAATGTCCACATGAACCCAGTGAGGTTAGAGCAGATACTTGTATCTTCCAAGCTCTTTCAGCTATATCAGTGCTAGTGCAATGTGTACATCACCATGTGCATGAAGCATATTTCATTGCATCCTCATCGTGTTGTTCATCTTTCTCCTTCTCACTGTCTTTGTAAAGAGCCGATGTTTAAATCTGGATCATGCAGCTAGAGGAAAGCCCTGATTTCTTCAGTTCTGCAAGATCTAGGTTCTCTCTCTCAGCTGGGGATGGCCAGCACAGCACAGGCAGTGGTCAGACACTTTCAGGTTCAAGCACTTCTGCTGTTTGTCTTCAAAATACATTAGCCTGGCTCTGTTAATGGGTAAGTCCTACTTATATATCAGGGACTGTTTATCTCATATAGTCTTATGTCTTCTCCTCCTGAGATAATATAAGCACTGGCCTTGGCACATGGCCATGAAGAAATTTCCTTTTTTCCTGGTGGTTACACCTATCTAGTAATGTGCATTGCTAAATACCTTGTTGTTGGTCTAGCTACCTTTTGGCTCTCTCTTGGGTCCTCTCTCAGTTTTCCTCTACATTGACCACAAGATCTAAAGGCAGATAGTGCCTCTTTTTATTTACGCAGTGTCAAGCATGATGGGGCATGACCTTCAAAGGTCAGCCCCTAGACAACACCGCAATTCCTATAATTGTGAGTAGGATGTCCTTGTGTCTTGCCAGTTGTGATTCTCACCCTCAAAACCATGAACTTCCGAGCAAAATATAATCATGGCAATCATTTATGCTAGGCTTTCCCATAGGAAGCTGGTGTGCAGCTTCTCTCAGCCTGAGCCGCCACATACTTTTTCTCAAAGAGGTGATTGAATGAATTGTTTCTCACGCTCCTGTGTCACAAGCATTCATAATTCTCTCATAAAAACAAAGGCCGAGCATTTCCAGTTTCTAGCACAGAGCATCTAACCTCACATAAAATAGCTTTTCAAGCTAGATGTCCTACCTTTTCCTTTCAAACTTCTGGGTTTCATGACTTTATATCCTCGGAAACTGAAGTTATGGGTCAGGTCTTGTTTCATCTCCAATAGCTCATTTTCATTTCCTTTTTTCACACATGATCAAGAGGTTTAGCCCTCTTCATGACTGTCCCCTCCCACACTAAAAACCCATGCAAGGAGTAGTGAGAGAGAAAGACTTTGAAAACAGGGTGAATGACCTCATCATGTATCTACTGTAGAGACGTCAATCTCCAAGAAATAGGAAAGGTCAGAGCTGTTTAGAGCAAGGGGGTTTTCACAACACAGCTAAAAAACCCAGACTGGGTCTGAAGAGTTCTGGCTGTCCTCACCCTTTATCTCATCTTTTCCCAAACTGTTTGGTGACCCTTCATCCAGAGAAGTGGCTGCTATGTGGTTTTTAACATAGGTGACCATCCTATGTACCATTGCCAGACATGGACTTTCCAAAAGGAAATGGTGAAATAAATGACAGATGTTTGCACGGGAAGAGTGCAAATTATTTTTTTTTCTTTTTAAACCAAACACAATTTTTTCTTCCAGAGCTTCTCCCACCCTTGATATAACTGAATCCTGGAAGTTTTAATTGCGCCATCTTAAAAATTTTATTATTTAAGCTAATTAGTCTGCATGGTTGCTGAGCTTTGTGCAGCTGCTGGGAGAGAGGCAGACAAGCCTTTTTGGTGGTGGTGATGGCAGAAAGGTGGAAGAGCTGGGAGCTGTTGGTGTCCCAGGGACCGTGGGCTGGGGAGTGAGTTTGCCTGTTGTCACTGGGTGTGGATGCAGGTCACCCGTACCTGCAGACAGCCCCAGACTGAGGGGTGACTCTGAAGTCTCACTTTCCTTTAAAACCATCACTTTACAAATAAAATGGCTTACCTACAATCCCCACACAGTTACAGACACTGTCTAAATATAGCAAGCATCGATGTCTATCTGTAATTTACAAGGAAATGAATAAATCGAGGCGACATAAACCACAAAAAGGAAGTTTGAGATCGGCCTGGAGCTGTGATAGGTTGGCGTCTGCTGAGAGACCCTGCCGAACCTCCACCATCCACTACAGAGGTAAACAGCTGCCAAACACGACCAGCCTGTCCTGGCTCCCCAGCACGCATATCCGTGTGCTGCCGTTCTCCAGGGATCTGACCTGTGTCTAGTGGTCTAGACCTGTGCCATGGGGGCACCTGTGCCCACAGAAAAGCCAAAGGCACCCCTGGCATCTGGGGTCCCTGCCACAGGGAGGGGACAGTGTGGCGTTTTCTAGAAATGAGTGAGTTCATTTCTGGAAGGCAGTAGTGGGGGGTGCTTCAGCACTCAGGGGCATACAGAGAAGATTAATGCAGGAAGTTGAAGCGTGATTTCTATGCTGCTTACCATCCTGCAGCCTGCTAGGTGCAGATATTTGGCAAGGTTATTTGACCTGGCTTCATTTTTTGTATTATGAAGGTTGATTACTTTTTTCTTTGAAAAATTTGTAACAAAGCCAGAACCATTAAGTAATGTGTGAAGGTTTTGCATACAGAGTGTGTGTGTGCAGCTAGCAAGCCACCCTCACCTCTCTTTAATGATGTTTTACACAATTGTCAAGGTCCATTCCCATGTAAGTGAGATGCTAATGATTCACTAGAAGTTTAATGAAAATACTGGTTGGGGGAGAGGAGATGCAGAAAGATCAAGTGCAAATCTGCATCTGCTGCAGGCTCTCAACACATATTAGGCACTTAATTTTTTAGACTCCTCCTGGGCAGGAGTGTCTATCGATGTCTTGTATCTAATTAAACCCCAGGCACTGCATTGTAGGACATGGCCAGCTAATTCTGCTGCTCCAAAACTCCATCTTACCTGCAAGGTCTTATGGAAAACAAGCCACACACTCCAAGGGCTCAATAAGCCTTTCACATGCTTAGTGTTCCCAGGATGAAGTCTGTAGCTCTCTCTTCCCAACCATTCCAGCCAAACTGTGTCTTCCCCTGGAAAACTCTCCATCTTTGGAGGGAAGAGGTAGAGGAGGATGGCTGCAGGCACGGATCCCAGTGGATGCAAGGAGCAGGTGTGGAGGAGGACAGTAGGTTGAGGACAGTTCAATTGCCAGGTATAGCTGATGATCATTAGGGCCATTTAGTACGTGCTACTAAGGTGAATTAGCTTTGCCTTTCACAAGGGAAGGGTTAGGGTCTGGGGTGGAGAAGTGGGTTTTGGCCAGGAGGAGAAGTCAGCTATTTCTCAGAAATAAGGCAGCACGTGCAGACCTGGGGAGCAGGAAAGGCATGAAAAAAATTAAAAAAAATAATGCATAAAGGCAGCTCTCCCCCCCACCCTAAAAAAAAAAAAAGGAAGAGAAGTTAAAATTGACTGGAAAAAGAGGTGGACAGGTATGAGCTGATGCTTGTGGCTGCACAGGGAAAGTCAGTTATGGGGTTGGGGGAATGGGAGCTGTGATAGGGTCTGGAAGAGCTCTGTGAGGGTTGAGAGAGGGATACCACAAAGGAGTGGGCCAGGAGCACACCTGGCGACCATCCCAGGGGAGGGTGGGGGAGGGAACAGGGAGTGAGAGGCGGTGAAAGAGCTCCCCAAGGGACAGTGGTGGAGCCTTGGCCATGAGGGAAGGTGATAGTGGGGCTGCTAAGTGGAGGGCAAGGAAGGGTTTGAGGAATACAGCGTAGGGAGTTGTGCTTGGAATAGGGGAGAAAGCTTGAGGAAGAGCTTGGAGGGAGAAAAGGAGCAGAAGGCACAGCAAGAGAGATGTTGTAGCCACTGGTTCTCTGGCAAGCAGGAGTAAAGGAGGTCAGGAAAGAGGAAGAGAATGGAGGGTGGTGATGGTCAGAAGTAAGGACCTAGTTGTGTTTAGAGGAATCAATGTTACGTGTGTGTCTGGGTCTAGAGAAGCTGGAGGAAAGGGTTATTGGAGGGCCTTGCCAGGAGGTTTTCATCCATACTTAGAGAATGGGAAAAAGCATTTCATGAGATGGAATAGAGCGAGCCAGAATGAACCCAGTGCTAGAGAGAAAATCAGGAGACTCAAAGCTGTTGGAGTGGTCCTGAAGGAACTTTGTGCAGAGGGACAAGGGGAGGCTGAAAAAAAGCAGCAAAGCCACAGCTGAGGTCACGGCAAGGCCAGGTGGAGAGACAAGAAGATGATGCTGGGGGAGAGACGAAGGTGACCATAGAGAAGGAACTGAGAGGCCAGAGATCAGATAAGGAGCAGAGCATAGCCTGAAGAATGTTTTTCAGAGGAGTGAAAGTTAACAAGTCCTGATGCGGTGAAGCCTTAGTGAAAGTGGGATGTTGAATATTTCCTCAGTTCCTCAATAAAGTCAAGCGAAGCTTCCTTGGCTTCAGGTAAGCATCTCCCCACAGACACCCACACGCTCCTGCTTTGGCCCAGCCATCTCCAGCTTCATGTTTGGAAGTAGAAAGTGAAGAGTATTGCTTTTGGAACAAAGACAGCAATTCCTGCACAGTCCACCAGGGAATCTTGTCATGACTGCCAAAGGTTTAACGGACCAAGAAGGCTGATTTTAAGTAGTGAATAATTCAATTAATCATTAATTTTATTGCCAATGATGCAAAAGTACCAGCTGCCATTGCTAGTCAACACTTCTTTTCTGCAAAGTCCAGTCCTTGGACTGGCAATGCCATGACCATGCTCCAAGCAGAAGGCATTGCTGTGAGCTGCATGGGTGCAGGGAAGCACGGCTGCCCAGAATGCATGGGATTGCTCTGGACCAGACAGTCCAGCAGAAATGGCCCTTCCCTTTCCAGGAGCATGCAGCCAACCCTGCACATCCAGTGTCTCCATCTTCCTGTGAGCCCCTTGTAGTCATTCTGGAGCTGGTCTGGGGGAACCACTGCTCCTCTCCTCTATCCCATGGGTGGAGGGGAGAGATTAATTGCACCAGGCAAAAGTCATCTACCTGATGAGAAGGATTCACGCTGATGGCAATGCCTGTAAAACCTCTTCAAGCTCACAGCCTCTGTGTTTTGGGTCTTGTACGAACATGGGGCAAGGTCTTCTGCCTGGCAAGTGGGGAAGTTAACCTACCCCGAGTGCGTGTGGGAAACATGTGGTGAGGTTTGATAAGGAGCAGATAAAGGTCTAAGGTAGGTCCAGAGTAAAGGCTACCCAAGGCCATCCATCCACCCCTGAAATAATCCTGTGCTTATTTGTGAGAAGTCATTTAGATTTGCTTTTAAATGTACTGGAAACAGGTGAGTTTTAAGATAAGTACACAAAGCAAACGTGCCATTTATTACTTCTTATGCTGATGATTAAAGCAAAGGTTTTCTTTTCTCTCTAAGGAATATTGTGAGCCGTGTTCAATTGTGTTAATGACAGCAGTTACAACAACAGAATAAGTATTATTTGAGTGGAAACTGAGGTGTTGGTGAAACACAGCCTAACAAGCTGGAGTAGGGCAGGGCTGAGATAGAGGTCCAAAATCGATTCCACTGACTTCGTGGGCTGAGATGTCACTCTAAACAGTAAAGTCTGTTTTTTTAAAAACCAGAGATGACTTCAGTAATTTGGGAGTGGTTCTGTGATGTTACCTAACTGCTGAGGACATCTGCCTGTGTTTTGATGGCCAATTCAGAACTGAAGTAACTGATGCGGTGGAAATAATTATCTCACCGTCTGATTTAGTCACTCTGGCAAGGTGTTTGCAGAACATGGCTGCTTTGTATAGGATAACAAAAAAGCAATGGGCTGCCTAATTCAATTAAAAGCAAATAGCTACAGTCTAGGCACTGACAGCATGTGGGAGGAAGTGGTGTTGTTTCCATTGTGACTGGCAGTGAGTGACTAGCAAAAACAAGGTGGTTTGAGGAAGGCTTGCGTGTTAATGGCATTTCCCTATTCTGTTTGTCAAGCAAAGGTGGGAATATAGAGTCAGAATTTACTTGAATTCGTTCCTTTACAAGAATAGATGAGGGGCCTCCATGGGAACGATTTCAAATTGCCGCGACACACAGGCAGCACCCTGAGCTTGCCTGCAAAGCGCTCGTTTTTGTGAGTGGCAGGTACTCAAAGTCACTGTGGGTGAAACAGAAAAAAAAATCACTTTGCATCAAGCAGGCTGGAGATGGTGGTTTGTCTGCTGGGAGTGCTGAGCTGCTTTCGCTCTCTCTCTCTCTGTGGCAGTCGGACTCCCACCGCCTGCTGTCAGCTGGAGTCTTGTACCTAGAAAAAGTCTGCCCATGGCGTGGCTGATTCACTTCATACTTGCACCAGTTGTAGGCCCACGTTGTGGCCATGGGCTCAGCAGTCTGGCTGCGGTGTTGGACCAGAGTTGTTTCCAGAAGTGACTCAGGCTCTGTCTGATGGCTGTAGTAGGCATGGTAAGCCAAAAGTGTCTAATAGCACCTTCCTCTGTCTCTGCCTGTGTCCATCTTTCCCTTTCCAGCTGAGCCTGGGAAGGGCAGCTCCTGCTGCTCAGTAACGGGGATTGCATGAGCTGGGCACTGCTGGGAGGGACCAGGTTGCTTCACCTCTAGATAAAACCCTTATAGCTGTTGTTAGCCAGCCATAGAGAGACAGCATTTACTTGACCACATTTACTTACACAAAAGGGCAGCTTCCTTTGTTCTGAGGTTGGCATCAGGAACTTCACACTAGTGATTTTTTTAATTTGTTGTTTTCTCTTACCCATTTTGAATGGGGTTACCTCACTGCTTCTGCCGCCTTCTAATTCAGCAGCACTGGCTGAGGAGGCAGGCAAGGTGGCTTCCTAGTGTTCATTTTTTTCAGCAGCTACATTGTCACCGCCTGCGCTGGTTGGCTTTGACAAATAGCAAAACAAGCTCTCTGGGGTTTGCATGGCCCTACCCCATGTTAAACCCCTCCCTGGCCCAACAGAATGTGGAAAACCCTTGTCCTGCGTGATGCGAAAGTCCCTGGCCCCACATCCACCTCACGGCTCTGCAGCCCAAGCTATGCTCATAGCAGCAGCACCTTGGGAATTGAGCTGCATCCCAACTGGGAATGTTTGTGTTTTTTCATTCTTGTTTGCTTTTTTCTTTCCCTACTGCCGTCACAGGTCTGTCTGCTTTGCCTCCGCCTGTCAATAAGTTGGGGCTGCTGGACAATAAAAATTCTGTTTTGCAGAAGAAGCAGTGGGTTTTGTGACATTTGGGGTTTGGGCTTTTGTTTGTTTGGGCTTTTTTCTTTTTTTTTAATTCAGTGAAGGATGGGAGGAAAGCAAAATTTCATTAAGATTTTTCTTAGGGAAAATAGCCTCCAACAAACAAGAAAAAATAAAATAAAATGAAATAAAATTGAAGAGACGCCATTCAAAAGTACTTCACACCAGTAAAGAAATTTGAAATCAGGAGGGGGGGTCCTGGCCCAGTCCAGTCTCCCCAGTCACCTGCCTGCTCTGGTGTGGACACCTGTGCCAAGCACAGGTGCAGTTGAGTCAGCAGAGAGGTTGTGATGCCCAGACACCTCTGTCCCTGGAGGTGACAGCTGGGCTTTAACTCAATGGAGAAGAGGCTTACTGGTGCAGAGGACACCCCTTTACCCCTGCCAAGAGCAGAGATTTTGAGGCTTGGCTCTTGGTCCACTGGCAGTATCCCTGCTGCCCGGTTCTCCAGGGCTGTGCCTTGTAGGTGTCCAGAGGGAAGCCCAGCAGAGGGGATGCCTCCCCAGGAGCAAAGGTTGGTCCTGCATGATTAAGCTGCAGTGTGTTTCTGGGTGATGAGGCAGGGGCTGGAGGAAAACTTGTGCCTTGCAAGCTGGGGCTCCTATCAGCCCTGCAGCAGGGCCAGGGTTGGCCTGCACAGTGGGGCTGAGTTGGCTCAGAGGCTGTGTGTGCGATGCTTGGCTTCTTCTAAAAACAGAAAACTTACTCAGAAGCAGAATTGAGGTGCCACTTGCCTTTACTCCAGCTCTTTTATATATAGTACCCATTTCTCCTGATTTTACTTTAGCAGTTACTGTATGAATCGCAGCTCAGAAGTGTGTGTGGGGGGGAGTGCAGGGACAACTGAGTGCTGCTGGCCAAGCTGGAGCTGCTGTTTTGCTGTTGGATGTGGGAGTTCCCTTTGCAGTGGTTGTATCAGGGAGCAGAATTCATCCACCAGATAGCTGTTAGGGGCTGTGTGGGGCTAATGTCACCTTAAATGAAACTGGGGCTCTTCTTTTTCCCCAGGGATAGACCAAGAGCATTTTCTTTAGTGTTTTCCTTCCTGTTGCTGTTTTTCTTCTTTCTTTTATTTTTTCCCCATTCTTTTAAAGAAACATAGCCAAGCTGCAAAACTAAGGGGTTTGTTTCCCTGCAATGCAGGACGGTGCAGAACACTTGTATTATTCCTCCAGTCTTTTGAAGGGAAGTGCCCAATGCCACCTCCAAGAAGCATGTCACCTCAAAACCTATGCTCAAAGGGAAAGAAAGAGAGCAATAGTGGTTTGACCTTACCTTCAGGCACCTTGATGCTGGAGGCGGCAATAGGCTGCTTTCAGTTTGTCTGAAACTCAGAAGATCCCCTGATCCATCAACCTAATGTCTTGAGGAGCCGCAGCATTCCTGTTGCCCTTTCCCAGCATATGCCATGATGATGTTAAGCTGGTCCTGCTTTTACTTCAAGGATTCCCAAACTGATGAATCAAGGCCTCTGTTTATGATAGCAATTCAGAAAACACATAAATGGGGGGGCCGTTTTCTTTCTCTCTTGGTATTTTTACAAAGCTATGGCAAAATAAGCAGAGATTCATAACAGCAGAAGAGAGATCACTGAAGCAGTCTGAGGTATTTTCCTAGAAAAGATTCACATAGACATGTCTTTGGCTCACATGGTTATAAGCAGAGACAAACAGAAATGTCTCTTTTTAAACACTGAGGCTGCCCTACTCAGAATTAGGGAATTTAAAAGCAAGGGACCTCTTTTCATACTGGTCACTTTAAACAATAGACCTGATTTTTCTTTTTTCCAGCAGTAACAGAGCAACTTCTGAAAAAGCAGTACATCCTGTCTGAAGTTTCCTACTTTGATTAATAGAAGCAGGGCACACATATGCAGACAGACACACACAAATCAGGTCATCTTCATGTTGGAATCAAAAACAAAACAGGCCCAAAAAAACCCAAACCCAACACAAAAAACTGATTTTTGTTTGAAAAACTGATTGCAGCTTCTGTGACCATCAAACAAGAACTTTCAGGCATTTGGGTGCTCAATTTTTACTGATGCTCTCCTCTGCTTTACTGTCTAGAAACCAAACCAAAATGAGGTTGTCAGCTGCAGTAGCACCTAATAAGGGACATTACTTGTCCTCAGAAGCTTCCTGTCTAAATCAATGGGGCAAGTGGCAGGAGAATGGAAGCATTACTAACTAGATCCCTCCTCTACCACAGCCTTTGAAAAAAATTATACAATGAAAGGGTTGATAATAAAAATAATAGGGTTTTGATAAGTTAAAAAAAAAAACTTAGCACATGGACAGCATTTTTTTAATGGATTCATATGCCTAGGAGACCTGGAAACCACACCGTGGACCCCTTTGCAGTCTTAAGCACCAGACATGCATCTTCCCAGGTACTTAGGGTTGCTGTAATCAGCCCTCCAGGTGCCCAGCCCCAGGAAGGCCCCATAACTCCCCATTGTGAACACACAGTCTCAGATATTGTCCTGGCCGGGGTAGTGCTGTCCTAGCTGGTGGTGAAGGGAACATTTCCAGGAACTGGCCTTAATGCTGCTCCTTGACTGTCCACACTCACAAGCATCCGAAAAATGAAGGATCAGGCACACAAATAGCTGCAGGCGGGTCCAGCAGGATGCTTTTCCAGCTCTGCATTGACAGTTGAGGTCTCAACACAGAGATGTGTTGGTGGGGAGCTTGTGGCGTCAATTTACCTGTGACTTTCCCATGGACTCCAAGGTGCTGGCTGGAACGATGCAGGGATGGTGCCTGGTGGTTGTGTGGCAGCAGTGAGAGGCAGGTGTAGGCTGATGGTTACCTCAAAAGCTGCTTTTGAATGGACTTGCTAAGGATCATGAGGGAAAATGGGCAGCTAAGCTGGGAATTGATGTAAGCTCCCTTGTGCCGCGGTCCGCGGGGGGAAGGGAAATGGGACCGGGCACTGCAATAAGGGTTCTAACACAGTTGAAGTCTCGTGTAGCAATGCCGTTTATTTGGGGAAAACAAGGGTTTAAATAACGTAGGTTTGAGGGGTGGATTCTAACCTGGGGAGGCGCAAGAGATTGACAACTCAGGGAAGAGTGTGATAGGGGGATAGGGGAAAGGTGGGCGGAACTCTCGGGTCTCTGAGGAAATGAGCCAATGGTAGCTCTCCCTGCATGGTGGCAGGTTGTGACCAATGAGCAGCAGAGGAGCGGGAAAACTGGGGAGACAGGGTAACAAACAACTTTTGGAGGGAAAATCTGAGGGAGAAAGGGAGACAATATGGAGGTAGGACAGAATTCATAACATTTAACAATAAACTGAGGTGCATAAGAATTCATAAACACACAACAATAGACTGGAGAAAAACTGTCAGTCTGGTGGGTAAATTATCAAGTAACAGGTCCCTTTAGATCCCATTTATGCTTTTCCAGGCAACATATCTTTCCCAGTTTGTCTTCTTATCCAGCACACCCTTGCATCCCTTCAGCACCTTAAGAGGGAGGTTTCTCCACCATGCCTTTGAGAGATGAGCCCAGCCCACAGAGAAGACCAGGTGATGAAAACAGACCTATCAAAAGTAAAATCAACCAACCCCAAACCCCAACAACCTATTTTCATGAGCAATTGCATCCATTATCCTAATTAGGAAGAAAAATGCCAGAATTCTGGACAGGAGTGATTACTCATCATCTCATCTCACTGAGGTAGGTACCTCTGTGGGTGCGAAAGGAGGCTAAAGGAGTTGAAGAATGAAAGTGTTTCTCTAGCAAGCTTGGAAAAAAGAGTAGAGATAAGGGATGGTTTTGGCACAAGTCTCAGAATTTAGAGAGGCCTCTTGGCCTGTGATTCAGAGATGCTGGTCCCCACTGTGGTTCTGTCTAAAGTGGTAGGTGTTTGGCTTGTCAGGAAGTCAACACTTTATTTACAAAACCACTCATCATTTACAAGCCCAGTTATTTACAAAGCCTGTTGATGAAAGTGCCTTGCCTTGAACTCTCATAGGAAGTCTCTTTATCACAGAAGTTTCAGATTGCTTATTTGCTTCGGGTTGGTTTTTCTTTTATTCTTATTTTGCAGTTCACTTACAGTACTACTGACACAGAGGAGAAAATTATGAAGGCCACATGGGCAAAAGTTAAAGAATATCAGCATTTGACTGTCTGTGCAGTGTTTGTGTGCCTGAGTATGTAGTTCCCTTAGCTTAAGGAGACAGAAATGGAAGGGAGAGCAAACTTATGCAACAAGACGGGGTTCCATTTTATTGGATCCTTTTTGGCTGCAGCCTGCTGCTACGGCTCCTAGAGGTACTCCAAGTTGCCATACTTCTGATTAGTCCTCATTCAGTCCTGACGTGCTCCAGGCCCTTGCTCCTTCACTGCTTCCCTTTCCCATCACAACCAGCTCTAAGGCAAAATTTCTCCCTCCATCCTTCATCCCTCATCTCACTCCAAGCCATGTCTGCCCTCTCCTCCAGCTCCTTCTGCTCTGGCAGCAGCAGCTCAGGCTGATGCTGCCAGCACTGTCCAGGCTTGCAGTGGTGGGACCTTCCTCCTGGATGAGAATCCAAGACCCATCCTCCCCAGAGCTGCAACACTAAGTTTCGTGCAGGGGAGCTCAGGTGCAGACCTGAGTCTGGAATAAAAGCTAGGGAGGACTTTTTTTAGATGTCCAGCTTCAATGAGCGCTTGTGAGCAAGATGATTTATCTCTTCAGAGGCTTATAACTTGGCAAAATTTGGATGGAGGTTTTTCACAGGCAAGTGGCACATTCCTGACACACCAGCCAAAATCCTGCCACATTTCAAGTTGTTTTTCCAAAGCCTGAGGACATGAGGAAAAGGTCACCAAGCTTCTTGAAGCATGGAAGTGGGGGGAAAGAGCATATTTTCTTCCATCTAAATGATCAGCCACCACTTAAAATTTCCAGGCAGAGAAAACATACTGCAGCAGACTCCAACCTGGGATATTTTAGCCTAACATTACAAGCAACCATAATTAGGAAGCATGAGGCAACCGCTGGATTTTCTTGTGCCCCATTTTTACATTTTTCAAAGACTGAAAGCTGCTGTGCAGGTGTAATTGCTATGGTTGGGAAGAAGCAGCACTCTGCTTTTCTTCTCCCCCCACCTCCTTTTTTCTGAATGAAAGTGTTTTACAAATGAAAAATGAGGTTTCCTGAAATTAAGGGCTGCCTTTTATTCTGAGTTGGCTTCCATGAAATGTGTTTGTGAGCCTTTCATCCTTATTTCTGAACTTGCTGTGGGGTGACAAGCAACCATACTGTCCTGGTCATCTTGGCCAGGCAGAGCCCAGTGGGGCAACTGAGGAGATTCTGGGTAGCCCCACAAAAAGGCTTGTCACTCTCTTTGTTGCCTGCCTTCACATTCAGAATTAAACCCCATGTACCTTTGCTTCTCCTTGGGGCCTGTGGGACACCTGGGGAGGCACAGGCTGCAGGAGGGTTGCCTCTGTGTCATACCACAGGGATATAATCCCAGCCAGTGCACCCTTTTGATGACATCCCAGGGAAAGACGGCTGCCTGGACAGCATCACCCACCCCACTTGGGCACCAAAGCATCCTGTTTCCCAAAAGTGGCGGGGAAAAGGTGTCCCTGGACTGCTAACCAGGTATGACCTGCACAAGCAGTGAGGGCAGCTGGCTAACTCATTCTTCCTTATGCTTTCTGACTCATCTCTGTGACTTTCCTCCAGGTCTTTACGCTCTCTCTTTCTCTTTAATGACTTTGTTCACTAGTCCCTCTTTTCCCCTTAATTGCTGCTGCCTGGACTGCCACTGGGAAGGGTGAGAAACAGTAAGGAGTCCCATTCCCTGGAATGCAAAAGCTCAAGTGTCTCCAGAAATGCAGCCTGACCAGCACAGCCCCCACGGGCAAGTGACAGCATGAGGAGACATCGAGCATGTACTGGAGACTGTGGGCCAAGGCCGCTGTGACCGTACCTAGGAACAGCCAATACTTATGAGGGAAGGTTCTAACATGGGAATGGCAGCACCTCAGTGTGCTTAGAGGTCCTCAATAATAACAGTGAGCAAGCAATGCAACTGTATATGATAAACTGTTGCATGCAGTCCTTTGCATAGGTTAGGATAATAGTCTAAATGGCACGCAAGCACAGGAGGAAAAGCTTGTAGCTCTTCACTCTCTCTAATGTTAATCTGTGGACTCACTGCCACAAAGCATTGCTGAAGCAATAGCTCAGAAAAATTAAAAGCCTGGTAAGTTAACCCCTTACCCCTCGTCTATAAGGCTGATGGGAAAAGCACTGCAGTAGAGCTGAGGAAAAACCATCTTGATGCAATGTTGGGCAGGTTGTAGGAGCTGCAGGGAGGCTAAAGTGGAATCTTTCACCAGCTAGGCAGAAAGGACAGACGATGTCCATAAAGCTGGAGCACTTACTCCTCCTCACTCTCAGGCAGGCATCATGCTTTTTTAGAGCAGTTCTAGCTTGAGTTTTCATCCTGTGGGACAAACATAAAAGCAAAAGGACCTGTGTTTGTGTCTGTGAGCAGGGGTAGATCTACTAAGGGACAGGTCTGAAGGAGACTGAGTCTTTGTTCACCCCTATCTATCTCCTGCTAGTGTTGCACTCACCACACATCCTCTCCTTTCCCAGGGTCAAAATGGCACACTTTCAAATGACATATAACACATTGTGTAAAACAGATTCCGTTTTTCCAGACAGAAAACCTTTCTTACACGGAAGCTAAGACTGAAATAATGCATTGGTGAAAAGTGAAAATTAAAAAAAAAAAAATTGTCATTGCAAAATTCTCCTCAAGTAATGCCCCCCTCCAATAAATCAAATACATAAAAAGCCCCTTCCTAATAAAAGAGCAAGTAAAACACATGAAGCACAAACCCCAAAAGGACGAACCAGTCCCAAAAGTCTGACAAAACGACAGCAACTGGGTTTCAGTGGAACATGGTGAACTGAGTAGATAAAAACCCAAACAAAATGCAGACATGGGAAGTGGGAAAAAAACCACCAAAAAAAGCAAGATGAAGAATAGAAAGAAATAAACTTGGGGCATTATTCCAGAAAGCTCAACATTTTGTGGTGTGGCAAGTCACTTCAGGTGATGCTCCACCAGCCCAGTGTGTCTTTGTTTTCCTCCCTGCTCTCTGCAGCATGATAAAAGCACAGGAAGGATGCTCAGTGGCAAATTGGCCATCGGCCACTTTCAAAGGGGAGTCATTTAGTGAGATTCACTCATATTTGTATAAGTTGAAAGAAAAAAAAAAGAATAACATTGGTAAAGCAACCAGACTGATCTTGCAAATACACTTCATCCTGGACCCGTCTGATGGGAAAAGCACTCTGTTAAAGAGAATGTGACATTATGAATACTGATAACACCTCCCAGCAAGCCTCATCTATTTCTAGATGAGTGTTTACCACCATGTGGTCAGTCATGGTGACCATACCATGTACAAGTCTGATTATTACAGCCTTAGTGTTGTATTAGTTTTGCTTTTCTTAAATATAGGCATATATGGGGGGCAGGGTGTGTGTGTTTGACTAGCCCCTCATTTCTGTAGCACAATGGAGCTGTCAAGCTTAGACCAAAATCTCTGAGTTGTTCAACCTGAAGTGGTCAACCTGATAAAAAGTCTCCCCAGAAAGGCAGAACCCTTTTTGTCTGTGAGTGTTTATCAGTCGCTATCATTGGTAAAAGCTAGCTAATCAAACTTAAGGTCATAAGAAATAGAGGAAACCCACAGTATTTCTTCAGTTATTTAAGTGACATGCCGCTCCTCAAAAGGCTGAGAAAGCTTTTGCAGACTGGGTAGTTTTTCATTCATGAGTACTGGGTTGGTTTTTTTTGGTTTGTTTGTTTGTTTGCTTGCTTGTTTTTGGGGGCTTTTTTTTTCTTTCTTTCTTTTTTTCCTTTGAAACCCGCCTGCAGATAAAACTTGACACAATTCACCGCAGGCAGGAAACCTTGGAGGGTGCGGTCTGCTGGGTAGAGCAGAGGCCCAGGGCTTTGAGTATCTCACTTCCAACCCTGCCACGGGCACTGACTCACTGGCTGCTGGGGGTGAGCCACCTCCTTGCTCTGTATCTCCTGGGGAGATTGTGGCATACCTGATGGACAACTCTGCTATTAAAGATAGCTAATGCCAGGCATATGATTTTGGGACTGTCAAAGCTGATGTGCGGTATCTGTTGGTTTTCACAAGTTCTAGTGCTCGTTCCTGCAAAATGCATTAGGAATCAGAGGTCAAAGGCTCAGAGTGCTACTAGAAGCTATGCTTGATTTGTAAATTGAGTTTTCAGTATGTTCATGGATTGCATGTGAGCGTGGCAGTTGAGTGAGAGCAATGCTGCCTTCACTGTAATATCAAGCATGGCTTGCCACGTATAAGCCAACCAGATGTACCATGACTTTGCTCAAGAAAGACTTTCAGGTTCATGTCTCTGCTCTTGCATCAATGCATATGATCATAAGGGAGGCACCAAGGCTGATCTCATGTCAGGAGAGGAGCCTTGGGCACTTTGTCCCACCTCAAGCAGGGCTCCTCTTGACCCATCCAGCTCTAGACCACATGTTCCTTGCCCTTACCCTCTTCCTTGTGCCAGCTCTTGTGTTTCACGATCATTTGCTCAGTGATCTGATGCAACTGATGATCAATTTGAGGCAAAGGTGGAAGGCTGGGCCAGGGCGGTGATACAGCAGTCTCACACTACTCAGAGCCATGAGTTAAAGTGTTGTTTCCAGCTTTGCAATGCCTCAGTCCTGCAGCAGAATCTATTCTGAATATCGTAAGAAAAGCACCTTAGCAAGGTGTCTCAAAAGCATATAAGCTGCATGAAGAGGCATCTACACGAGTTGTTAGGAGAAGTCACAAGCTTGTCTTTAAACAGTCCTTAGCCACAACACTTCATCAGTCTTCAAAACTGAAATGTCAGTCTTTACCTGTCCTCAGTTCTCACTTTAGGCAATGAAACACCACTCTGCTCCTTTATTCTGACCAAAGAAATCTTGAATTCATAGACTCAATCATAAAATCATAGAATGGTTTGGGCTGGAAGGGACCTTAAAGATCAGTGAGTTCCAACCCCCATGCTATGGGCAGGGGCACCTTCCACTAGACCAGGTTGGTCAAAGCCCCATCCAACCTGGCCTTGAACACTTGCAGGAATGAAACATCTAAAACCTTTCTGAGCGACCTGTTTCAATGCCTCACCACCCTCACAGTAAAGAATTTCTTCCCAATATCTCATCTGAACCTACCTTCTTTTAGTTTAGAGCCATTTCCCCTTGTCCTGTCAATACATGCCCTTGGTAAAAAGTCCCTCTCCAGCTCTCTTGCAGGCCCCCTTTAGGTACTGCAGGGTGCTATAGGATCTTCCTGGGGTCTTTTCTTCTCCAGGCTGAACAACCCCAACTCTCTCACCCTGTCTTCAAAGGAGAGGTGCTCTCAGAGGAGCCCTCTGATCAACTTTGTGGTCTTCCTCTGAATTTGCTCCAACAGGTCCATGTCTTTCTTATGTTGTGGACTCCAGAGCTGGACACAGTACTCCAGGTGGGGTCACATGAGAGCACAGCAGAAAGGTAGAATCACCTCCCTCAACCTGCTGGCCATGCTGCTTTCAATGCAGCTCAAGATGCAGTTGGCTTTCTGGTCTGCAAGTGCACATTGCTGGAGCTTCTTGCCCACCAATTCCTTCCTGCACAGCTTAAACCATGGGAATTGGGACTCCCTCCATAGCACAACCTACACCAGAGAAGCTATGATACAGCTGCAAAAGGCAAACACAAAACTAGGTCTTCTTCCTGCATGTATACTCTACCTAGAGTTTTGTCTTGAAGACCCACACTGTGGCATCTGTGTGGAGACCCTGGCTTGTAGGAGGGCACCGGAGTTGTTCAGCTCTAGGGCTGCAGTTATGTTTCAGGCAGGAGCCTGTAGCTCATCATCAGCACTCAACTATGGGTAGCATCAGGAAGGCACAGCCCCACCTCTCCCTGCCAACACTATGGGAACCAGGCACGTGCCCACCATGTTGAGGAACTGCAGGCACAGCAAGGAGATGCCATGTGGCACAGCTGCTCTTTAACTACTGCTTTTTGCCTACATCCCATCTTAAATGTAAAAATCTGCTTGAGAAGCTGGGTGTATAAAATGATGGGATTCGTACTGGAAAAGTAAATACACAAGTTCTGATGCGCTATGAAATGGGTCCCCAATTACATTCAGAAAGCTGGACCAAAGTATGGATTAACAGAATTCGTATGCATCTGTGTAATGAGTACTCTCAGGCGGAGAAAACCACATACACAGAAAATGCATTGTGTTGGCACACAGGGTTCCAAGGGAGCAGAGTTTATCAAGGTGTATAAAGTGATTCAACATTCACATATAAGGGACCATAAGAAAAACTGTATATTTTGCTCATGAGCTAATCCATGAACCACCTGGGTTTCTAAAGTTGTCACTGACTACAGGAGCTAGAAATCAGTTTTCCCATTTGACTCAACACTTAAATAATAGTCCACAAAGGTCAACCTGGGCAATGCTGCAGCACAAAGGTAAGACGTGCCTGTGAGAGATGTCTTCCTCAGAGATGGTACCAGAACTAGCCCAGTTGTGCTGCTGATTTTAGAAATTTCAAAATGTAGAATAGATTTTATCCTTGTGAGACAGAAAATTTTGCTGGGGTTTGTTTTATTCAGCTTTGTAGCATTTTTAATTATTACAAGGAATCATCTCACCTTCTGCACCAAAGTATCACCTTCTGCTCCCCAGCATGGGTGGATGGAGATGTCTGAGGAGACAGTGATGGAGATTCCCTTTCCCGCACATGCTGTACTAAAGAGAGTTACAACAGGTGTCTACCAACATTTTTAACCTCAATGGTTCTGAGCTCTCTAGTCTCTCTTCACTTATTTTTAAACCTATGTCTACCCATATTTATGTCAGGTTCTAAAAATAAGCAGCACTGTTAACATTTTGAATTTTAATTATCTACTGAATATCTAAAAAGATAAGCTGGAACGGGAAGCCCCTCTGTGAGCAGAAGTACAATCTAGTTAAATGAGTGAAATTTATCAGAAAAAATGAGTAATGAGCAGTGAGAAAGACTGTCTCATTTTGCTAATTTTACTTTATAAATTATCTGATTGACATTCTGTGCTAAAAAATCTGCTTATGAACCAAGAAAAGTGAGGCATGTGCTCCACTTGGTTGAAGCAGAATCTGTGGCCACAAAAATTTTGCTGCATTAGTACTGCAGCATGAAACCCCCTGCCAACAAAATGAAGACTCTTGTGGTTGTTTCTATATCAACATATATTTAGAAATAACTAGGTGTACTGGGCTTCAGGTTTAGACTACAGCCCCTTGGTTATCTGCAGTCACACCAAAACTGCAGTAATTTCACCACACAGATGTTATCAAGGCCCAGAAGCATAAAGCAAAGTTCTCCTTTCCTCTACCTGCAGCCCCAAGCCCATTTCAGGAATGAAGGAAAAGATAATTCTGAATTCTTACCTCGTATTTAATGCATTTTTCATGAGCTATATTGAGACTATCAGCCCATTTTATTTGTGTGCTTTTGCTTGGGACTGGTAATGAACTTTTACTATTAAAGTTATTTCAGAAGAAAGAGGCAAAAGGGTGCCAGAATAGGCTTATAAAACTAAGCATGTGTTAATAGCATCTGTTACAAATAAGGCTGGATTCAACTTTCCATTGTCTTACTCCTTTTCCCTCAAGTTGTTTAAACGTTCCAATTCAAAAGGAATTTGGCTGAAAGCTTCCTTTACTTGGTCTTGGTCTCAAGGAGGTTGCTTGCAGGAGTTGAACAAAACCTACCACAAACTTTTAAATAGTGAGGGTACGAGAGAAAAGGACCACAGATGTCTTCTTGGATGTTCAGACTAGAAGTAATTAGGTGCAATACAGAAGCCCCCCCAGCCCTGCCATTTGATCCCCCCAAATTCCCACAGCAGATCTGTTAGTGCTGCTACTCCGAAAGCAGCACTTCCTTTGCTGTTCCATGCAGCGATAAATGTTCCAAACTCTGTCATTTAAGTTACTCGTCAAGACACATTATTTTGAAGGACTTCAAGATTGCATTGATGACTCTCCAAAGGAAAGCCCCCTTAGGTTGTCCAGTAATACTGAAAGGAGTATATAATTTACATGATAAACACCTTGTTCTGAAATAAATAAACCATTTTGAACGTGCTCTCTTAATACCTTTATTAAAGACAAGCTTTTAGAGCTCTGTAGCTCAAACAGCACAAGAGAAATAGTTGTATTGCCCAAATCTCCTTTTGAACTCTTGTCAGCATTATATAAAAACAGAACTTTAAAAAGGTGAAGACAGAAATGGCTGTTGTGTTCCCTTATGAAACTGTGTTCCCTGTTACTCCCAGTTTTCCCTTTCATTTCATGCCAAAAAAACTCTAGTAAGTGATGCAAAGTCAGAAAACAGGCTGTCAACCACATGAAGTCAAATACCCTTAACACGTAACACAGCTTGGGCAAAATTAATTTTGCCTATAATTAACCATCCAGCTTTTTTCATGGTTTTAAGAATGCTGAAAGAAATAGTGACCTGTGTTAACACTGCAGAAGCAGTCCTAACTACAACCAACCTAACGTGTGCACACTTTATACTAACATTTGACACAGAAGAATAGAAGAACTGCTAAAGAGGACATAGCAGGTAAATTGAACCATCGCTTTATCACTATATAGACAGGCTGGAATATAACTAAGGATAAAGATCAAGCAGGATTTTTTGTTATTTATTTTTTCATCCTTGAACTGTAAACACACCAGATTCTCTCCTAAAAATCTTTTAAATGCATTTACAAGTTACAATTATTTTTATTTTCAGACGAGGGTAGTCACGCAGAACTCCTACAGTTAGAAGGCTAGACCAGAAATGCCAAAAGGCCAAAGTTCTATTTGAAGTCTATCATCGAATTTAATGAATTCCCAAATATTTCAACCTACTGGAAGCTAACTAATTCAAATTGTATTTGTGTCTTACTAGTTAAACAATGCATATGCTGTTGCCTGTTTTGACAGTACTTAGACTCTATAAGTAACTCCTGACTGATGCTAAAATTTTAAGTGCCATGCAATTCCTAACAACTAGAAACAAATTGCAGATGCTATATACCCTCAGGGGTCCCTCTTTCTGTCCCTGGGTAAGATGCACCTGATCAATCTGATCCAGAGAGCCAAAGCTGGACAGTGTTAAAGATCCAGATGTGAATTCTGAATCTCTGGCTTCAGCAGTAGCACTGCATTCAATTTTCAGTTTCAATGTGTTCTGATAAGGTTAAGGATCTTTTCCTTCTAACTTTTATAGATATTATTGAATGAAAAAAGCAAAATAGCAGTTACGTTTGTAGTGTGTAAAACATGCAAACCTCCTCATTGCTAGTGAGTCCAGACACCCGCTTGGACACAAAGATCAGTATTTGCATCCACTGGTACAATCAATATAGTACTATTTAATATCCTCAGGAAAAACACAGTGTTTCAAGAGTATTTTAGCTGGACTCGTCCAACAATGTTGGCTGGAGTTGATTTAAATACGATCTGGCAGCAGGTTTGAAAGCATAAATCCCCTGTGTAGCACTGTCTCTAAAGATTGTGTGTAACCATGGCAAAAGATTCTTGATGTTTCCTTCTTCACAAGGCCAAAATTGTATCTAGGAAACTGCTATCTTTTACCTTCTCTTGGATTAGAAACAGAAAATGTCTTATCAGTACATTCAATGTTAAGAAGGAGTTGAATTTCGGTACATTCAATTTTAAAAAATGTGTGAATAACTTTATGATACATTTTCTAGGGCTTTGCACAGTTAAGTGTTAGGCTTTTGCAAGTAAGGGACTTCCTGCACGTCTTTTAGTAGGCTCAGCAGTCAAAGAGCTCCATGAAATTCTTCTGTTGTGATTTTTTTAAACATTATTTGCCATTACACCTTCCTTTGTATCAACAATCAATTCTTATTCTTGGTTTCTTTGTTTTTTCTGAACATATATAAGAATATTTTTAACTAAAATAGAATCAGAATAAGCTATAATTATGTTTACCTTTTTTTTCCAGCCTCATGCTATGTACAGTATTACAGCTCATTTTTAGGGTCCTATTCTATCTGCATCTCACTGCTTACCAATAGACCAGGGAAACATGTTATTACTTCAGAAGTGTTTCCTTAATTCTGGATAGCAAAAATCTGTCTGGGTAGAAAACAAAAAAAAATAAATCTCACCTTCGCAATAAAATATTCCCTTCAGGGAGATGCAATAGCTTTGGCAAATGTTGAGAGACTGGACCTATGGCACCAGTCACACATTATCATGCAGCCAAAAGTCCCCCTGCAAAGCAAAACTCTGCAGCATGGATTTCTTATTTTCCTCTCTGTTGCCATACAGTGAAACTAAACCGGTCAGAGTCCTGGTTCTCTTCATGCAACTAGAGGAAGATGCAAGGGGATTAGCACGCAGAATACAACTTGCTTGATCCTCAAGTCATCTCATGTCTGTTCTTACCCTTGAAATTCAGCACAGGTATGAAACATAGTTTAATAATATAAAAAGAACCATAGTCCTGGTAAGTGGCTTTTAAAAAGCTATAGGAAGGTGTTTAACTTTGACAATGACACACTGAGCACATTTCATACACATTTTCTAAAGAACATCAATTGAAGAAACATTTTGTGAGTGAGAAGGAGCAGGATTTCTTCATGCTTCATTGTTTCATGTTACTTATTTGATATATTTCATTAACACACAGATAAAAAATGATTTTTCCCCATCTTTTCCTGTCACTTTCCTGGGGGATTTAAATTTTTTTTTAGTGTTGTTCCCCAATTACATTGATGCAGCATTTGGTTTTTATTTCCTCTTTGCCCACCTCTTGAACTACTCATGACTACTCAAAATAAATGTCAAAATACAGTAGTAGGAGAATGTCTCAACATCTCCAGTGGCTGAATATCTGAACACAGCACATTATTGTTAAATTTTCATATAAGTCTTTACCTGCTTTTAGTAAGATATGTTTCACAGCCTTACTACTTCCTTAATTCTTCTCTTATATGAGAAATAAAGCTCTAGGTTTTTATTTTAATGACAATATTTTTTCCAATTTGTATTGATTTTAGATTTTTCTAGAGGTTCAAAGGTCATGTAATAATTAATTTTCTCTTGTACTGTTTTCAGCATTTACCTTGCTTTAAATGTCATAGCCTTTCACTTCTGTTACTTTGATTTCCTTGCTGCCTCTCTTCTCTACAAGCTGTAACTGACTATATTTTCATGTGGTCTCCCCATCTTTTTCCACTTTCGATAACATTTTTTTAACCTAATTGTACCTTTTAACAGGCTTTTTTTTTTTTTTGCAAAACCCACACTGACCACTTCTTGATTTTTGTTATCTTCTTTTCAGAGGAACTGCAGCCTGCTGGTTATGAAGTCTCAGCAGTCCCAACTCTCCTTCCACACAAAGGGATTCCAATCCATCCTGTTGCAGCATGATGCTCATTGACTTCCTTAATCCACCAAGTGAATTTATTGAAACACAGTGCTCTGACTTGACTGTGAACATTTATTTCATATCGGGTGGAATTCAAGGAATATTTTGATCGCTTATACATTATTCTTGTTTGCTGTCAATGAGAT
Organism: Neopelma chrysocephalum; assembly: GCF_003984885.1. Lineage (NCBI taxonomy): Eukaryota > Metazoa > Chordata > Aves > Passeriformes > Pipridae > Neopelma > Neopelma chrysocephalum. The sequence continues at coordinate 30,720,204 of NW_020897690.1, read as the reverse complement.
GTTCTGAAGAATAAGTTATTTCAGAGAGGCAATGGAACAAAAGTTTGATTTCAGGTTTTAAAGACAAGAACAAGCTGTTGTCATAACAGATGAGTAAGAGAATGATATTACAATAAAGAGATGCCTGAATATGTTAGTTCAGTACAGATGACAGAATATGTTTTCAATACTTAGAACATGTCTGATATGAATGTAGAAATTGTAGACTGGCAAAATTCAAAGACATCACATGTCTTGGAAAGTGAGGAATTCAAGAAGAGCTTATGACTGTATTTCTTAATATTTTATTATTCTGAAGTGAAATCTTTTACAGAATGAGCTAACTCGATGACTATTTCAGTTAATACCAGCAACTGAGTCTATAACCAGCTTAGAATGGACATTTAACAAAACAACATTGCTCCAGGTGTTAAATGATAATGACATATAATGAAGCTTCAAACTCCCATTCAACATGTTCTTACACAGGTTTTTTAAAGAGTAACTACATGTACATCAAACTTTCTCCAATATCTCATATTACAGGAACTGTATGCTGTATTTCTAAAGCATGTAATTGAAGTGGCAACAATTGAACTGGCAAAAGAAAACAGCTGACATTAAAAAATCGTTTGAAAACTATGCACTGTTTCTGAAACATCTTACTCAAAATGACTGTAAATACTGAAAGAATATATTATTACTGCATTATTTACTTCCAAGCCATGATTTCAGTTATAAAATTAAGCACACTTGTTACCCCCCAAAACAATGGCAAAAAAATTCTTTTCTCCTGAATCCCTATTTTCCTCCATACAAATTTGGTAACTGGTGGTAAAAGAAGAAAAGAGGAATGACTAACAGGAGAGAGACAGTGGTAGTAAGCCTGTAAGAACAAGAAAAAACAAGAAGAGTAAGAAGGAAGAAGCAAAACAAATGACATCTTATGATCCTCCTTACTATGTGAAAGGCTATCAACTATTCTACTCCTTAATATGAAAGAATATATTACTTGAACATTTTTTCTACTAACCATATAGACTCGGAGTGCTTTTCTGTTAATTGCCAAGGAAAGTAGAGCTTACTTCAAATGTGAAGGTTATCATCAATATTTCAATAGAAGAGAGAAACATGAGAGGCAGTGACATGTTTAACTAGCAAAGAAGCAAGAAAATAGAAGTCCCCCAAGAAATCAGACTTACAGACACTAAAACCATAGATGATAACAGAAAAACAAAAAAGTGAACCCTTTTAAATGCAAAAGAAGCAGTGTACTTAATATGGTATCCGGACAGTTTTTAGTCAGCTCTACGGGGCAACGCTTATTAAATACTTCTCAACACTTTACACAAGTTGAGCATTCCAGTCACTTCAGTATCAGTCTACACCTAGAAATTAACAGATTGATACACTGAACAACATGAGTAATACTCAAATTTAAGGTGGCATTTGCTAAAAATACATTTCAAGGTATTTTTAACAAATGAAACTGAGACTGCAGAACACCAATGAATATTTCTTCATGAACAAATATATGTAAACAAAACCAACTTAATTCCCTCCACAGAATGAAATACAGTAGACAGAAAACCATTTAAGTACAAATGAACAAAAGTTTCACTCAGCAGGACACCCCATACCATTACTGAAAGAGTTGTATCTCAATTCATTTTTCAGTGAAACTGGTTTTGTTTTCTTCGGAGTCTTCAAAGGAATTGAAGTAGTGCAGAAAAAAATGAGTGACGTTCAAGCATATTTGTCTGCACTGTGTTGTCTATGTTTTCATCATGGCTGACGCGGAAGCTTGAAAACAGGTCAGCTGCAAGTGCATGCTGCTTTTGAACTTGTTTAGTAACTCTTCTAGTAATCTATAAAAGGAAAATAATTACAGTTTTGGGAGATTCTGTAAAGAGAACAATTACCAAAAGTTTTGGCTATTCTCTCTGTGATTTCAAATACATTGTCTGCTTAAATAAAAGGCTTAAAATTCGATCTGTTAAAATATTTGAAGAGTATAGATATTTAGAAGTATACCAAGTGTGTCAGGGTCATCTGTGTCCAGAGGAGGACTTAGACACAGAGATTTTATCAAGATGATAAAATTGCCCTTTATATGGCTTTCCTTCCAGATAAAGATCATCATCTTCAGAGAAACATATTTCTAAAACACACTGGCAAAAGGACTATTAGAGAGTGTCATAAGATATTTTTGTAAGGACAATCCAGAAACTGCCAGGCTATTTACCATCCAATATCCCTTAACAAGGCTCTGGCTTCTTGTGTACCTGAATTCTGAATTTCAGTTCTAAACCTTGTCTTTAGAAGGTATTTCGTAGATTTCTCTCAAGAATCATGGCTGAAAGATCAGAGATGGTAGGATGGATGTTCTAGAGGAAATATTGATTCACCGGCAACCACATGTTTTTGTCCCTTACTGATAAACTATGTACAAGTTCATTTTGGAGAATAACAATGGTTTATTTACATCTACAGAGCTGTCAAGAAGTTACTTGATGCAGTAGATAATATTTATTATAATCCACAAACTAGAGGTGTAGGAGCAATGCTATTGTTGGGCCTGTTGTAGAAAATATTTACTGTAACAATGGAGATGCATTAAGATGTTTTACAGTCCTGGCTGTGTGTTTTATTTTCTCTGTATTCTAGGGAATAATGTGATCTCTGAACTTTCTGCCCTATTTCAAAAACAAGCTATATAGGGCAAACATGTATCACCTGAACTTTTCAGCAAGCTGTGATTATTGAACAGTCAGTAACAGAAAAAAATTACACTGTGTGTTAAAAAAGCCCAAGCTAGCCCAGGAACAACAACTTAAACCATAAAACCAGTATCTCCTTCCTCAGCAGGTCCTCTGGAAGATGACAATGTCCACGTTCATCATTTAGCATCATAATAATGATTGTGAGTGAACAGACGTGAACAGCTCTCAATCAGTGCACAAATGTGTTATTTTACACAAATACATGTAGATTACAATGAGCCGCCTAGAACAATGACAATTGTCATGTAATAACCTGGGAAACAGAACAAGTTTTGCACTGTCTAGGGCTCAGAACTCTGAGGCAGATGTAAAGATGGTGCAGTTCTTGATTCTCATTTGTCTCATGAAGCTCAGATGCTTGTGACTAAGTGAAGAAAATAATTCTACAGGTGTTTTGGAAAGTCTGGGTTGAAAGAACTCTCCCTACTCAAAACTGATTTCTAACTTCAACACAGCACAAGAGCTAAGTAAGACAGAGAGATATCTTGAGACTTGTTGTGGCTAGCAAAGAGTAGGTTTGAATAAACAGACAGAGGACATCTGGAAGAAGGCACAGCCCACAGACCATGGGCTGCACAAACTGTCTCTTTATATGTCTACAAAATATTCTAAATTCTGACTGTTAAGTGAAAACTGATTTGGTGCAGGAAGGTACAACAAAACCAACCTCAAATTCAAACCATCTATACTTACACTACTACACTCATTACAAATATGTCCTAGTTTTACCATACTACTCTTTATTAAGCTATGCATGGAAAACAGACTACCAAATACTAGGTTGGATGCAGCAAAGCAGCTTGGTTGTCAGAGATGGTTATGGTGGTGAAGGAAGAACCCAAAACTCCTCCTCCTGATGTTAAGAATGAATCACAGGCCCTTATTTGTTTTTAAAATGAAACAGGCTAGTTTTGAGAGTTCCCCATGTATCAGCTGGCAAAGGCCTGGACTTTGTTCTTGGCCATTTTTTTTATTGCTGCTAAATTCAGTAAGACAATACAATGGACCTCACAGAAACTATAAGATTAACAAGAAAGGCTAAAATAGACTGAAATTACAAGATGAATACAAAGCTACATTGAACTGATAAGACTAGGATGGGCAAGCAGGATATGCCACAAAGCCATTGGCTCTTCTGTGTAATTTAATAGGCCACAAACAAGGACTTAGCTTATTCTTAACTCTGTCCAAAGAGGTTTCTGCTCTGTAATTCAGAAGGGTCAAATACAGTGAAAGTTAAACCTCTTATGACAAAGTTCTCTTATAAGAGTAAAGAGCAACGGCTCCAGAGACCAAAAAGGAGACAAGAAGGTGTGATTGTACTCACTTTCTGTCAGTCCCACTTGAGAGCTGAGGCAAGGCTTCCAAAGCTTGCTTAAAGCTTGATCTGCAAGGAAAACAAAAATACTCAGATTCCACCGGTACAAGTTACAGCATTCACAGTTTCTCTCTATAAATCCTATGAAGAGATGATGTATTTCACCTTTTCTTTTTTTTCAATAAATTGACAAAATATTTACCTGAGACCTAATATGCATGTGCAAACTGAACATAAAGTAGCATGCATTCAAGCAGGTCTCTTCACATTCCTAATGTGATGTACACCATACATCAACAGGAAATGTTAAACCAGTAGCTGGTTTAAGACTGTGCTTCACATCCTGGACTCTCAAAGAATTAACAGATAGTTGCCAGCCTGCCCTCTGCCTCAAACTAAGTGGCCATCAAGTGCATGAAGAACAGATAAAACATTGATTTTGGCTTTCTGTGCTCAGTAGAGAGGTCATGGCATTCTCCCTTACAGAAGGGTGCCCACAAAGAGAATTACAGTAGATTTGCATTGAGGTAATGTAGATTATAGAATAATTTAGGTTGGAAGGAATGAACATCTGGAGATCTTCAGGTCCAACCCTGCTCCTAAAGTAGGGCCAATTTCAAGGTTAGAGTAGGTTTCTGTGGGGCATTTTCCAGTCAAATTTTGAGTAACTCCAAAGATGGGGTTCCCACCTCCTTCTGGGAAACAGATGTGGAATAGTAGTGCAGGGAATGATGCAGGACCTGCACACAGGTACAATCTTGTCAGCAAAGATTACTATGGTGACTTGTGGCAACTACTACTAGTGAGAAGTCCAGGAATATAAAAGTCTCAATGAAGCTCCAGCTTTCATGGTTCACTGTGCTTTGCCCCATGATAATTAGAGACAACATAATTTTCATTTTATCCAATCTGAGCCAGTGCCAAGCAGTTTTCTTCCAGAGGCCTTCACCACTACCAGACACTCAGGATAAGGAAGTATTTTGAAATGGAATGCAGTGACACCATAGGACACTATCTGTGACACTATGAAGACACCTTAGGCCCTCAAGCCCTGTAATGTCTCCTACAAACTGTTGATTAGGTAAGATGACCAAATTTCCATCTGCAGAGACATATAATGTTAATCCTAAAAGAAGTGTAGGTAAATAAAATAACGAATGAACCTCTTCATATCCAATCCCCAACATAACCACTCAGAAATTTCGATCAATCAAAACTTCTGACAGCTATCATAGCCTGTTTTTACATGCCTTGACTGCATCAGTCTCACTGATGCTGCTCATGCTTTTCATTCTCCCTTTATATTAATGTCCCACACTATTCACCTTTGGTCTTGCACCTCAATGAGATATGATAAATAAGTTGAAAGCCTTTTGAAGGCTTTGATTCTAAGAGAGAGTGTGAAGTTGAATTTCCTTTCCCTGATTAGGTGTGTGGAGAAGGAGTAGGGTATTATATAAGCCCATGGAGAGCCCTAATTCTCCATATCCCTATAAGGGGACCCTGCCAGTGTCTGGTTCTGTAACCTCTCTGATGTATCTAGCAGGTTATTTGTTGTATGGTTTATGAGATTGCTGTGAAATAATGGATAAAACTCAGCGACATCTGCTTCTGTCTTGCTTTAGCATAATTATCTTCAGCAGCTGTACTGTTGTTAAGAAGTTTTACTTTTTCTTTTTTGGTTGGCAAATACTGTCTAAAAATTCAGTAAAAAACAACAAAAATCTAATATTTTCTTTAAACTGATAAAACCTTGCTAGTCATCTGTTTTTCATATATTTACCTAGATCACATATTCTATTTGAAGCAAAATTCTTAATTAATGTGTTTTTGCATGTTTACCAAGGATTCAATTACGTCGGAAAAAAAGACATTACAGCACATCTTACTTGCTTTCAGGTGTTAGGTATATGGCCACGGTATCTCTCAATGCACAGATTTCAAGTTTCGCCTAAAGAGAGAAATACAAATATTCAAAAGATGACATAATGTCCTTTCATCAAGTGTACACCAGTATTCCACCTTTTGAGAGGTAAATACTATTGCATGCTGGAGTTGCAAGCAGCCTTGGCTTTTAACAGTTTATTTCCTGTATTTTTCGTTGCCACACTGCTATGCAGGAGACTGCTAAAAAGAAACAATGTCATACTTTTGGTTCAAGTCAAACTGTTTGCACGGTCACTACGTAGCAGTCTAAAAACACTGATTTGTCTCCCAGTAACAGTAATAAATCCTCAGTTCTGTTCCATCTTTTCTGTACTGTGACAGAAAGATAGAAGGATGCAACCTTAATTTTTTTTTTTTAGTGGTAATTAAATACAGCAAGCTTAACTTCTCACAGCACTGCTTGGCCAGGGAGGAAGGAAACACAAGAGTACAAAAACCTGTCAATACACATTTTATTCTTGGTTCTTCTGTTGAATTTATTTTTTTCCACCAGATGAGGAAGTAGAATGATTGTACTCTGTTTCTCGTCCGTCACCTGGTGTGCACAAAAGCTTGAGGATTTTACCCCTGCACTGTTACTGTGTCTAGGTATTGATTTTCACATAGGCAAACTATGGTGGAGAATGAACTCCAATATTAAACAAATTTCATATATCCTTTAGTCTTTGAAAAGCAATCATTATCATCACAACTTTTAAATGAAATAGAAACATTCTGCAAATGATCATTAAGTAATTTCATTAAAAATATAAAGTGAACTTCATCAAAATTCACATTCTGTTCTTGTTCATAAAGTTTAATCCAGTTAGGCATTACAGTAACTGATCTACACTTAGACACAACTAACATGACATTAATCTCCAAAACAAAACTTTCAAAAATGCAACACAGACATCTAATTCCAGTTCTCATGAAAGGCTTTGACTTTTAGGTATTTCCCTCATCTCTCCCCTAAGTAGGAAGCCAGCTAAGATTTATGCTTTTTTAGAGCTAGAACAAAATACGACATAGCCACCCACCAATTTTATACTCATAAGAAGTGCTTTTCTCACCACAGAATATTTCACCTCTTTTTGTATACTGCTCCAAGCTCAAGATTTTTGGGCTTTTTGAAGTCCTACACATAAGATTTTGAAGTCTTTTCTACATTTTAGGAGATAGCAGTACCACAGGGAAGTGCCACATTCTCAAGTACCACAGCCTAAATAAAACTGTGGAAGGGCGAACCCTGCAAAACTCGTGGCCAGGGGATGGGGGAATACAGAGTGAGACCTGAATAAGTATTTTTTCATTAGCCTGATGAGGCTCAGATCACTCTCACACTGCTGCTGCCTGTCAGATAGGATTTTCTATGTTTAGAGGAACAGAAAACGACCATGAGTGACAAATTTACAGTAAGGAGAGAAAATCCTTTCAATTATGGGTTTAGGCAGCAAGTCTATACAGTGGGTTGTTTAGTCAAACAAAAGGGATATATGGGTATCTTTGTTGCTACTCACTGGTTTGGTTTTAAATAGACAGTCAATCTTATTTGGCTGCGATCTTACTACATTAATTCTCTGTCCAGTGCCATTACTACCAGCAATTGGAAAATAAGGCCTGCAACTAGATAATTATTTTCCCATCATAATGCAAGAATGCTGCCATGTGCAATGAAAACAGGGAGATTGCTCTTCTTCTGTTACAGTCATAGCAATCATTGACTCAAAGAGACTTTTCTAAAAGAGTTTTTTTTCTTAGGGTTCTTTAAAACCTATCCAATAGCAAGTACATCTACCAATCCAGCTGTAAATGAAGAAAGCAGAGTAAGAGAATCAGTTCTACCCATGCTACCACTAATATAGAAACAGTGTAACAGACAAGTGACTAGTTCTGCAAAGACGCACAAGATCCTACTACATATTTTCAAGATTTTTAAACCTCAAAATATCACAAAATTATTTTTTCTTTTAAAGTAATTTTTTTATGTCAGGCCAAAGACAGTATTTAATGACATTTCAAACAGATATCATTATGATGCTTTTTATCTCATAGGATACAGGTAAGCCTTTTGTCCTGTCTAACACAGAGACAACACTGAATTAAATTAAACCCAAGAACCAGTATCCCAAAGGGTATTTATCCATAAATCTAAAAGAGGTTGTATACTAATCCTTTTTATCTCCTTGCTTTCACTGTTACAATAAATCAAACAAATACACAGATTATACCTCTGTCTGTTATTCTCAGTTTTCTAGATTCAGATGTTTGACAGTACAAAGTATTCAGGTACCTGTAAAGCTCCATTTTTGCTGAAGGATGAAACACACTGCATCAGTCGGCTCAGTTCCTCAGACACTGCTTCTACAACCCTTGACATTACTCGAGGAACTAAGTCTTTGGAAATGGTAAACACCTAATTTTTAAGAAAGAAGAATTGTAAGCACAATAGCTACATTAACAGAAATATTTTCTATAGTAACATTTCAACAATAAGCATTAAACACTTTGACTGAAAGGACACTTCCATTTTTATCAATGGACAAAAAAAATTCAAAAGCAACTAGAATATGAAGGATGTCGTCTGATTCTTGCCCTGCACTTTGACTAATCCCCTCTGTTAATAGCAAAGTTAGCTCTGTGATATGTGATAACAACAACCTTCTTGCAACACCAAAAAGCGGCTAGACTTCAAAATATGTGCTTTTGGCTGATGGATGCAGGTAGTCAGGGTGGTTGTACATAGGCTGCTGTCTTGTAAATAGCATCTTTAATTCAGGGCTGTGTGACTGGATGACACAATTACACATTCAGCCACTTTTACCCATATATTTTGCTCTTTCTCCAAGACTCCTTTATTTTTGACAATGTCTCTCAAATGTCTTCATGCTCTGCTTTTGAAAGGCTTTAACAGTATGGTGGTGTCAATGGATTTTCATTTAGATGTTGTCGCTGCCACCATTTATTGGATCCCTGGCAAAAATATTATACCTTACTGGTTTTCCCACGGATCAAGACCATCTTTTTAACTGCTTACTTGTACAACTTTTTTAAGTGGTACTTGGAGCCTCCATTTAAGGTTCAGACTAGCAACTGCAACACAGAAGTAAATATTAAATCTATGCATGATGGAAAGCATGAAGAAACCATTCTTTCTTTAGGGGAACTTTAAGGAAGCGAGAAATTGTTGGTGAATGAAAAAAAACAGGTATGATTCTTCTGCAAAGAATTGGGGAAAATGCAGGCCAAGAGGCTGGAATATAGGAAGAAGTGAGATTATAAGTTAGACACACCAAACTTCTGTCAAAACTTAAAGGTGATGACAAAACTGCACTAAAACTTCACAGGGTTGGGAGAAGAGATGACACTAGGAGTTGAAGATGAGTGCAAGAAGGAAAATGAACTGCATGAAGTTTTGAAACACTTTCCTGATTTTTGCTTTAAAATGGTCAAAAGAATTAAGTAGTGGAATGATTTTTTTACTAAAATACCTTTGCTTTACGCAAAGTTTAGATCTCATGTCTGACAAGGAAATGTAATTGACAGAAGATATTAATACAGGTGTGTAAAAATAAATTAAGGGGGAAAAAAAAAAGCAAGATTCCTACACAATTTTCAGGGATTAAATAATGTATCAGGAATCAGATCCCATAAGGCTGTCTGTTCCAAAAGGCAGGTCTGTACCATAGGCCAAGTACAAAGACCAAATATATGTCATCTATCAGCTGTTACCAGTGCTAATTCCAACACATAGGCTGTTTTCACTTTTCTGGATCAAAACAGTTACATAAGTGACATACTTAGCTGTACAGTAAAAAAAAAAACCAACCAGTAATGATCTGGAAGGGGGTCATCTTATTCAGCACCAAATATTGCTGAGCAATTCAACACAAACTTACCAGGAATGTGCCCAAAGATCTTCTACTGACAAGAGAATATTTGTGTCTGCAACGAGCACTCTTGAAGTTACTTTACAGAATCCAGGAAAAATAATTCTCAGCACGGGTGAATCATCACAAATTTGCACTAAGAAGCCCTTATTTTGATTTCAGCTAAATTTAAATTCAAAAGTAGAGAAACAATTTTCTTTCCACTTCAGTCCATCCGCACTGTTCATCTGATGGTTAATTTTTGCTGTTTCAAACTACAGAAACTTGTAGCCTTGCTAACTAAACTTAAACCTGACCCAGCTTGCAGATTTTCACCAGTGGAAATGGGAGTTTCATCTTGACACATGTTTTCGTATTTCTGTACTATTTCACATCTAGAAATCTATGAAGCAATTCTATTTGGGCCAGAATCAGTATCAGTCTCAATGAAGAGAGCAAGGCAGTGCACTTTTCTGCTGCAGCATTTTAACAAGTATGCATGTTTACAAGATTAGCTCAATAAATCACTAATGCCTTTGAATTTTTTTAAACAAAACCTCTAATTTTCATTTTAATTAATTTCCACTACATTGAAAAACAACATCAAAAATGAGTATCATGTTGCGATATGTTTTTGGTGTTGCTTATTCCTTCATTTGGAAGCATTTTGTAAAAGCAGAGATACTTCTGTGAAAGTGCTTCTGCTATATTTAACACTGAAATTGTATAAAAAATACTGCAAGTCATATTTGAAGTTCCTGAAAATACCTTAATTTATTTGAATCCTTGTAATTTAAGAAGAAATAAAATAAGCAAAAGCCTCAAGTGAATCTCATCAGATTTTAATCACACAGAAAAGGTAGAGCAGCTATACCTTTTAAAAGGGAAGAGTGATATTACTAACAATGCTTTTACCAGGAGCAACAGTAATCTGGTAACACTCCTGATGATTAGAAGTAAGGAGTATGTAAAACACAGGCTCTAATTTAAAGGACCATAGAAAATACCTGCATATTATCACAAAAGGCTAAATAACTGCAGCTCCTCCAAGCTTATTATTTTTAACATAATATTTTAATATGCACTCCCTATCCTAAGCCGTTACCTACCTAAGTATTTCAAACACTATTTGTGCTGTACAGACACTATAAAACTTTCTGGTTTTAGGTTTCTTATTTTCATCATATGTACAAGACTGAGATATATTGGCTTTTCACTCTGAGTGGCACGTGTTGAACGTTTCTTTCAAGGTGAAATATAAGTTCATTCACATATGTTGTGGAAAATAAAGTTAATCAGAGAAAGTGAGCATCATAACTATCTATATATCTATATATTATCTGCATGAAAAGGGAAGAATTAGCTCTAGAAATTGGCTTTCCTCTTTATCAGGTAATGGAAACAAAAAGCTGTAATGGAGTGTTAGTGAGGATAAACAGGAACTGCTCATCTCCTCCTGCTCGTAAAAAAGTTACCAGTTGCATTGTTTAGCTAAACCTAATCCAAAACAGTTATACCTATAATGAAGACACTTCAGTAGAAGGGTGAAAAACCCTGGTGAAAGCCTACACTTACCATGAAAAGTATGCTGAAATCAAATGAATGTAAGCATGAAACAATCTGAAGTTTTTCCTCACCTCTGCATGCACAGCAATGATATTCACTAATGCTTCTTTCAAATAGTTTCTGACACCTGAAATAAAACAAACAAAAGAATTGATTACTTTCATTCTGTTGTCTCAACAACACCATAACATTCTACTGTTCAATACTGTACTTCTTATTTTCATTTTTTTTACTACCACTTTTGCAATCAGAGGCAGAAAGAGAAAGTTCCATAGCCACACCACCAGTCTATTTCCTTTTTCATATCAAATGGAGAAAGGCACATTTCCTTACAGCAAAAGGTTAAAAAAACCCAGTAGGTTCCTGTTTCAGTATTCTTCTCCAGCAACCTAAGTTCACCAAAACTGCAATTTAATAAAAACCTAGCATTATTAAAAATTATGGGGTTTTGTTTGTTTGTTTGTTTTGTTTTTATTTGTTTTATGTGTTGCTAGAATATACATACCATGGCACAGATTAGTAAATTCTAAAGAACAGAGAAGACAAGAGATTTTGTTTGTATAACAGTCTTCAGTAAGATCTCACTACTTTATCACCTTCTCTATCTGTAAATTATGATTATAGACAGAAATAGCAAGGACTCTTGTTTCTCTGAAAGTGGTTCAGAAGATATTACTCATGGCAGTTTATAGGATATGTCATGCCTTAGTAGAAATTTCCTTTTGGGGAGTGTGGAGAAGTCAAATAAGCATTTTATTTGCCAAGCATACGAAATGCTTGTCAATTTGTACTGAAAAATAAATTCCAAATAGAACAACATCTAGCAGTGCGCTTTAGTTAGGACAGGCTCTTAATCCCTCTATGCTGCTGTAATTCTGGAGTAAGTTTCCAGACCTGTACTCCAGTTGTCTAAGTTCTAGAGTAGGTGAAAGTCTGAAGTTGCCTCATTTGTTTTTCTGGCTACTTCACTTTGTAGGTAAAGGAAAATTAGAAAGTATTAGACTTGTTAAAGTACGTATAAATGCTGGAAGTGCAAACAAAGCAATGAGAAAGGAACAGCGATCCACATGACCTCAACTTCTGATTTGGATTACTCTAGCATGAATCAGAGAAAGTACAATGACTCCATCACTCCCTTCAACATATTCAATCGGCAGTAAAATATCAGAATCACGGACATAGACTGTTGAGACCACACAGCTCAGAGATCACTGTGTGATTGAGCCTGCTGGTATAAAAATTACAAAGTGAACTTTAATCAGTTCATCTTACTTGCTCCACCTTTCCTCAGATAACACTGATGCAGCAACTTAATCCTGCTATGAAAAACAGCTTAAAAGGAGTTACCAGAGATTGTCTAAATGAGTTATTCTGTGGGAGAACAGAGTATTGTCTCACAACTGCCACCTCCGTTATGCTCATTTTTTTAACCATTGGTCCCACAACTTGCCTCAAGATCTAAAAAGGTGACTTTTTTCTTTCTTACTTAGACAATTATGGACAAACATTTTATAAGAGTAGGACACAAGGACAACAGGACCCTCTTGCATGAGGTACAAACACTTTCATTACTTGTATCTCTGACATACAATGTGATGCAGCCTGGGAGCTAGGTTGGATGGTGCTTCCTGGAGGGCATTATGGATCTGGAAGCAACGGTGCTTTGGGGGAAGTGGAGGGAGAAATTTTGAACAGCGGCTCTTGTTTCAACGTGCAGCCAGGGCGTAGCTGAGCTCTGCACCCAGGCCTGTGTATCAAAGCAGTGTCTGTTTCAAAAGTTCATAGTGAAGAGGCAAACGTCAAAGACAACTTTACTGCTCTCACTAAAAGCAGTTTGGTCTCTGAACACACAAAAGAATTAAGACCTGTTTAGAATAAATGTTCTACTTTCACTCTGGAAGAGCTGCAAATAAACAAAAAAGGTAAAGAAAAATACAGGCCTTTCCTCACCCATTCCAAAACATCTCTAGTGCCTTTTCTCGCTATTTTTATTCCTTTCCTTGAAAAATCTCAATCATTTTTTTTCCATTTAAATTAACACAACAACAAGTATACTAGGTTGAAAACTTAAAGTTTCTTTTTATCTTTTTCCTGCAAGAAAATGAGGGAGGAATAAAGCAATACCAGAATTTTTATGAAACGGACTTTTTTCCTCTGCCCTGTAACCTTGCAAAACAAAGCAAGAATGTTACACACCAATACTTGAACCACACCAAAAGATCACAGGTATATGTGGAAATGCAACACTCCCTTTTTCCTCTTCTACTGTTATCCTTATTTTACTTTACTCTGCCCCAGTTTAAATCCTCTGTAGGCTTCATGTCACAGAGGGCAAAATTTGTATTACATTCCAGAAGCAAATACAACTTGACCAGACACCGAATGGTGGTATGCAAATCACATCAAGAGGTAAAGGGTGAATTTGGGAGCTGGTTTTCAGTTAACCTCAGGGTGAAAAGTGTTGCTTTTGGTCTGCAAACCTATGCGGTATTCAGCTTTTGGCTGCCAACCAGCCTCATTTTGTGACAGTAGGATCTTTCATGTGGAAACAGTGATTTTACTTTTGCACAAATGCCACACAAGATTAAGATTTTGATGGTGTCCCTTCTCTATGAATCCCTGAGCACTGCCATGGCATGTTCCTTAGTCAATCACAATTTCATTCGTGAACTAAGCAGCATCTCTTTGTCCCAACCTACTGTTTCCCAATAAAGCATCTCACTCAAACCCTGCTATGCTGGGGAGCCATAAGGGAAATACAGAGAGGGGCCTGCTATGTCAGAGAGGGTACACGTTGTCTCCTGCAGAGAGGCAGCCAGCAGACTGAGCTGGGAAGAAGTGTTATCAAGGAGGTGAGCGAAAAGCTGGAATGGAAAAAGACCGAAGTGGGTGGGTTGTGTAAGAGGGTGATGTGTCCGAGGAAGAATGCTCATTTCCCACCCATCCCACCTAAACTCCTAAGGTAGTGTGCCTCTTCTCATGCATTCATGCAACTTGGCTCAGGATAGGAGCTGCTAATTCTGTCTGCTGCTGTGAGAACCTAAATTAAACAACTTTTGACTGTGTTAAAAGTTGCCTGTCAACTATGTCTGGGGAAACCTTTCACAACATACTTCTTAAAGAGTTAGTCATTGAGTTGCCGTAACCAAGTACCGTCAACTTCTGAAAGCATGAAATACTAATGTCAGCAACATTAGCTCCAGTGGTTGAACACCATTGCCTGGTGGTGTACAGCTAAGATGAAATGGTTACTTATGTTTTCTAACTGAAGAGCTCAGAATGAATGAGCTCAGACTAAATGGAATTGAGATAGAACCTATGGTGAAAACGAAGTGAGAGCAGGTTAGTATTGCATATTGCTAGCCTATCCCAGCTGTATGATAAAATTGTTAACTTAAACCTCAGTGAAAGGGCATAAGCAGACATATTTTATCTTCGATCCTTGTACTGCACATAAGGACAAATGGGTGAACTGAGACCTTAAAGGAGATTATTTCTTGCAATCCCAGTAGTACTAATTAGGTGTTCCTGACCTTTCATAGCAGATTCAGTCACACCATGACTGTACGATCAGGGGGCTCAGCACCAGCATGCATATTTCCTCAGTTTCTTAAACAGGTTTTGTGATTTAAGAGCAGATAATTCAGCACAAATTGTGCAAAGCTAAGCAGCTTAGAGACAGTATATCTGTATGAAGCTGTAGCTGCCTTAGCTGCAGCGTGTACTAACCTGAAAGACCTTGTCTTGGAAAGCTAAACAAACCAAAGATGGAAAGAAGATGGAAGTGCACTCCAAAAATGCCAGTTAATGGAACCAGACAGGAAAAGAAGGGAGCACTGTCTAAGCTGAAGAACAATACAGCACAAGAAAGAATGGAAGGTATAAATGAACTGATCATCAGTAAATTTAGACTGAAAATTGTAGGTCACTGTGTAACAGGTTTGTTCTAACTATGCTATGAAATATGTGGTTTTGTGACAACTATTGCTGCAGGGAGTCAGTTTTCTACCATGAATAGAACATGAAAAAGGGTATTTCACTCCAGCCCTTCTTTTTGTCTTATCTGTGAAGGATTTTAATTTTTGGATGTGGAAACAAAGCCAAACATATCTGAGTGTCAGGACCTGCAGGCAGAGTTAATAACGGTACTATATTTTGAAAAATTACAATTAAAAAATATCCAATTTCTGATTTATATCACTGCACTGTTTGTCGCAGGCTTTGTTGAAGCAAAGTATTACTTTTCTGGAGTATAATTCACTGGAAATACAAGCAGTGGCATCCAACTGTGAATCTGTTGTGAAATTCATTTCAAAATGAAAAAATTCTGTCTAGAATAGAATTTTTGTGCTTCTTTCTCTACAACTGTTCAGCAGCCCACGCAACTACAGTTTTTGGGACTCCATGCTGCCAGTCCTATTATATGGCACTGAAAGCTAATGCACCATATAACTGTAGGTTGCAACTATTAGGCTAATCAAGTGAAACATAACATTCTTAAGTCTAAAATACCTCTTATTTAGCATATTGAAGCACAAATACAATGCCTTTCCATAGCTTCTGACAGAAATGTGTTACAGAAAGTCTCAACAAGCCCATGCAATTTCTCTGAGGAAAATGTTGTTATTCTGTTACAGCATAAATGTGTTCCACTCCCACTCTATTCTGCATACCAAAGACTGACTTGCTGGAATTCTAGCTGCCACTAACAAAGCCCCAGTATTGCTCTAAAGAAAAATGGATGGGAAGACTTAAGACATAAAAATGAAGGACAATTTCAGCCATCAGCTATCACAAAGGCTGACAGACGCTTTAAAATAGCATCTTCCAATTTTGGACCCTCCACTGTACTTTTTACTGGAGAAACACCTAACTAAATTGTCCAATAATTTCCAGTTTACATCACCTATTAATTTTATTCTTTTTTTTTTACAACTGAAATGTGTCAGATAGTCTACATTTACATGCAATTTTAGCAACAGCGTAAAGCTGTAGCAGGGATGACTGTTGTGAACTATGGGAAAAGCAGAAGGGAAAAAAGACTTGTGGTTCCGAGGAGTAACAGAAACCAAGCTTTTAGCTTGCCAATACAGGAGTCATTCAGGAGATCTTCAGATAGTGTAGTACTACCAGTTGTCCCACTTGTAGTTCTCAGAGATATGTTTCCCCCAAGTACTTATATGACAGTGTTATACTATGAAACTTCCAAAGTGACTGAATAAGCATGCAAGAGCAGGAACTCCAATCCCACATGTGTAATTCTAAAACACAGACAGGTTACAAAAAGTTGCATGCACAAATAGAGCAAAGGCTGCACACACAGTAAAACTGAACTCATCGGGCTGCTTTTTCTGTGCCATTAGCTAACACAGGTCTTTGAATGTTCCCAGTCCTTCTACAGTAACTTGATAGAGAGATGATATGAAATTCAAACATTTTTAAGCCTTCTGCAGACATAAGAGTTCAAAGAATGAGCTGAAGTTCAGCTAGGACAACTAAAACACACAGGAAATTTCAACCCAGGCAGCCCCGGCTTGATGCACTTGAACTCTTGTGAGACTGGAACCTCATTTGAGACATACAACCAGGAAGGTAACCCTGCTGTTGTCTCTCACTGAACAAGTCCTTCAGCTTACATGCTGTGCAAAAGGGAGGAGGGGAAGAATAATGCACATAACTGTTTAGAAAAAGCAGGTGATGTCAGCAGGTACCTCTGCTTACCGGTAGTAAACCAGAAATGAGGATGAGAGGCTATGAAGGGTCAAAAGAAAAGCAAAAAGTTCTTAGGCAAATTCAGTCAAATAAAAATCAGATAGGAATATTAAAAGCTACTGCTCTTGTCTGGAGGAGTTAGAAAAGCCTTCCACAAGAAGTCTTACAGTTTGACAGCCGTCACTCAATTTTTTTTTTTTAATAAAGCAAAGAAGACTGAATGGTTCTTAATATATTGACCAAGCTACCAGTCCTGTTTCAAGACTCAGTTGACTGACTTATTATAAACCTAACCTCTGAGGGACTGAAACAGAAATGAATGTTGAGTAGGCACAGAGCCACCAATTTAGGCAACAACAGAGAGCATTCTGGCCTCTGTAGGAGGTCAGTGCTTAACTGGGCAAGCAACTGCTGCTGGTGGTAGCAATGCTCCTTAGACGTTCTGAAAACAGAGTACTAAATTTGTTGGCCTTGAGGCTTGAACATGACTTGGTAGAACTAGGAAAACTGATGCCTGGGAGTCTGAAATTTTGAATTTTAAACCACATCCAATTGCATGAGATATTTTTTACAATTTATTGTTCTGTTTGGTGGGTTATGCCAGTAACAGTCAACCAGTCTGAAACATCTTTTTTTCCTGATTATTTTTTAATACAAACTTCCCTGAAAAAACAATAACAAACAGGACTTGGTGATCCAAAGATACTAGTATTTTTCATATCTAGCTGCAGAATACTGATACTTGCCTGCTCCTGGACATTTCATTTGCTACTTTGATAGTAAATTTAGAGGAGGACAAATGGAAAAAAAGTATTTCATCTGCTCTTTTCTAAGGAAGGCACTGTTTTTTAAAATTTTTTGATATATATTCTTTACAGTTACATTACACTCTATTGTAAGATTTAACTGAATCAATACTGGAAATACTAATCTCCAAGCTTCAGATATATCATACCAAACATTACAGCAAGTCACATACAAAGTGTTTTGAACTGTGTCAGTTAAGTTCCTGCAGCTCTTCTGTAAGTTTTTAATCTGCTATATGAAACTGCTGGAAAAAAAAAGCTGCACCTAACTACTGCAAGTCGTTAATCAGTGCTGTGTAGTGCACATTAAAAAAGAAACTAATGAATGGTATCCACAAAGCCATGTAACTCCCTTTAAACAGTCTGATTCTAACTGTTAAGTTTCCTCTAGGTTCTGGCTGCACTGCAGCTGCAATAGCAGTATTTAATACCTGATTTAACTACAAGTATCCCAGCACAATTTCCAGTGTGGTCAAAACATTTTTTTCCTCCTTATGGTCACAATATGTTTTTCCTCCTTGCAACTCTAGTTACCAAAGCAGTACTACAGGCTTGCAGGATACCTTGTGGGATGGCAGATGATTATTTGTATGTTTGCAGCTCTTGAAAAGGCAGACTGTGCTCTACAACACACCAAGTGAGCACTGTCCTGCCCTGTGCAGTCTACTCAGGAATTTCAAGCTTAGATGGACGCCTTCTGACAAACCAAGCCGCTCAACACACACCACAGAATTTCACTTTTCAATCTTACCTAAACGATAACTTCAGTCTAAAATCAAGTAATCTCTTTCTGAAAACTAAAAATATAAACAGGTAAAGGCAGAATGGGTAGGAGGGAGAAGAGGTACTACAGAGTAAAACACTGTCTGAGGTCACATCAGGTCATCAGAGCAGTCAGCACTGTCTCCATGCAGAAGCTGCTAGAAGAATTGAAAAAAAACGTTATCTGTACAGACATGTCTCGGTACAAAAATTTTAATTTAAGAAATCTACAGAATAGCTCTAGGCTTCCTGTACTTATGGGTGACTGCCTGACACCTCCAATGCATGGCCAAGCTCTACCAACTACCTTATTCCAAGAAATGAACTAGAGGCAGCACAGACTAAAAGTGAAAATTCAAATGAACACCATAATATTTTTATTTTTAGGATACAGCATTCCAAATAAACACGACATATAATGTTCCTCACATACAAAACATTTCAGAGACTTGGCTACCTAACTGTGAACTATGTATAGCAAAAACCAGTTTTAATTATGTTGATATTGTGAAGCTATTTTAAATAAACTTATTACTTGATTTTTTCAAAGCACTTAACTTGTATTTGAAAAAAAATATACAAGCAATTTGGATTTAGAATTAGGCATCCAGGATGACATGAAAAAGGGTGATGCCTGCTAACCACGAGGACCAACAGCATGCCTGAGGCTACATTAAATGTATTTGAATAAAGGTGTTGGCCCCCAAAACTATTCAGAAATTTAACATATATAATCAGGGAAAGTTTAATGTGACTGACAGTCTGTTTAATTTTGTATGTTTCCAGAACAACAAACAGTATTTGCCTCATTAGAAAATGCCCTAAATAATTTAATGTTTCTGGAAAATTATTTTAAAAGCTAGCTACTATTTGCAATTTCTATAGTAAAAACAATACGTAATTTAGAAAAGTAGTCTTTTGATTGCCAAGAAGCCTATACCTTTCAAGATAGTCCTCTAACTGTGGAATAGACAGAAACCTAACTTGTTTGCAGACATGAGCCTTTCATGAACTACAGCACTAGTACATGGGTATGTCATGCTATTTTACTGAAGCGTCCCCACCCACACAGTGATATCATCTAACATGACACCCCGTAGATGTTAAAAAAAAATATATATAAAAAGGAGAGATGTGATTTGGAATTTCCCCATGGACATAACAAAGCAGCTCACCTCTACTCTTTACAACAGCACACAGGTTTCTCCCTTCAAAGACAGTTGATAGGAAATCAGCTTCAGATAACAGTACTACCAGTGGCCTGTTTTCTAAATTAAGGTAGCTAGACAAGCCTGTTTGTTTCTTCCTAATTACTAAAAATGTATTTGTTGTCATGCTTTGTTGTCTGCCCTGGATAAAAACATTTTTAGAAAACTGTTTGTAGGATGCTAAAAGTAGAACCCTTATATCTGGCAGTAGCTCTAAAAATAGAGGAGCTCCACCAGGTCAGAACCTTTACCGCCACTTAAGTGACTTTATTTATTTATTATATTCCCTCCTCATTTTGACTTACAAATAATTTTGAAACAGATTTTAAAAAAGCTAATAACGAGTAGCTGTCAAAAAGCAAATAATGAGAAGTGCAAATAATGGCTTTCATTTACTTATTGATTCTGTTTTACTTAAGGAAATATAGACACCACCTTTGAGAAAATTAAATGGCCATTATCATGTTCAGCAAATTCCTTCCTTCAAAGTAAGATTTATGCAATCTGATTAATAACACTATTTTTACAACATTCATACATGATTATATTACATATTTTTAAAAATATGTGCATGGTATATTAACAAATAAATACAGTCCCATGTGCAAGAAAAGGGAAAGTTGGAGGAAAGTAATTATTTAAAACCAGTCTAGAACAAAAGACACAATTACAGCATTCACAGATTTTTATGGATCCATGAGATACACCTGAGCAAGCTTAAATGTCATACAACTGCTCCATTGTTATTAAAGTGGAAAAACCCACTTAAAAATAGGGACTCCAGAACCTCATTTGAATTTAACCAAGAATGTAAAATTTCTCACTAGGCCACTTCCTGCTATTGCTGGAAACATTCCTCCTTTAAACGGAGATGGATTTCAAGGTACTGTACTTAATGTTGTTTTGAAAGTACATTAAGAAGAAAATGTGAACGTGTAGGCAAACTGGAAACTCTCTGGAGAGATTACCCACTTATTTAACCACATTTCCTGTTTTTTAACCCATTTGTCCTAAGTCAGTCCTTAGACTATAGATAAAAATAGATATAAGTGTGCTATAAATAGTTCATTAGCCGGTCTTTCTCGGTAAAACTGAAAATGTTTTGATAAATCTATTGTTCTTACCAGCTCCATACTAATTACACTGTGAATCAGATTAATGTTTTCTTGAAATTCTTATCTGCATAGCTCACAGTAATTATAAATATACAGTGCCTTAGGAATCTGAGAAGTCATCCCAGGAACTAATAGTAACCTAAAAAATACCTATCAATAATTGAAATTTAATGAACTTACTGGCAATCAGTGTGGGAAAGTGCTTTTACAAAGCACAGTTCTGAAACAAGGCAGGATAGAGGCTGATTGTTGAGAATCAGAACCTTCCTAAATATTTTGAGATCTGAAGGTCAGAGCACTACATCTTTGAATTAGCTGCCTTGCATTTATTTTCAGCCATGACACTATGTTGATCTAACACACTGAATGTCATTTGAAGAACCTGACATTAGTAGCCTCAAAACTACCTTCTAAAAATATCAAAAATGAAGGCTTTCGAGCCTTAAGTTTTTGAGCTATTTTAATTCAAGCAATAGAAATTATGTCATGACGTTCAAAGAACCTGAAAGTTCCTGTATTTCAGCTGCCTTGGAGAAGCAACAACTCTAAGGACTGCCAATACTGTGATTAATACCTTTGGTCTACGCATGAACTTCAATATGGAAGAGGAAAATAACAAGAGAATAATACTGGTTCTGTGCCTTTTTGCACAGGCCAAACTCAGACATCTTTAAAATAGAAGCTGCTGAGGCTGTTCTGAACTTTCTGCTACTCCATTCAAACCACAGAATGATCTGATGGACAGTTGAAGAGGTCTATGCAATATTGCTGCTTTCTGTTCCTTAACACACACATTAAACCCCACTGCTTCCTGGACAGAATACAATTTGCTCTATTATTAAGAAGAAAAAGAGCAAAATCTGTAATGGCAAAAGACTACAACAGGAAATGTGAAGCCCAACAGTGCTTCACTTGGGAAGGAGAGATGTTTGCTAGCATCAAATACCTAAAAGAGGTGCAGGTAGCTGAAGGTCAGTCTGATATGTACACATGTTCTTGGTTTGGGGGGTTGTTAAGAGATGGATTTACTTTCATTTCTTCCATCAAACACAATAACAAAGCAAAAGGGCATTTTACCAATCCGGACCTGAAGGTCATGAGCAAAGGATGCTGCATACCATCCTTAGAATTGAACCATAAAGACTCTCAAATTACTCATATTATTGCAGAATCAGCCAAATTTCAACCCATTAATTTGGTAACAAGAAAGGTAAATGATGAAAGAAAAACAAACAGAAGAACCTGAAAACCATTTAACCCAAAATCCCTAATACATTAACATAAAAAAAAGTACATACTTCAGAAATTACAGCCACTTCATCTAAGCATGCAGAGTTATCAGCTCACCCAAATCATCACTTGTAAACAAATGCATCAATGACCCTTAACTGAGCCCAGTATTTGAGATACATGACCCACAGAAACTTATCTTTTTATTGTTGTCATTTAAGTACTAACAACATTGTCTGGCAGAGTTACAGCCATTACACAGGATTCTACATGCAGTTGGCCCACCGATGTGTGCTTGTAACTCATAAACTCAGCCTTGTGACAGAACAAGAACACAAACACTTCACAGCCAACAGTGTACTGCCCTACAGATTCAGTATCACTTAAAAGTATCCTATCATTTCTAGTTCAGCTTTAACAGTGTTAGGGCTATTGAGACTTTTTTTTTTTGGTTGAATTAAAGTGGCTATAAGTTTGTCTCAAGGGGAAACCCAAGTGTATAAATTAATTACAACTATCAGATACTGAAGTAGGTGGTTTGAGATAGATGAAAAAAAATTGCATAAGAAAAGCCATTTAACCCAACATAACATCCAAACCAAACCCATTTTTCTTCCTGAGTGGAAAAAAATAGGTTCTGAAGAAAGAAATTTATGCGTGAGACTCTTCGATGTAACAAACCCTCCTTCCTGACATGAAAATTAATATATCTAAGGATGACTCAGTATTACCCAAACTTTTTCTACCAGCAATCCATTAGCTGTAGGATGCTGCTTCGTTTTCCACAAGAAAAATTTTTAACAAATTCCCTCCCTCTGTCTCCTTAATTTTCAGCACATAATAGTCACAGCATCATGTACCTAAGTTCTATTATCATTAGATTTCCACTACAAGAATAATTTTAATGCTGAAGGATTTTCTTTTGAAAAAGCAGAAACTGCTAATAGTCAACATGTAAGGTGATGAAAACAGGGCTCACATCTCTCGTATGACCAGGTTCTCACCAATTTTAGCAGTTTGTAATACAATACTGTGATCCTTCGGTATGTATCCAGGAAATGTGGCAGAGTGGGAACTTAACAGCTCTTTTCTGGGTACAGAACATTCTTAAGTTCCAATTTCTGCGAGCAAGAGAAACACGAAGACAAGACACAATATTGCATGTAAGAGGGAACAGACTACTTAGTGTAATATACTTACTTTATATAAATATTTGATGTATATTGGACATATTTTCAAAAAGCCACATGCATCAACAGTTTTCTCATTAAATAGAGACCATGCTAACCAAGAAACTACTCTGCTGTTTCAAAGCTCTCAATTTTTTTTTTTAAATTTTTTGAGAAAAATTGAGAAACTGTGCAACAGACCAGCTGGTGGGTGGTGGACAACTGAAGAGCGTCATCATCATCTTATAAAACTAGTACCTACATTCTTCTGAAGCCTGGTACTCATCTTGTTTCCAGTACTGTAACCTATTTGTTATTTATTTCCAAATTCTTCACCAGTGAGCCTCTTATGAAAAAAGAAACCAGTTGTAACCCTTGACAACTTTGACATAGGCTTTCAAAAGCTTGAGTGTGATAACCCATCATATTTGGTTGTCCTTGCCACTCCCAGACAGCTCTCTCATTTTACAGAAGTGTGGTCACACATCCAGTGGTGTCAGTGGGGATCAAAGTCAGCAACATAGACTAACTGTCAGATTCCCCCCAGATATCCCCATACAAGAGGATTTATGTAATGGCAAGAAATGTCAGTTTAAAAAGGTGTGTTTCACAGATAAAAGAGCGTAGCTATATGCACCATACAGGATGACCAATTCAATGGGAAAAGCAAGTAACTTTTTTAATTGTAAGGTATACTAAAAATCAACATCTCTATCAAAACTGAGAACAGTTGAATCCAAAAATCTCAAGAAGTATTTCCTTTCATTAACACAAACCAAGCATGGTCTGCAAGAATATTAATTTATTTCTTTCAAAAACATCATTTTTAAGGCACCCTGAAGGTGTCCTTTCAGGATTTTATAAAACCTAAAATTATTAAAACCTTTCAAAACACAGACTCACTCAGGAAACTGTATGTTCTTCTCATAATTCCTGAAGTCACTGGTACTGTAATAATAGCCTGTCAAATGCAAAATGACAGCAATTTCATACACAAAGAATGGGCTTAGAGATATACTATGTTTATGAATTTACTTTGGTTGTCACTCAAATATTATTATTATAAGAAAAGAGAAAACTGAAGTCAACCGATCCAAAAGAGACTAATTTCACAAATAATGTACTTGGAACAACACAGACACTAATAATTTTAGTGTCCAGTTTTGGTCTGTGTCTCTCTAACCTTCAAGCTACGGGAAAAATCTCAGTCACCAATGAAACACATCATGTGCTTATTACAGTGACTTAAGACAGATATACTTGGGTAAGTAAAAAGTAAACATGACAAGAGGAAGTAGAGTACAGACCTTTTAATTTTTTTTTTTTAAGTAACAAAATTCAAAAGTAGTGCTTTGAGCAAAAAGATTACGAGAAGCATTAAGATACACAATTTTCATGGTTTTTACAGCATAGTTTTGTTAGTAGCATTAATGGTCTAAAGTTGCTATTTCTACTGGCTTATATGAATATAGAATGACAACGAGTTTGCAGCACATGCATAATATAAAAAGCCCAATACTTTTGGAACCTGATTCTGCAAAGATCTGTGAATGTTTCTAACTTGAAAAAATGCAAGCAGTCACCACACTGAAAGAAACAACAGAACTGGTTCTTAATATTTTTACACGTTTTCTTCCAAATTGCTTTGTGTACCATTTGTGTACCATTTGTGTATATGGGATTTTTATTTGTCCTTAGTAATTAAATTCAGCAAATTGGCACCCAAATCAAAGCCAGGGTATTAAGTTACAAGCAAATGCTAACAGGTAGCAGTATTTTGTAGGTACAGTGGAACTATCGAGTCATGGGAAGAAGCTGACTAAAGAAAGGGACCTTGGTTACAGATCCAGTGGATTCTTTGGAAGACATAGTAGGAGGTTGTGCTCTGCTTCATTTCACCAAATTCTCAAATTTGAATTATACAGTAAAATCTAGTTATTGTTTATATTTTTCTTCTGTAGACTTGGCAACTTGGAATGACCTTGAAGAGGCAGTCATCATTTTGACTTTCAGACAGTCCTTATTTCTACCAATGTACATATTTAAAACTGCAACACGTACTGCAGTCAAATACATGTAGATCAGCATTTCAAGAGCATACCTTAAATTTATGGAAAAAAATGCCATAAATTCAATTTCATGTATAATTTTATTTATCTGTTTAAATACCCAGTGAGTTGGAACCAGGTAACAGCACCTTTTAGAGATGTTACTGCAGTACAAAAGAAAACAACCCAAAAATCCAATATAAAAACCACCCAACCAAAACCCAACAACCAAAGCACAACAACCCCCCCCTTACTGTCTTTTACTCTGCTAGAAAAAAAATGAGAGAAAATTTTTGCAAGACACATACAGTATTCAGTGAGACCACATATTAATTCTATTTATTAGGGTGAAGGTGAGAACTTGCACTGACTTCAGTGTTACTATTTCATCATTTTTCACTTCCAAGCTTCACTCAATCCCTACAGCATTTTGAAAAGGGCATGGATTTAAAATCAAGAACGTCTTTGCATGACCTGAACAATAGATCCTTAAAAACTGTTTAGCCCAAAATCAACATTTGGAAGCTATCTTGACTCAACTCAGGAGTGACCCACAATAACTGGAAAGCTTAAGATTTTTCACAGTTCAAAGTAAAGGCTTTTAATAATTTTTAATTACTTCAACTGCCGAACAAGTCCAACACTATAATTTCATCCACACATCAATAAAGTTTAAGTGTTTCATTAAATTTAAATTGCTATTCATTGTGTAAAGAAATTTTAAGCTAATGAAGTGCTTTTTATTACAATGGATCTGCTGTACTGTTAGAAATTGATTGTATTTTCCCACTTGAAAAGTAAGAGTTCAAGGACTTGATAACTTGGCTACGGAGAAAATACGCTCCAGGCTGAATTTGGTATAGAAAGCTGCGGCATTTTGTTACACTAAAATTTTTAACTTAAACACCCCCCCCCCCGGGGTCTGTCCAGTGTTAATGAAGTACTAAGGAGACAGCTACTTTCCCACTCAGCTAGCAGGATTCTGCTAGTCGGTCCTATGGCAAGGTACATCTTGGAGACTGCATTTTCATTGGTGTTTTTAAAATGTTAAAAAACGACAGCATCCTTAACTACAACATACATTCAGGGTTTAGAAAATAATAGTTTTTACTACTCCTCTTTCATCTTGAAATCAGTACTGTTTTATGCTCGACCATAAACCTCTTACGCAACACTTCAAACCACAATCAAGAATGTGAACTGACCAGTGGGTTCAATAAGGGTATCAAGGCTTTTGGACCTCCCTTGCTGAGTTGTCTGGGGCAAATTCCAGCTGTTTTAAGATGATTCTTTGCATCTGCACAGGAGGTACTATAATGCTGTATTTTGTATGGCCCTTGAAGTATCTCCACCACAAGACATTAAGAGCCTTTTTAAGGTGAGAACACTCACTGTTATGGATTGTTTCCAACCAGTACCTACGTGCTCAAGGTTAATAAGACAAAACCATTCTCTAAGCACAACAGTGTGAATTATAGGAACCATACAGGCAGCTCCATACACAGAAAAGTCTGGTAATTTTGATAGAGGTGAGTTTATTCAGACTAATAGCATAATTTTAATTTGGGACTGTCCATCTAAATATCACACACAAATCTCTGACCCTTTATAATTTGAGCTAGAGGATTATGATTTAGCTACATTAAACAGCAGCAGACAAACCTCTACTACAGATCAACCTTAAAGGAGAGCCACTTTCACCTATGAATATGTAACAACAACACAATAAAGTTTCCCAAATATTAGTTATGACCTGTAAATGCTTCTTGACCTCACAGTGCTCCCATGCACAACTGTCTTCAGAAACTGTAATGATGATCCCAGTATGAGCTAATAAACTCTTGTCCAGTATAAAGTTTCATGGTTTCTACAGCATATCAGTTTGCTTTGAAATCAACTTTTAAAATGGATGCCTTGCTTTCCATGGGATCTCGTTTGCAGCACTGACAACCTCAAAACAGGAAATGCAATTGTATGCATTAGCCAAAACAATACTAAAAAATGCAACTGTTCCAGGACAGCATATGCATTCAAATATAAAATAAAAAAAAGAGATAACCCTGAAAACACACTTAATCTGTCAGCAGACAAATGCTGCATAGTAAAAAATTAGTTCCATCAATACAGAAAGCCAAGATCCATACACTTATTGACAGCCACTCAACAGCAGTGCAAGCAGAATGCCTGTGGAAACTGGCTAAAGATTGCCAAAGGGACTTTAAAACACTTCTGAGCACAAGAATAGAGCAGTCTCAAGATCTGTTAGCAGATACCACTACCAACTCGATATTCTGAGAAATAGCAAAGCATCTACAATTAGCACACCTGTGAAAACAAATCTTTCTAAGAGGAGAATAAATGCAAGCAAAAAGGCCTAAGGACTTCAGAACAGACCTGATACCACAAGTTTGGGACTACAGGTAATTTTACTTTTCATATGACTTACTTTCCCTACTCCACTTGTTTCATTGCACCTCAGTTTGTTAAAGATTGTCGCAGAAACTACCTTGAGCATTATCAAGATAGTAAAAATCTTGTTTCTAAGGGTAACAATTGAAGGAGCAGTCTGAAACTAAGCCTACTCAAACACCTCATTCACAACCAAGGTTTTAATTTCTTTTGGCTTATAATACAATTAGTAATCAAATAAAAACAAATAGTAGTAATAGTGACTATTGACTCAGCGTTTCAAGCTTTTGTGCCCTATGATGTTACCACTGGTCTTCAGTTCTGGCTTTCAAACTCATCTGAACCAATCCCACTGAGTTCTTCTTCTCCTGCACTTCCATCCATTCATTTCTACTCCCTTACCCAAGCCGCAAACCCAACAGGTTAGTGATCCCAAACTCTTTCCTGCATCATTCCATAACATTGGGGCACCCAAAATAATGAGTAAACCACACAGGAAACATTAAGATGCCATTTGTGCCTATCAAATGCAAAGTAAACATGAAAGCATTCACTATGCCAACAAGCACTGGGTATTTGATGACACAACTACATGTGTTTAATTGAAGGGGTTTTAGGCAGTACAAAATTTGTGTGTATATACCCTCATTCATGCTTGTAATAAGGGGTGCTGTAAGAGGGGAAAAAACAATGCTTACCCTTTCTCCTCTATGCATTATCACTGACTCCAATCCCCAATTAATTTTCTGCTTTGAGTAATGCAGAAATCAGATCCTATTATCAAAGGCAGTCATAAAAATACTAAATAATATTAAAAGATCTTAAGTGTTTCTCAAAGAGTGTGCTTGAGGAGTTAAAAAAAATTCAGGTCTCTCTGTAAAAAAACCAAAACCAAACCAAAAAAAAGGTTGTTGACATGAACACCGTGAACTAACACTGCATGAACTAGAAAATGCTGAACTGATGACAAGTATCCCAGGTAAAGAACAAACTGGCCTTTGAAATGCCAAACTGGAGACAATATGACACAACTTCCTACAACTGGCTAGACAACAGAAGAGACTTCTCAGTTGTCAGACATTGCTGATAAGTAAATCCTCTGAAGTTGCAATAATTATCATCTCCTTTAGGTATTAGAGAGACTCGTAATACCATCAGTTAAAAAAGGTACATGAGTAGACAATTCTCAAGCTACAACAAGACTAGGATGCAGTCCGACCAATGAAACACAGCAAGACTTCTTTTTAGAGATACAAGGCTTTTGTACTCATATTGTTTCCATCCCTGGAGCAATATAAATGAAGTCTGTTTTAGGTCTTGTAACTTTTCAGATTAGAGAGACTCTTTTACCAATCCCATTATTTCCCTTTTTAAAATACACACTGCTTTAACAGGTAATTTTCAAATTTGCTGACCACTTAATTTTGTAGTTTGAGAAGGATGCAGGTTTTCCAACTTTAAATGAAAAAATACTGAAGATAAAATGTTTCTGAAGCTTAATTCATGGAGCTTAATAGTCTTTAGCAAAGCACAGACAGAAATGCCACAAGCTATCACAGGAAGAAGTTTGACAGGTAAAGCCAAAGAGAAGCTGGGAGAGAGATGGATGGCAGTCTAGTAAACAACTACTGGTAGGCTTAATAGCAGTAAATGCTATAAAACAGAATTGTGGGTGAAGGTAGACATGTGCAAAGCAAGAGGAAGCATAAGCAATAAAAAAGTTAAGTTGCAGATGAACTTCTACTGCATGCTTGCACATCTGAAGTCTAGAGTCCTCTGAGATCAGCCAACAAAAACTAGAATCAAAATTAGCAGCAGAAAATCTTGCATGCAAGTAGTGTGGAGAAGCTCAAGAAGATATCTAATAAAGTCTACATTCAAGTGCAACTCAATATGTGGCAGGTAGGAACTGGAAAATGCAATGTCTTTCTGGGACGGTTTCTACTGGGATTTCTTTAATAGTCAGAAATTACGGATAATCTGGTGGCAGAAACTACAGGAAGCTGGAGGGCCAGTTCCTTCTCCTGTTCACATCTGTTGCAACTTTTTCCAAGGACAGAGAGGGTATAATGTCCATTCCATTTCACCAACTAGAATAAACCTTAAAACTTATAATTAAGACACCAATATACAACAACTCAATGTTTTCAGAAGTGAGAGATGTAATAAAACCTGAATGTCTGAAAGTGAAATTGAAGAAAAATCTGAGGTTAAAATGAAATTACACAAATGAAGGTATTTTGAAACATGCAGTGAAATTTTTGCTTCTATTTCAAGCAGTAAACTAAATTTTTTACAAAATTAACTGAAAGGCTACTATATGATGCCCCCTCATTTTGAAATTTTTGTATGATTCTACTGTGTGAAGTAAACCAAATGCAAGAACTGCAGTCATGTAACACATAGATTTTTACTTGCTGATTGAACAGGTCATTTAAGGATGTTGAATTCAGTTCATCCTAACAAAAATATTATTGTTATATAGTTAATATTTCCTTACTAGAATGACAAATTATCAATTTACTAATGTATGTTGCAATTGTAGTTAGCTTGAATGAAAAACAGCATATTTTAACTGGAGTATTTAAAGAGTACTGTGTATAAGAACACTTCTGGCATTTTGTAATAAAAACCTCACACTGACAAGTCCTTTACCAAATTCATTTGCCAGTGCAGAATACTGTTTTTCCTATAACATTATATGGAATATATCATTGTTTTCTTCCTGTTCACATACATGCACATTATTTTCCTGCACCAAAATACCAGAATTTGGAATAAAAAGACAGACAATTCCTAAACACAGTACATCAATAGTTGAGGGACTGAGTTTCAAATCATCTACCTCTAGTAAGATCATTTGAAGCCATCCATTTGAACTGTTAGCAGAAATCTAAAGGGTTACAGAGATTTCAAACAAAACTATTTTGCACATTTCACTCAAAAAGTATTTGCCTGTTTCTAAAAAAAAAAAAAAGGAATAAAATGAAAGAGATTTGTACTATATCCAAACGTTTTTAAGATGTAAATGTACTTGTCATCTTTCATGTAAGCAGGGTGCTGGTGCCCCAAATTAAACAAAAGAAGAAAAGTTAGGGTTGACAAGTATGTCGTTGCATAACTACAAATTAAATATGCCTTTTAATATTTCATTTTTAACTGCTGAGTACCTTTTCATAAGGCTATTGCCATTAGAAGTTTTTTACTACATTTTTAAATTAGACAAATAACAGATAAGAGATGTGACAAGTGTAACAAACCTGATTTAGCAGATCTTACGCACTTAATCCTTTACGGTAGTAGCAGCATTTGATATATTTGAAATGTTTCAAACAATGCTCCCATAACATGCCAAAGAAGAAGAAATTCAAATTTAACTCTACTACATTCAATTTATGCCAAGTATGGAATGAATATCGAAAAACCACAAACAATCAACTTTCAGTTGAAAGTGTGAAATGACCTAAAACTTTCAAAGAAATGTGAAATTTTAAGTACTACAACCCCCCCATATCTGCCAACACTAGTGAAACACAAAACATACATATTTAAAAAAGATTGTTAGAATAGCATCTGGAACTCCGTATGCTGTGAATGCTGGTTAGACTGAACAGCAGCCAGCATTTAAAAGTAAGTTATGAAGAGAGATCAACATACCTGAATTCCTCAGAAAAATAAATGAACATCAACTTTTTGTGTGGTAAACAAATCCACACTTACTACAGTCTCAATTTTATGTACTAAATATAATAAAACTTGCCCCCTTAAGAAGAGTAATTTGACATTTGCATGCAAAAGCTCACATCAATAATCTGTATATATATAACATATATAAGACTGAATGCTCACATGCAACTACTTCTGCTTGTATAGCACAAACTTCAATACACAGAAATCTTTTCTATCCATTTTCAGAGTAACACAACCACCTCATTCACTGTCCAAAAGACTGTAGGCTTGTAATTCAGAAAAGATCACGAAGCCTAATTTTGTCATGAGACTAAGATGTAACACAGGCATTTTAAAATAGAATTAAAAAACCCACAACAAAACACAACTTACTACCAAAAAAGAGGAGAATGAACAGGAACAAAAAACCCCAACTTGTACACTGAACTATCAGATTGACCAGTATACACAAAAAATAATCTAAAATCATACGTGGCAACTGATTAACACTATTGTTTCCTATTGTTCCTTTCATCTCTTTTAATTTTGTTAATACTGTAGAATAAATTAGAACAATGATTCAAACAAGAAAAAAGAACTAAACTACATTTCATTGTTGCTGTATGTTAAAACTGAAGTCTTTATTGTAACGACTCTGAAGTCTACACTGAAATTAAAATGAAAATTTAAATGAGTTATTTATTAACAATAAATCCAATGAAGTTAATAAAACTGCCTTCTAACTCCAGCAGTCACACCTCAGATCAAAATAAAGGGTCAAATGTAAAATTACTTTGTGCATAAGTTCTTTCTGATATTCAGAACTTTCATATTGAAAAGAACATGCGTGTTGAAAAATTAAACAATAAAAGTTTTAGCACATAGGTTAAATGAAACTTTGCCCCATGCAAACCATTTATCCTTTTTTATGTTTAAAACTGTAACAAAAAGCACATGGATAAGGAAATCACTGATAATTACAGGACAATTGCCTACGTGAGCAAGGCATAAACAAGCTGACATGGTATGAGACTTGAATATCATGTATTTTTCAAAGCTTGTTCGAAAGGAATGCTTCTTAATTCTAAATTCTCCTTCTGAACTGTTTGTTTATGAATTTTATGAAGCAAGGAAGTGTTGTTTTCAGTACTTACAGACAGATGCCTGTAAAGATGCCCGTAATAAATAGAGTGTCAAGATTTTTCTGAATATTCTATACCTTACAAGACTTTAGCTAGTCAAATTAACCCTGAATGTTCAAACTGACAGGAGTCAAAGAAAGCATTTTAAAGATAAAGACAAAAATGCTTAAGAGAGGTATTAACATGACATATCAAACACTGTGGACAGAAACCTGCCTCCACCTTTTTTCCCCTCCTAGATTATACTTCATTCACTTCTCAAATTTTGTAAAAGCTAAAGGGTAGATTTTTGCCTGTACCAGTCCTACTTAATACAAAACCCAGTCGTATCTCCGAAAGAGCTGACATTTCATTAAGCAAGTCAAATGTACTCATGTGAGAAAAAAATATTATTAAAAGATTGAATTATACATGATTGTCTTTGTGTAGTTTTTCTTTGTACATAATTTTTTACTGATATGGAAAAGCAAGCAAGATAACAACGAGAATGGAAACCAGAAAATTCTCTTACTGCAGGGGTCTACTCGGCTCAAGAACAGAACTGGTAATAAATACAGGTAATTTCTGTATCGTAAATTTATATGGATTTGATTAATTTGGCTGATGATGTAGACCTTGACTCTTATAGCCCTGATTCTAAAAAAAGAAACAATGTTGATAGCACTGGCAAGGCAAGTGGACTTGCCTATATAAAGCTTGTAGCATTACCTATAGTGTTACTTTAGGTATATAGTAATGCATACGTAACTTCCGTAAACTGTGCAAAGAAAGTGATCAGTAGTATTAATAGGCTGTTATCCTTAGCAGACAAAAGGGCAAATTGGGGGAATTTTTCAATTACACAGCAGCTTCTAGTAAGCTCACTTACCTAGTATCAGACCTCTCTGTCCTTTTATTTGCAATTCAAGCCTGTCTGTTGTTTGAATAATACCTTGCAATCCATTTACATTTCTGAATAAAAATGGATTAATTCTACGTAATTTTATTTCTAAATCCTACCCCAAGTTATGTTTTTACCTTGCTCATCCAGTCCTGTTTCTTTGATATCAGACCTCATCACAAGCATTTTCTTCCAGTCTGCTCCCCCTCTTGCAGTTACTTTATTTCCTACATCAGTATTAGTATCCTCCCCATGAACAATTCCATCTACCTAAAAGCATTATCTTCCTAATAGTCCAGATCAGGTGTTCTCTGCAGAGAACTCTTCAGAAATAGCTGTAGTCTTGAAGTTCTGGACTGGACTAGCAACATGGGAAACTCAGCATCAGAAAATTCTTAATGTTATTCCTAACCAATTCACAAGTATTTTCATACTCATATTTTCAAAAATGTCCTTTGCAAAAGATAAATCATGGCATCAACATGCTCCTACTCTGGATAAAGTCTCACTTGCCAGATGGAATGCTTGAAAGTTTCAGACTGCATCAGGGAAATTATTTGCCTTTTACCTAACCTTTTAAATACGGGCAAATTGATGTCTTTGACCTTTTCTTTCCCTTCAAAAAAAGAGAACTGTTTTTGTCAAAATTTGCCTTTTTACTATCATTAGTACTATCTGAAAGCTAATACAGAAACAGCACATAAGAACTTCATGCCAAACTACTATGTCCTGGCAATCATCCAGTAAGAAACATGGAGTAACTTCAGTTATGCAACACTATACATCACTGATAGCACCACTCAGAACACAAGTGATGAGGCCTAAATAGTTTGCCTTGCCAATGCCATCAACATTTTTGACTTTTTTAAAATTAAAGCTACAGAAATCAAGATCTAAACCGGGCAAATTAATAAAATAAAATCTTTAAATTTTGCAGTCATAAAGATTACCAAAAAAGAGACAATAACTTCTAATACACAAATATTTTTTTTCTCAAAAAAAATCAGTGTGTCAATCTTTAACAAATCCTTGAGTGAACGGTGTGTTTGACTCAGTGTGATCCACTCCCAGTCATATGTATGCTATTTCAGTTTTAAAAAGTAGGCCTTTTTCATGTTGTATTGAGATCAACTGTAATTTGTTTGCTTGGGGCTTTTCCAAGAGGAAAATAAAAAGATAGCATGTCTACTGCAGTACTAACTGCATCATTCAGATTATGTACAGGCATATTTTATCAACTAAAATCTTATTGTACAATTTAAAATTGTTTGTGAATACTAGTTTATTGGAAAAAAAAAATCTATTATATGCCTGCTGGGTGATCTTTTTCTTTTTTTGATTGAATATGGAAAAAAGTCAGATTCTCATATGCTCTACAGAGAGATTTTTTTTTTCCCCCAGTCCTTTTCAATAATGAAGTTCCTCTACCTCATCCAAGAGGTTACTTACTAATCACTTAGTATATTTATCTTCAGAGTATCAAATATTTCCAGGATCAATGAACAGACAAATGAAGGTACTCAAAGTTACTGTTTGCCCTGGTTTTGGCTGGGGGAGAGTTAATTTTCTTCCTAGTAGCTCGTATATTGCTATATTTAGTATGAGAAAGATGTTGATAACACACCGCTTACACTAAGTCAAGGATTTTTCAGCTTCTCGTGCTGCCCTGCCAATGAGTGGGCTGGGGCTTCACAAGAATCTGGGAAGGATTACAGCTGGGCAGCTGCCCCTGACTGGCCAAAGGGATATTCCAACTATATGATGCCATATGATGTCATGCTCAGTATATAAACTAGGGGGAAAGCTGGCCCAGGGCTGCTGCTTGGAACAGGCTGCATGTTGGTCAAATGGTGGTGAGTGACTGTTTTTCATTTGCATCACTTGTTTTTTTGCTTGGTTTTTTTTTTCCCCTTGGGGTTTATTTATCTTTTTGTTATATTCCTTATCATTAAAATTTATTATTATTATTTTATTGCAGTTATTAAACTCTTTTTATCTCAACACACAAGTTTTTTTACTTTTACTCCTCTGATTTTCTCTCCCATCCCCCAGGGCAGGGGAGGAGTGAGCAAGCAGTTGTGTGGTTCTTAGTTGCTGGATGATGTTAAACCATGACACTTTTTTATACCAATAGTCAACAGGGTACACCTGTCAGAAGTTATTAATAAGAAAGGTAGTTCATCAAGATGGCAAAGCACAGAAGTGACTATAATGTTCCTTTTTAATGTGTCTAGCTTGGGGACTAACGAAAAAAAACCCAGACAACTTTTCTACTACTTCAAATTGGCCAACACTGTGATATGCAATCCTGAAGGAGTCTCTGATATACATCGTCTTCACTTTGATTTTTGCCAAAAAGTTGGAGAGGAAGTACGTAAAAACAACAATAAATTGGACCACAAGCAGGCTAAGATCCACCTCTATTAGAAATTTACTATTACCTTTAAAGAAAAAAATACTACAGAATAATCTTAAAGGCAACGTGAGCCTAATAAGTAGATCACAATGTGCTAGATCAAGAAATGAGCGTATAAAAAGCTGACACGACTTTTTTTGTCTTGGTTAGCTGGTGGGAATCCAAACATGCCAAGCGAAAACATACTTTAAGTATGATGAGAAGTTATGTATTATTCAGATACAAATTTGAATGTGCAAGATGAATATCTCAGTTATTTCTGCTATATCTTGTATTACAGCACATATTCTGAGCATAAAAGTAGTAATGAGATAGAAGAGACACTTTTCTGTAAAGTAATAAACCCTAGGATCCTTGTGCTTTTAAGCAAGCAAGTACTGCAGCTCTTGATTCACAGGTTACCAGTGTGCTTCTTATAATTACCTGAGTATCCAACTTTTAAGTACCACGAAATTTCTACTAAGCCTGTCACATATAACTCTATAAAAAAATCAAAACAAGAAAGTGCAAATTGATTAAGAGAAGTTCACCTTCAAAATGCCATGTTCTATGTCGTTGCAACTAATATCTACTTGCTATTAACCACGCATTCATGTGATAAGTGATTTAGATACGACAAATTACATATTAAAAGGACCTAAGTGTGCACAGTATGCACTACTGTAAAAAAAAGACTCATTTATATTATGCTTCCTTAAAACAGAAGCTCTTAAAGCACCTAGATAATGACTAACATCTCAGTATTTTTAAATACAGTGCCTGCCCTTCGATGGTTTAACATTCTTTGCTGAACTACTATTGCAATATGCATTTTCTCATAACTTCTTTTAATTTCAGAACTGTAATCACATCTATTACCAAAGTAGTCAGATTCTCTTGGAAAAAAATCCCAAACTACCTCAATGAATCTTATAAGAAAATAGCAAAGATGGCTTTTATAATTTTTTCTATTATATATAAGCAATGAAGCAAAATAATCACAAAAAACAAGTATTAAAGAGATTATCAATAATGAAAGCAGCTTTGATAATTTGCGGGTATTTGAAAAATGCTTTAAGAATTAAGTCAAGTCTGTGAGAAAGAACTTATAATGAAAACTTGTCAAAAGTTAAAAACATAGATTAGAAAAAAGTTTTTAATTGTATAGTATATTTTAGCTCCTATCAATCACTGTTAAAATAATTTCATAGTTTAATAAGCAGATATTTACCTGTTGGAACAAGACAATCTTTCCAATCAAAATATCCTGCATAAATGCCAGGTTCTAATGACCCTACTATTGGATCTGCCTTGAATTCAATGTACATTTCAAACAGTCTTTGATCCAGCTCTTTCAAGGACTCCATGCTAACCTAAAAATGAAAAAAAAAAAAGATAAAAAAGAAAGAGGAAGAACATAATAAATAGTCATTAACTAGAAGAAATAAATCACATGCCCAAAAAATTTCCTCATGGCTTCTCTAATTTTCAGTAAAAAGTAGCAATTACTGACATTTCAATTCATAATTACATATATAAAAGCCTAAGAACTTCTATATTATCTGTCCATCCTACCTAGATTAATTTTTTTTTTCTGATTGTACTCAGCAACAGACATTTTTGTGAAAAGTCTAAGGAAGCAGGCAGATCATTTGCTAATTGTCTACTGGCATGATTTCTCCCCCCTGCATGTCAGGAGGTCTTTATCTTGCAAAGTAAACAACTGAATTTTGTCTGTGCTTTAAAATATGCCCATAATAATCTCCATCATGACACATGAAGACTTTTGTATGATACTTTATATCTATCAATTGTAATTTTACAATTTCTCACTATTCACTCTGTATTCAAAAAATATCTGATTTATTTAGGAGCCTCTGCCTTCTAAAACTGAACATATGGACTTTCCCTCTCTACTTGAATGCATCTCTGGAGCAGAAGCATAAGCTGCAGCTCACCAACATCTGCAGAATTTTTCTCTTTAACAGCTCTCCACGCTTTTTTTTAGTGATTCACACAACTTAGCCACACTGAAAGCTAAAGGAATATGCATAGCTTGTTCCTGAACAACTCTAAATATTATACAAGACTTCATATTAAACATAGGTACCTTCTGTAATTATAGCTTCTACAGCAATTCTATGGATGTTAAATGAAAATAAAATGAAATGAAAATTAAGATGAAAATATCATGTGACTTCGACTTAAAGAGCTTAAGCAATATCAAAGTAAAGCTTTTACACTAGTTTTGTTTTTCCTCAACAATTAGTGGAAAAAGCACACACAAACAAATAAAATACATATAAATTATAATTTCCAGAAGTAAAAGGGTTTAAAAGCAAGGACGAAGGCAGGTCTCTAGATCAGATTGGGAATTCAGACAAGAGAAGAGGAATACCAATACCTTATCATTCCTTTCTAATTGACTAAACTGATGATAAAGAGTTAAAGAATCCCCACAGAAAAGTACTTACAAGAGTTATGTAGAAATAAAATATAATTACAGGTGAATACCATAAGTATGTGCCAAGATAGCACGTGCTAAAGCACAGTGTAAAGTTTGGCTGTTTTATATAACTTTGTATTTGGAACACTAAATAAAAAATGGAAATAACCATGCAGAATGTAAGGAAATGTTCTTAGCTACCATTTTATAACTTCTGTATTTTCCGAATA
This sequence comes from Neopelma chrysocephalum, assembly GCF_003984885.1. Lineage (NCBI taxonomy): Eukaryota > Metazoa > Chordata > Aves > Passeriformes > Pipridae > Neopelma > Neopelma chrysocephalum. Next base: position 30,681,542 of record NW_020897690.1, on the reverse strand, counting down.
TTAGATAGTAATGATTTCCCTACTAACAAAGGCAACTTTAAAAAATGCCCAACCAAAGAACAGATAGTCTTATACCAAAACACACTACAAAATTCACTTTAAAATTCAATTTATAAAGCTGACAGAATTTAAAAGAATAGTTTTATTTCAGTCTTCTCAGATAAAAACTAATTCTATTTAAAAAAAAATTGCCAATTCTTTATTACATTTCTTTTTATCTAACATTTAAATAAATGTAAAAACTTACAGAAGTTTAGGTGACAGAACAAAAAACTGAAACAATCAACTCACTCCTCTAAACATCTGTGAGCTTCTATCCTCTTAAAATTAATGAAGGGCTCAAAAATTTCCCTGTTATGATGACTATCTAATTATCCAAATCCTCCCAGCTAGCATTACCAATTGATGTGTCTCATATATGCAGTATTGCACTAGTCAGCGCTTTCAAAGGGTTAATGCAGATTTGAAATCAATCTGCCACTTTAACATTCGAATTTGGTAATTTATAAACCTACCAAACTTTTAGTGGCATTACTTTGATGTGGCTGTACAAGGCAGGGTGTTGAATACATACATGACAGATGTCTTAGCTGCTTATAAAGACAAGACTAACTGTACTTAGCTCAATTCCAGGTAGCAAAAAATGGCAATATCCAGAGTAATTTTCTATATTGTACTAACCATACAAATCTTAGCAATCCCATTTAAATGCTATTCAAAATTACTTCAGCCATAGAAATTCAAACAACATTCAGACATTATGGGACTAAGGATGTACTACATAGTAGAACAATCGGTTTGAGTGAAATATTGTACTCTGTACTGGAAAAGATAACATTTTACTTCCAATCAACAAATATTTCTGGAAATAAACTAGCTTTATAGTCCTAAGGATTAAGTCACAACATTTCTCATAAGAAATGATTAATCTTTACAAAAAGGCAGGAAAATGAGACAGCTACTGCCACCCACTTTGACATTTTCGTTCTTTGAAAAAGAAAAAACAACAACCCCCCCAACACAACAAAAAACCCGTGAACTAGTTTATGAACAACAGCTATCAGTAACGCATATTGCCAGATGAAATAATTTATCAAGAGTATTTCTGAGATAACAATCGTTTACTCTCTGCATTGAGAGAACACAGTGACATTAAACAGCTCTACTAAGAAATCTGATAAGCTTTGCCATTGAACACACAAGTCCTGAGGAAGAGGTCACATTTTCTATACCAGCTATTTAAGCCTTGTATGAACACATACAGCCATATGCTTGTTGTGTCCAACTGATGCTCGGAGTCCTCCTCATTTGTGGAAGGCTCACCTAAGAGTCTTTTTGGCTATTTGATACTTGCATCTACTTTGCACAGAAAGTAAACCAAACAGAAATCTGGTGATTATTCCAGTGCTCTCACTTACTTGAGTTATTTTATCAACACCTTGAAAGCCATGTTTCTCAAAATGTTCAGCTATATTAAGGAAGGTATGACGTTCCAGGTAACGGCAGTTACTGAGTGCAATTAAAAGTCTCTGTTCCTAAAAATTTGTTTTAAGAGAAGAAAAAGTATAATAATTAGAAAAAAGAAATATCAGTATAAGCAATACTGCAAACATATAGAGAGTATTTTATTGGCTCTCTGTGCATGATAAATATGCTCATAAATAAGGTGGCGTTTACAAATACTTTTGTCAATAAACCACTGAGAACTGAGTGAGTATCAGGTATGATGACTGAACATTCATGCTTTTTCTTATAGGATCTGGAGCATTCATTGGAATAGTTGTGACTAATAGAGAATCGCAGTTAAGACTTTACGAAAACTGGGTTTGGACAGCCTTCCAGGAAGCTGTTTCTGGATTTTACTATGTTTCAAGAAATATGGTAACAATTATGACCATCATGAAATCAACTGAATATCATCTTCACTTTTACACGGAGCTGGCTAAAGCAAGGGAAGCAAAACAGGTACTGAACGCACACCCACTCTAAAATACTAGAAGGTTCAGAAGAATAAAATACAATTTCAGCCCTTTGAAAAAATTCTAGGTGGTTATAACTTCTCTCTGTTCTTTAACGATTTTTTTTTATTACAAGGGAAACAAATACATTCTGGACTTGCCTTTCTCTGACCTTGATGTAACAAGGTGTAGTTTCCAAAGAACCAAACAAGATAGAACCACTATTTAAACAGATTGGGTATTCCCTCTTCCCTTCTCCTTCTTCCATTGGCAAAACATTTTTCTACCTCAGATGGAAGTTAAAAGTCAACCAAGAAAATATTTTGAAAACAAAATTATTTGACAAGGAAGTCATAATAACAGCACTGAGATGATTAAAAATGGTATTTGTTTTCAGACCCAGAACTCCTGACAGTTCTGTATTTTGGTAATATGATGACTAGTTTTGAGATGTGCAGTTGCCCACTACTTTAAGTTATAATCGGTTAGTATACAGACTGTTAAAAAATGAGAATTAAAAAAATGCAGTGACCAATCTTACTCTGATCACTCACTTTCTCTGTTTTCATTCCAGAAAAACAAAATGTTCTGTGATTTATACAAAAAAAAATAATGATATCATGGAAGCCAAACATTGTCTGAAATTGTTGATTTATTCTTTTTTATTTAAATGTTCATACCTATGACATATGCCAGGAAGTCCCAGTCCCAAAAAGTTAGACATTTACATTAATTGTTGACAAAGTTAAGTGTTGCAATAATGATATAAAGAATATCTAAACATTTTTAATAATTTCTAGGTATTCTAATTTGTAATAATTATTAACATCTGTAATACAGAAACTTGCCCCAATTTGGCAATCTGTGATTCTTTTATTGTAGCAGAAATTCTTACTGCTCTTGTAAATGAGGCAAAGCTGGGCTTCTGACAACATTTAAAACCTGTACTAAGGAATATTAACTTCCCAAGAGGTTCTCACTACCTCAAGTAGTAGTTTTTGCAGGTAAAGCAGTAGTATTTGCAGGTAAAAAACTACAATTTTTTTTATAAGCTGCTGAACTAGAAGAAAGTACATTGACCAAAGTGTCAAGAATATCAAAAACCTTTTTTCCAATTTCCTAAAAAATCAAAACCAAACAAGTCAAACAAATAATCAATACTTTAAGTAAATTTTCTGGGGAAAACTACATTACTGATTTTCTGTATCTTCATGGGTTTTAAAAAGTAACTAATAATCAGACTGGTTCTAATTTAAAACAAGGTCAAAAAAAATCAAATGTCAAATCTTCAGCTGACATAACACCAGTGCTTTTTTCACTGATTTCTGTGATGCCATTTTAGTTTCTGAGGAGGACCTGCTTTCAGAAATCATCTTCATTAGTTACCTTAAGACAGTATACTAAGATACCACAAAAAACAGTGCTTTTAATAAAAGCCTTATATTTAAGCCCTTATATATTCTTATATTTTCTCATGCTTATGTATCTAGGAAATGCCTCTAGAATACAAAATTGTTCTCTATAAAAAAGGAAAACAATATAAACAATTTTTACAATATTGCAATGATAAAAAAGAACCATATTCCTGTAACTTTGAAAAAATATTTTCATATCAGCTTTTAGAAACAGAAGCCAAACTTACCGAAGAAAGACTTGAGTCTTCATGAATGCTTCCAAACAAATCTGGAGATGAAACATCAACTGAAAGACTAGAATAATGTTTAAAAAGTGAGTAGTATAGTGCTTTTGACTATTTGATACATGGTGGATTTAAATGAACATGAACAAAATGGAATCTTGTTTCAAAGCCCCTCACACAGATAACAAAGCAGCCCATGTTGTTCAGTTTTTCCAAGATGCCCACAAAGCCTTGCAGGAGCTTGGTGGACTGACAGTGCTATTCTAGCTACAGATGTTTCCTTCTCAAAGCATTTTACTTTTATTTCTATAATTTCTGTTTTGCCACAGATTCTGTTTTGCTTTTACACCTATCCATCCAACAATCATTCATATAGGAAGAAAAAATAAATTGCATTAAAAATAGAGTTAATTTGCCTTTTCCTAATGCATATTGCAATATTTGCCAAGTCTCTGGCTTTTCACAAACGAAAGCTTTTAGCTCTTGGAAACTCAGGCTACTCTGACTAGTTTTGGTCTCAGCACACAATTCATGTCACTGAATAACATTGTATAGGTAATATCATATTAATTTTCTTGTACAATATTTACTACATGATGTCACGCAACTGTTTAGCATAAAAAGTATCTGCTCTTATTTCAAAGCATTATTATTCAGAGGCAAAAGTATTCACAAGAAATATGAAATACAGAATGGATAAAGCCACACCCCCACTGAAATGTAAGACTTGCACCCACAATTTTAGAATACTACACCTAAATCTTATTTCTGTTTACTTACTGTGATGTATCTATGTCGCCATCAGGTTTGGTGCTCAGTTGTTCCAAACAGTCTATAAAGACCTAGGAAACAATAAAGCAAGATCTACATTTTCTGCCAGAACTGAAAAAAAAAAAAAATCTTAAATTCACTTTTACTACAGTCAATAGAAGCAGAACAATCATCATCACCTTTCTTTGTCTTAAATCTTACACAAACAGTAAAATTTCAGTTATAACTTTTGAATGCATATTTTCTACTTTGTAGGTATCATAGTTTACTTGTAGGAAAACACAGGAATTTTTAATACTGATAAGTAATTTTCATCATGCATGTCTAAAATGATACAGTGATAATCTGCTGATTTGCAAAGGAAGCATTGGTAATAGTTGTCATGTGTTCAATCTGAACACTGGATCCCAAGGAAAAATTGCAGAAGCCTCACTAAAATCCATTTTTTGCTTTGGCTTATGATTTCTCATTTGAGGAGACTATACAAATCCAAAGAATGCCATTTAAATAGCTTTTAAAAAATCAGATTTTGTTACAAAGAATATTGGTTTCTAATACAAAAATTAAAAGCTAGATCTTCAGCTGATGAAAATCAGCATTGCTCTTTTTACTGCAGTATACAGATGTTAGATGGCATCAGCTCAGTAAGTGTCAATTGTCAGTAAAATCTTGAACAATCACAATCAGCAAAATACTTGAATATGTCTCATCCTCCGAGGATTTGGCTTCATCAGATTTAGCTAGTAAGCTCTACATACTTTTAAAGTCAATATTTCTCAGTATCACAGAGTGTACCAGAGGAATAATAGAGTCATCAACTCAAGCTAGCTTCTGGGAGGTAGGCAAGGCACAAAGCACACATTTTGGATGGTGACTTGTGTTCACTATTTCATACTTCAAAGTGCTCCATTTACCTGCATGATCCCAATGCTTAGCTGGCACACATCCTCCTGTGTCTTCTGCTGCTGGAAAACCTGAGGATGCAAGCATATTATTTCAGCAGAACAGCTTCCTTATTCTCAAGGAAGGCCTGAGTAACCCATCCCTAAAGAGATGACATAATTAGAGGAATGGCTGCTGGGACACAGTGTTTCCCCATCCTAAAAATGGGAGAGAAAATATAAGTCCCAATAAATAAGCATGAGGAGATAACACACCAAAAGGAAGGAAGTCCTAGTGCACGCGATATGTATCCTTGTTGGCTAATGGAGCAAAAAGCTCCAGGATGGAGCAAAAACTCCCAGGATATTCAAAAGATCTTTGCATCCTAATAAAGAAGGATTCATCATGCAAGTGAATTCACTGCAGATCCTTTTGAAAAATCTTCATTAAGAAATTAGACAAGCTAGTCATAAAATAATGGAAGAGAGAGAAACCATATCTATACAGAGGGGCCCAAGGGAGTTTGGAAAAGTGTTAAACTTCCTTAGAATGCTGAAACCTGAAAGAAAACATCAGTATCACAATAAACCAGGGCCTCAAAGTACTGAGTGGATGGGGACAGAAAGCTAAGTTCTGCAAATACTTTGGATGCAACACTGAGTGAAGAGTAACTCATAGGAATGGCCTCTCCCTTCCTTTTTTTTTTTCCAGATGTAAGTCACGTCTACTGCTATCTGAAACTTACATGAGTACCATTTGTTTTTCAAAAGAACAACTTTAAAGATTTAAATATAGGTTCAACCTGCCCGTACACAAATTAGCTCTAACTAAGGAAGCACAAGCAGAATTCTAAAATCTAGCAGAAGTGAAGACGGTGTACATGGAAAAAAATAAAGAGGAAAGTTTTACCCCAGATCATTCTCTGAAAGTTCTTTTTATGTAAATTATTTGGTTTCAGAACAAGAACAAAATAAAAGCATAAATCAAAACTTACACTGGCCTCTCCAGGTTTGCAGTCCAGCACAGTTTTAAGAGATTGCAAGGAATGAATAATGCACTGTTCAAACTGGGATGGCTGAAAGTCAAATGAGTTGTTAGCTTTAGATAAGCATCTTAAGTATATACCACACAAATATATAAAAACTTCCAAGGTATACAGTAAGCTTTTTATTTCCAAGTTATCCCAAATAAGGGGGGAGGAGGGGGAATCACAATTTGTAAATTGCCAGAGGATCCTTTTGTACTAATGCACTTTTGTACATAAGTTATCTACAGAATTATTACCATAGATGAATGTACATTTTTTTATCTGAATGAGAGACTTTTACACCAAACAGCCTCTTACAAAAGGGTCATGAAAGATTTTCACAGCTGTTTGTGGCAGCATTACAGATACCTGTGACACACATCCTCCTGTCCTCCTTGATACAAGTTGGGATAGAATTTCACCTAGGATATCAGATATTTCTGCACTCTATTTCAGCAAAAGGTTTCTAAGAAAATCGGACTGAAATTGCTTTCACATGAAAGACAAAACCCCCACTGGTTTGGGGGGCTTCTTTTACCTTCAGGTTTCCAAGCCTCAAGTGTAAGTATCTTGATACATATATCAATACCATTCTGAAAGTGCAAACAAGTTCACAGGAGAGTCATTAGTCATTTTTTCCTTGTCTTTCTCTCTTCCCTGATAAGTCACACTTTATTTTTTTAAAGCTGCTAGTATTGGGCAGGAGGCTCTTGTGCAAGGCAACATGAAGCAGAAACTGCTTCAGAAAAGAAAGACATCATCCTAGTGGATTTGGGTAAAAGTGAACAAAAAAGTTTTTAAGCCATGTAAACTTGCTTTTCATTCAGTAGATAGTTTATGGCATGTCACCAACCGGCTAAGGGGTAACTTTTATTTCTGTAAATGGTGGAGGTGGATTGTGAAACTGATGCCTGCATGGTAAAATTACAATCATGAAAAAAAGCCAGTAAGAAAATCTATATTTATTATTTTTTGATTCCTTAAAAGAAAAAGGCCAGCAGTAAAGTGCTGCTTTTGGGTTTTTGCTTCCACAAAATAAAACATCACACCTCAGCAGAGGAAAGCTTTTCAGATACTTGCTACTTTGGATATTATGAAGCTGAGAAAGGCTAGTTCTGTGTTTCACTGTATCTTTTATCTGGAATATAAATGTTAAAGTGGTTATCAACCCGTATTTCCTGCAAACTTAAAACACAATTTCACTCTCCAGGCTAAGATGTTCCTGAAGAGACTGCCTGGCCCATAATGCTTAATTTTTGCTAGTTTTTTGCTATAATATTACCACAATGAACTCTAGTAGATAAATAACCTTTCTATGAAAAAACACAGTCAACTTCCACCACTAAAATCTGGCATGTCTCAGCCAAGACCTCAAAAGGTATCTAGGTAAGTGCAGTATACAAGGAATTAATAGGCGATTTCTAAACACAAAAAAGACTTTAGCAGTTTCTTAATAAAGATAAGTTAGGATACAGCACGAGCATAAGGAAACAATACTTTTGTGGAAGACCCTTTCCCCTGCCTCCATTTTACAGATGAATAAAGTGAAAAACAGAAAAGTTAAGGGACTTGCCCAAGTCCACGGCAACTGAAATTGAGATCAGAAGCTGTAAATCTGGTTATAGTACTACAATTGCCCAACAACACTCCTTCCTACAATATTGTGACTGCTTACTGCCCTCCTACTCAACTTCAAACACATATTTATAGAAGCAAATAAGAAGAACTAAAAAAGTCTGTGGAGCATTCTCTTAGATAATATACACAAAGCAACTCTCCCTCCCACAGGCCTTTTCTGCTTTCGCAGATTGTTTTTAAGTCACACCTACAATGTGCTTGCTGTGTTTTAGGCATTACTCATTACTGTTTATTTCCAGAAAGTATCTCACTAATTTATCTGAATCTGGTTTCAAGTCATTGGTTGTTTGCATGTAGGCAATCTCCTAAATTAGTTGCTTTTTAGTTCAATTTCTCATTATAACATATAAGTGACCTATTTATTTAGCTACAGACCAATTCCATGGTAGTGTGCCTACTAAGTCATGAAGCATTTTGATGTGAACTGAACTTGTGACCTCAAATATGATTTTTTACTTCAATAAACCATCCCTAAAATAAGATGCTTAACAATGGAAGTTATTATTGTTTATCTCAGCAAAAGCATGCTAGAGGTCAGCAGTAATTACACTGACACATTTAAATAACCCTATTTAAGGCAGAAAGCCATGGTACGTATCTGGATGCCAAATTCTTATTTATATTTTTCTCTTAAAATACAGCACAAATTTGCAAAACTTCTATTTATGATGGGGTTTTTTTGTTTTGCACCTTCAAAATTAGTGCCGTCTAGTAGATCTATTATCACTTAAAGTTACTTCACATAAAAAGTTGCTACACATAAAAAGTATAAACAGAAAGTTTGGAAAAAAGAGCAACAAATAAATTTGTGTTTGTGATGACTACTGTTAAGATTGCTGTAAAGACATTGCAACCATTCATACAATTTTTAAAAATTATCTTGTTATATTTTCATATTTTTATAAAACTATAGACACCAGTATGCACACATACAGAAAAAGTCCAAAGTTACTTGATTTTTGGACAATATACAAACCAGTTTTGTTACACATTAAAAAAAAAATCCACCAAAGTGCCTATCAGACACCAAGTATACCCACCAACGATGTCAAACCTTCATTGTCAACAACCCAGTCTTCCTTTTCAGCTAATCTCTTTATATCTGTAAGACAGAGTAAGAGGGGAAAGGGGGGATGGGGGTGTGGGGAGAGAAGGTATTCATTTTTATTATTAAAAACTCCTTGAACTTGAAAAGATAAACCACAGACATTGGGACTGCAATGACTAGGCATACGAGCAAATAGCACCAAAAGCTTCAAAGCTTTCAACACTCTCAAATGACTCAGAATGGAACTCATACATGGTATGCTGGTGACACCACACAGAGAAACACATCTATGATACATGGCAAGAGTTGCATGCAGCACATTGTTTACTGGAAAGCTTAAAATTAAAGGAATATTGTGAAGGCTCTGGGTTTGTTTTTATTTTGTAAATTTTTAATCATAACATAAAATACTCCATTTAAGAACCCAAGTCTCTAGTCCATTATATTCCAACTCTTAATTAAAAATGAAAGAACAACTGCCTAGCATTTTAGCAAAGATGGAAAGGACAGCATATAATTCATATTCAGAACTATAAAAGAGGCACAAGGTCCCCACTCAGGGTCAAGGATCCATGAGACAAGACTTTCTTAAAAAATACATGAAGGTGTATGCAAAAAGCACTCTTCCACTACTCAGAAGCTGTCAACTTCTATTGACTTACTAAAGCTAACAGGAGCTAAGTTGGGATGTGAATCCAAAGCTCATGGGCTATAAACATAACTGTTATATGGACATGTGCATTATGCATTGTAAACAGAACAAAGATAAACTGTGTGCAGTTTGTGGGGCTTTGACATACAGTTTTCCCACACACAAATTGCTCATCAGAACTGTCTGTACATCATGAAACTCCCTTTCAAATGAGCAAAAATTTCAGTGAATTACCATCTCTCTTCAAAATCCAAGAAAAGAGGATAACTAATTCACGCTGAAAGGTATCTTCACTAGCTTGGTGGTTTAATCAGCTAACTTAAGAAGCTTGGTCATAGTGTCATACTCTGCAATTCTGTATCTCATAGAATTATAGGCTCAGTAAGGATAAAAAGCATTAAGGGGTTGCACAGAATAATTACTCCGTTCATTTTGCTACTTAGTAAACCTCTTAATTCAACTGATATTCTTGTAAGGGTTTAGATTGTACTGGTCAGCCTTTACATGTTTCTTTGGCTGCTCACTTTTGCATTCTCTTCTTAGCTAATACAAATATAACCCCCTCTCAATTTCTTTCTCATATTTCACTGCTCACCAAATTCCAGTCAAATACATTCATGTAAACCCCATGTCTACTCTGGCATTCACATAATTTGTCTTTCATGACCTTTATGACCAGTGATCACATATGGGAGGGAAAGAACACAGACTGCCTCTCAGGGCCAGCATGAGTACATGGTGTTTATCCTAAGACAAGAAAACCCTGTGCGTGGTCTGAAGTGCTCTATTGAATATTTTAACTACATCTGAAAATTATAACTACATCTGAATGCCTTTACCAAATTACAACATGCAGAGAGAGATGAGATTGATCATGATATCAGCACCTTATGCATCTCAAGTTTTGGACATATTAGAGAGGCAAAATTCAAGTCCAGTAGGAGCTTTTTTGACTTATGTATTACAGATATAGCTACACCTGAGATACATTTACACAGTTCCATGAGAACACTGAAAATACCCATTACTTGTTCTTTGACTCATTCCCTAATAATGACAGTTTCTCCAAGGGCCAAATTAACCTGGTTGCATGCAGAAAAAAGCCTCCATTATCTAAATACATTTAGCAGTTAAAATTTTGCTTTAGTTGGCAAAGAACAAAAAAAAAGGGTGCACAGACAAGGCGTGCAGTGCAGCAGTATAGAATGAGAGTCATAATACATGCAGGCATCTTTTCTCCTGTTTGATGCTATAGCCAATACATAAAACTGCTTTACTGATAGGGGATGGAAGCTGCAGAAGCTCTGCATCCAAACAAAGAGCTGGGCTACTGCCATGATGCAACAAGTAGGCAAAACTAGTAAGACAGCAGACTTTTTCCATCATTTATCACATATTGGAACTCTCTGGACTGTGCTGGAGAAGCTACATAGATAGCTCAGAGACTTGGTAAGCTGAGAACTGTCAGCAAATCAGTTCATAGCTAGATACTTCCTTCCTTTGAAACAGCAGGACATCTGAGGAATCACACTCAATTCACAGACAGTGGAATAAGACCATCCTCATGTCACAATTAAAAAAAAAAATCTTTTTCACCCACTATCACGAAAAAACAAACAAGTGACCTCAATTGTGTTGATAAAAAAATAGGCAAAACAGACTTTCTCATAGCTTAAGTGAAATCTGAAATAGTGGTAATACTTTTCAAACAGGGTTTTAAGGAGGTAAGACAACGCATGTACTTGTTTGGATAGCTAGCTTAATATTACTAGAGAAAAATAATGTTAATAGTGAAATAGGGTTTAACAAGACAATTAAGAGCCAAGAATACAATTCATATCAATACTATATCAAATAAACTACAGAGGCCTAATGATTTCTTGCCACCACAAGTTTAAAAATTTGCTTAATATAGCCACCTATGCTTGGCACATTTAAGCCTTGAGTAAAAATCTTTGCATCATGTCAGCCTACAAAATCATCATATGTTAAGGATTAAGAAGTGATTAAATTGTAAGATTAAAAAAGCCCTAAATTTTTTAGCATTGAGAGTAATTAGTCTTTTGGAAAAAAAAACAACAAAACCCTGCTAAGTGAATCAGTAGATCAATCTGCCCTGATTTTGAGACATTTATTTATTTAATAAATAAAGATTTATTTAATCCAAATTTAAGTTTCAGAGTTGAATACAAGATGGCAAGATGAATGGTCTCTGATGGCATAGAGTCATATGAGATTTAGAGAATGTGTTACTGGCCTTCACTATCCAGACATTTATGGCAAAAGTTGTGTACACAGCAGGAAGCCCTGGGGACTACAATGTTAGTAAAAAGCGTTGGAAAACACACAACTAAAATACTTCATAAAGGGTTGTGGATTGTTTTTTTTTTGTCCTTGAGAGTGGGTCACTGCTCATTTAATTCTCACGTTATAGAAAAACTGAAAAAAGAAAATAAATTATATTTCCAATATGGAAAAACTGCATCATGAGATAAATCACTTGCACTGTAGAACTGTCTCAACCCAAAGGAAACAAGTCTAACCTACTCTATTCATCAGACCAAGAGAGGAAAAGATTTCTATTTCTGGCAGAAAAATGAAATATTTGAGTAACTCTAGTGAGATATTACAGAACTCAGAGGAGTCCACTGCCACTACAATATCTGTAACAAACACAGTTATTTTTCAGAACATGATTTGGCCTAATCAAAGGCAAAAAAGAATGACAGTAAACAAAGAGATTTGCAGCCTTCTATTACCTTCCGCTGTGTGTTGTAAGGTCACTATAATGCAACGTACACGAAGGTCCAAAATAAGATCTTGGATGATCTGAAGCATATCATTGGGTATCTCGAGTGCAGTAAGACTCTCAGAACTAAGCCTGAAAGCAAATAAAAACAGACAGAAGTATAAATCTGCAGGGTTTTTAAAGCTGATATAACTACATTAAATTTTTTAGAGATTTTCTGTGTATGTAAATATAATAGCTCCATCCTCAGTGTATCTTCGCAAACCAATTACACCATTCTGAGAAGAACAATTTTTACTTAATTCAAGACTGCAAATGAAGATTTAATTTTCTCTAGCATTACAATAATGTCATCACAGCAACAGGCCAACTTCTTCTACTCTCTTCTTGTTTCACCACCTGCCTTTCTGCATCCATCTCTTGTCCTACGATCCAAGAATAATCCTTTTGGAGCAGAAGTAGCTTTTTTTTGCTGTTTTTAGGTTAATGCCTAGATCAAACACAAGATCCACAATATGGTTTTTGAGATATTTTTTACGTGCATGGCAAAAGTAAAAGTGATTAAGCTGTCATAAATGGTGATGTGGCTATGCATCAGATCGGTAAGAGTATAGACATTTAAGGAGCCAAAATATAGCTATTACATTATGTGCAGAGTGAATTCATTCACTGTTTTGCTTCCAGCTCTGACCAGGCACAAATCATCTGCTACTATAGGTGAGAACAGAGACATTATTTTCTGTTTTTTCCTTTTAGAAATAGCAACATAGCAGCTGCTTGCAAGAAATAGCATTTCAGCTTTCTAATAAAAGGCTGAAGTTGTGCTCAGACTTAGCTAGGAGCACAAAGTGAGGTTCAGCACTTTTATCCAACTCCTGGATATTTGAGCAAGGCCAATTCAAAGGCAGACATTGCTGTTTGCCCTACTGCTAACACTGAGCAAAGCACAGGTAATAGAAAGTGCCAAAGAGGAGGAATACGAAGGCACAAGCAAACAAGTGGAACATTTCCAACCACCCACCTGTAGGCTCCAGTTCCATACTCCTGGTGTTGGGCATAAACCATCAAAACCCCAATATTAATCAGACTGCTCACCACTCAGCACAACTACTGAATTAGTAGATTAAAACAATCTGTACTATCTCAGCCAGCCAGGATACACAGAATGTAAATATCTATCTGTGAGAAATTCAAGCTACTTTAGACTGAACAGAAGTCCTGTACTTTAGAGTTGATTCCATTTCTTAAGAAGCACACAGCTGTCATATCCTTAAGATCATCTTTTTCCTCATATAATTCACCCTAACACACACATACCTTTTATATTTTTATATAAGTAAGGCAAAAGTGTTGCTAACAATGGCTCACTTGATCACATAGTTCATGTGATCTGGAACCTGTTTATACTGGGTTAAGACAGAATAGGGTACAAGAGACAGACTGTGCTACCACCCCACTTTAAGCTGTGTGATACATACATATGACCAGAAAAATAAAGATAACACAAATATAATGACAACTCCTTGTTATATAACATTGTGAGTTTTATCATTTTTAAATACAAGCAGAAAACAGTAAATTATTTGTGAGATGACAGAAAAGAGTAAAATTCTATTATGTGCTTCATCATGACTTTAAGTTACAAAACTATGAAAATAAGACAAGCTATTACACAACTTTGCAACAAACAGAGGTTTTATGCAATGTGTAGATTTTTCTTGGGAACAGCCCACCTTCATCATTGGTGTGAGTCACAAGAATTTATCAGATTGTCAAAGCGTGGGGGCTTGAAAATAAAAGTACTTGCAACACTTGCATAAACTTCTGACCTGGTCATCACTGGTCAGCACCCTATAATGGTATATTCAATTTCTCTTCTCCAGGCTGCCCCCTTTTCTTCTCTACTTTTGATTGCTTTGCAGTAAAGTCTAGTTCACTTTACTAAAGTGCCATCACAGGCATTGGTAAGAACATGAGGTGGGGAAAAGAGTGGGAGGGAGAGAGGATTTCCCCAGCTCTCAGTTCAGTTGTTAATTACCAGGGCAGTGCCCGGAAAGCAAAAGGAGATTCTCTGAAAAAGAGCCTTCATATACCCTATAACCTCAGCCTGGATCTTATCTCAGATGGCAGAAGTACAACTAACCTTTAGAGAATCTGTTGGTTACATTTCCAAGCCAATATTAGAGATGTGCAAGTGCTAAATTCTAGAATTTTATAATTTGAGTGAAACTGGATTTCTTCTCATAAAGGGGAAACACTGCCCTTTATATCTTTTCATCAAATATCAAGTCAGTTCCTTGTTAAATCAGAAGCTTTCCATAAAATTTAGCCAGAATAACAAACTTCACATAGAATTTTTTTTTCTAAAGGGGTACAGTACAGATAATGTGACAACAGACTTTGAGAAAGTGTTAAACAGACTTAACAAGTATATATCACTACTAGCTCCATCTGCACTAAGTATATCTATAAGTGGTTATACCCCTATCTTCATCTGTGCTTTGCTTGTTACCTGCTTTGAAAACTCTAGATAAAAAGTACAGTATCACAGGCAGATATTACTCAAGTTTACAAAAGATATTGACAGTTCTTTTAGCCCCCTTAGACAAATGGAAGCAAATTCCGCATATTAGTGAGATATTTCTAATTAATGAAATGCACATTACTAATTTTATAAACAAATATAATGATAAGCAGAATGACATTATAAGCAGGAATATCACCTTCCATCAAACAACTGTAACAGTAAATTATGATCTAAGAATGATACAGTAGTCAGAAGCATGATATTTTCACCCATTTTTGCAAAGATGGGAAGATGTAGCAAATGAAGCAAATAATTGCTTTCTACCCTAAAGAATCAAATCCTGTTTCATTCATTGAGTGTCTATGCTGTGCCAAGCAAATATTTTACTCCAACTTTTTCACCAGATGCTAAGGGGAAAAAATGAATATACTGTTATGTAATAAGGCTATATCATAGAAGATGTCACAGATTATTCTGAGTTGGAACGGACTCACGAAGATCATTCAGTCCAACTCTTAAGTGAATGGCCCGTACATGGATCGAACCCACAACCTTGGTATGATCATGAGACATCAGTAATTACACTTGTACACAGAATCCTAAATTTGCCATAAGAAATTTTTTTGCAATCCTATTTTTGAAAACGTTAACATTCTCACAACTCAGGGTATTTAACGCAACGAACAAAACATTTTGTCTCAAAACACACCTATTCTAGGAATAGCATGTTTTTTTAAGTCCACAGATTCATTTACCTTACAGTTTGGATGACATGTGTTAGCCACTGGCCAGAAAGTTCAGATTTCATCTCCCAGCCACCATACTGTCTTAATTCTCCTTCTCTGAGGCTGAATGGAAGCAAGGCTCCACGGATAAGTTTTACCAGAGAGTGCATCACTTCCTGAATCATTTTCTGCATCAGAAGATGGGAAAGAAAAAATCAAGGAAAAAGCTCTACCAATATGCTTAAGCAGCTATGTACTTGCTATACATAAGAGCTATGAATGCATGATTTACAGGTGGTTACACATGGTAGAGAGTAAAGGAGAAGGAGGCATAAAGGCATACAAATGATTAAAGAAATCTGATTTTCAAGGTGGTGACACTAAAGTACCTTGCTATGAAGGACAACTGAAAGAAAGTAGGGCTCTCCCTGCCACATCTCCCCCAACTACTTACCTTGAAATCATTTTGTCTTTGCCTAGCGTTTTTCTTTGATCTTTCCATTTGGCCAGATTTTTCAGCAGTCTTGTGAAAATGAGAAAATTGAAAAGTGTAAGTCTCTTATAACCACTGTTAAAATAATTCTGAAAAAGGGGGGTTCGAAGTGAAGAAGTGAAAACTGATGAGTTTATGATGCAATTATAAAAACTAACTCATGGCATTTCAATAAGCAAAGACTATATATATCTCAATAAACTCTACTTATTGTAGGTCAGAAAGCTAATGTTTAACTCTGAGGAACAATGTGTACTTAAGACAAAGTCAGAGACAAGCATAAGAATAGCTGAAGCAATAGAAACTTCTTGAGGTCAAAATTTTTTCACCACAGTGCTAGTGAGAGCTAACATGTATAGTCCAATTGTGCATTAGGTTTATATGAGAAAAACTCTGTTTTTCAGCATGGAAGCTGACCAGAGAAAGACATCAATGTCAAGTGCAAGATAATTTTTGGAATGAGGGCAATTTGGAATTGCAATATGTGAGGGGGAGGGTTGAGGGGGGGTTTGTTTGGTTTTAGGAACAGTATTTTGTGGAAAATGCTCTTTAAATAATTCAATTAATTGTAAAAGAGTCTCTGTAAAATAAGCGACATCTTCACTGTCAGTCCTTTGAAAACAGAAGAATCTGAGTACACTTTGCATGAAACAGTTACACTTGAAACAAAACATGCTTTGACTAGTAGTCTTCCTGTTTGTAGTTCTAGCCTTCTGTGGAATCTACTGAGCACACAGTAAATTACACTGAAAAAGTTATTTCAAATACCAGGTTAAGTGCAGATACTGTAGAATTTTAGTTAGAAAATCTCCTGGTTTATGCTTGTACAGCAACATCTACTGGACAAGAAGTGCAACAACATGACAAGAGTGTTCTCAAAGAGAATCAGTTTACTTTCAAGTAATTAATTTGAAATGCTGTATTTTTCAAAATCCCTCTTTATTAAAGTACTTAAGATTTTTAAGGTAAAATAAATAATTTGAAGTGAACAAAAATTAGATAAAAATAAAACTATTTAACAGTTTTGGAAAATACATAGCTATGAAAATATTGTACTTTTGAGCTCTGAATTATATGGTTTCAGACAAGGAGAACAACATTCAGTTATTGCTGCATATCATTCCCAATTCTTTCATCTAAATCTTTAAAAAGAAAATAAGCTGTATTCCTTGAAAACTCAGATAGCAACTTAAAATTCACAGTCTTTTACAGCTGGATTTAACAGAACAATTCATAGATCTTTGATATCTTTTTTTTTCCTTAGTGGTTTTGCTGAAGACCAATCTTAAACCTTTCCTGCACAGACAGACCAAAACTATCTTGTGGTAAGATCAACGGTTACTACTCACATATGTGATTTCACCTAAGACTGATTCAAAGAACTCAACTTTTCAAACTGTTGAAATACCACATAAATTTTTAACTGATAATATTTTAAGTCATTTTTAACCTTTCAAAACTAAAAAGAACAACCCCCCCTCCAAAACCCTACAAACTGAACAAGAGAAGATACATCTTGAAATGGATATATGGAGATTTTTCCTGTATTTTTAAAATGTCTTGAAGACTTGAGTAAGCTAACTGAAATAACCCTCTGCCATTTTTCACAGTATGCTTCTTAAAAAAAATGTAGCAATCACCTCGTTTCCTGAATAAATAGCAAGCAATGTAGTAAAAGAAATTTCTTCATGGACAATTAAAATCTTTACTATTTCTGATAGAAAAACATATAAACTTTCAGTCTTGAATGAAAGGTGATCACAGATAGTATTAAGTGTTCTAGAAGCCTCCTAGCTTATGCCACCCCCTTGTCTCACTCATCCTCAATTGACCGTGGCATGCAGAACACAAAGGAGGAATGAAGAATACGATCCCTTCTCTCTCCTCAAGAACTTGTGGGGCTTCTGTAAGGACCACAGGAGCAGAAGAAATCAAATTTATGGGGATTCATTTCTCAGCAGCTCAGAATTTGGCCCAAAGAACAGGAAAACTACCTCTCTTGGTTTTTTTAGTACATTGAAACAATGTTTTGTTCAGGCATGACATAAGATCACTACATTTTCCACTTGTAGTCATTTTCATAAGCAGAATTTCTCAACCTTGTTTACAGTTCAAGTCTGTTTTTCTAGAAATTGCTTTATTTTTCACTGTACACAGAAAAAAAAAATCACAGTAACTTAACAGGTGAATTTGTAAAGTTTGGTTTTCAATTGTCTGTCAAATATAAAGGTTGTCATTTCCCTTACGAAATTATTTTTGTGAAAGTCAACAGTACTAAGGTTTATTCTTGATTCTACTTCCTTCACTGAACATCAGGTGTAAATGCTGTATCTTTCTTTGAGGATCACAAATAGAATCTATTTCACTGGAGCTATAATGCACTGTAAAATGTGTTCAACATATAAAGGGCTATAAATAGTAGCATTAAATAGAACAAATGCTTGATACGTTAATTCTTTAGTTAAAGAAATGGAAAATGAGAACATAAGCTTCCAAATGTCCTTTTTCCAAGGCTTTTTTTTTATTTTCTACTAAAGCTGCAAAGAAAAGTAGATATTATGGCTGCAGTTCTGTTTGTAGTAGAATACCGTATGCACAATGATTTAAGAACTGAAATAGTGTGTATATAAAAACGGCACGTGTCATGAATCGTTACTTTTGTTTTTCCTCTGCTTCTTGGATTATCAAGATTATATTTACGTGATTTAGAACAACCAGATAACCGGAGCAAGAAGGACTAGAAGCACAGGTGATTGCAGCTGACTGCATTTCCAAACTGGACTCTCTACAGTGTGTCTGTGAATACTACTCCGGGTCTCGGTCATTTTGCAACCCTGGTCTCCAACCTACCCTCACTTCCAAACACTTAAAACTCAAGAAATGAGTACTCCTTTTCCAAAGAAAGGAAACAAAATTTTTCTGTATGACTCTGTCTTTTACGAATCGCTATCTTTCATGCAATGTGCTATTTCTTCAGATCACCAATGAAGGGCCAGCTATGAGTAAGAGGTGAAAGTACAGAGATATAGAGTCCAGCAACTAGAACACAGACAAACACAAAGACACACACATACAATCCCCACCATCAGAATTTGTAGTAATTCCACTGTATGCCTACATTCTTTTAAAAATAAAAAGAAAAACCTCTTATTAAAATGTCTTTTTTGAGTGAAATATAATACTTCATACATAATTATTACAGACCTTTGTTACTTAAAACTCATTTATATAGAAGAATCCATACCTCACTGAATAAACTCCCATTCACGTAAGAAATCCAGAGCTTCCAGAAGTTGGGCAACTGACTTACAACAAGTTTTGTCAACTTCTCAACAAATATAACTTGCTGAGGAGCTTTGTATCGCCAAGCTAAAAATGGGAGAGGAGATGTAAAAAGCAACATTAAAAATTTTACAAATAATAACAATGTGTTTTTAGCTTGCTGCTGCTTTGTATTACGACTATAGAGTATACATAAAACTTTTCAGATAGAAAGGAAAAAATTTAAAACCCAGTGCATATATGTGTACAAAATTTGTATACATACAAGCTCTTTCGTCTCTTCTCACATGCTTACAATGTTTTAGCACTATGACTATATATAGAATGGGTTCCTTTGCAGGGGTGTCTAAGGCAATCGACCTAACATTCAGTCTTTTGCCTTCAAACCATTCTAAAAAGTAAGGTTACATGAAAGCAATCAAGATATTAGAAAAGTTTCAAATGAAATGTTGGCAACAAGTAACTTTTCCCACTTTCTTTTCCAATGGGGCAAATGGAGATTGTGGGGGGAAAGAGGGTAAAGAGAAAGCTGAACAGGGGCAGAAGAAAAGCACTAATATACACATATATAAAAAAATAAAGCAAACTTTGTGAAATATTCTTCTATAACCATCTGTGATTACAATTGTTTAACAAAACAGGCTATCAGCACAACAGTGATAAGAGACTTGTATTTCACCTCAAGAATTAGAATCCACTTTAGAACACTTGGATAAAGAAATCACACATTTTTGAAAAAGCCCAAAACAAACAGCCCAAACCCCCACAAAACAAAATAAAAACACTTTAAAATGCCATGTTTGTTGGTGTGAGGGGTTTTTTTGTGTATAAATTCAGGTTTTCTACAAATGACAAATTTAAAAATATGGTATTATCCTACATAACTCCATGGAAGTGCAGAAAAATGTTGCATGAAATAGCACTTTTTGTATTTACTTTGCTGGAGAATACTGCCTACAGAGAACAGGAATTCACCAGTTAGGCAAAATAGCTCCACATTACGTAACTAGTAGGCTTCACCAGAGCCTCACTATTTTATTGTGTTGGTAGACAGTCTTGAAGCTCCTTTAAGTACATCATGCCTTCAGCAGCATCCATTTGTCAAGATGCAGGTCAAACACTGGTCCATTTTTTTAGTGGAGAAATAAATGTCTGCACTACCCAAAATATTACTTTTTCTCATAGTCAAAAAATTAAGGCAATCTGGATTAGCATTTGAAAATAATATCACAATGGAAGCCCAAAATTTGGAAAGAGGCTCTGACATAACTCAAGTGCAACTGTGCTGATTGAGATGCATCTGTTTAGGAAGCATGAACACTTCAAAGCTCAACTAGAAGAGCTCGTATGTGGGCACAGATAAGATACTTTCGCCAGCTTGGTTTATGGCTGTCAGAGAACTAGTCCAGACCCAGTGCAAGAAATACTCTTATTAACATAAGCTGTGACTATGTCAGGAAGCTATGCCAACACTCCTATAGCAGCAGAGGCTCTGTAATGTCTACAAATCCCAAGTTCTAACCAAAAAATTTCTATTCCTTCAAGAAACCATTTCACCTTTGCCAAAAGCTAACCCAAGGAACAAGGGATGTCTATTGTAACTGGAAACATAGTGGCAAGATTTATTTCATCTTTGAAATTCTTTTCTCCTCCAGGAAGCACACTTTAGGCTTAGTCCCAAGCCTACAGAAAGCAGGTACTTCCTAGGATAAGCTACTGTACATCATATCAAAAGGTTCTGGTCAGAAATTCAGGACTTTTTACTTTGCTGCTAGAGAAAGCTCCAATCTACATTAAAGCAAAAATTTACTTTTATTCCATTTATTCTATTATAATCTCTGCTATAACAACCTAAAGATGAAACTAGAGCTATTGTCTGTTGTTTACAAATTCTCATGAACATATGCTCAAGCAAGAGCTGAATGTTACATCCATGCTGCAGTTTTGAATTCATAGTAATTTCTTCTAACAATCTCTTGGACAATCACTGTCAAACACATTGGACAAAAAAACCCAAACACACCAAAACAACCCAGAGATGCCATTCCTCAAATCTACTAAAAAAAAAAAAAAAAGATCCACAAGTGACCCAAAAACAGAGCACATCATGGCACATTTGGAATGGCAGCTCCTCCATAGGTATTGGTTGGTTTTCTTTGTCTCTGCACTCAGAGAAGAGCAAAGATGCCAGAGCTTCCAACTGTTCCTTTGCATGCATCAGTCATGTGCACCTAAGCACCAAGGAACTCAACTTTGGAAGTAACTCATTCTAACTGTAGGGTCTTTGGGGTGAATTATTATAGTGCTCCAATCCTTACAGTTTTCCGTTGAATCTTGGTTTAAACTGGTGGCTACAGAATACGCAAAACTTGCTGAAAACTTACCTTTACCAGTTTGTAAGAGATAACAGATCCATAATACTCTAAAAACAAAGGTAACTGATTGAAGTGGAATTTCCTGCCATACAAGTCTCTGCTCTTGCAAGAGAATTCAAACAAGTTAAAAATAAACTGGATTTTGGGTTTGCTTGCTACATTAAGTGGGGAATGCATATTGTTAATGACGGTACTCAAAAACAACCAATAATTTACTGGTTTGCTTTGTAACACTTGTTAATCAACTTCATTTGAGGCTTTGGGATGAGAAATGACAAGGGTAACAGTAAGACAGTAGTGTAACTACTCAGTATACAAGTATCTTTTCATTGAAGAGTCTGTGTAATTCATTTTTTGAAAGACAATCATTCAACCACAAACTGTGACAATATAATTGTCTTGTATGTGCATGGTAGCACAAGAATGTACAATTCTCATTATTCTTCATTCTATGTTCTTGAAAGATTCCTTTCCCTTCATTCCTCTTTTTGGAAGGAACTCCCACAACCATATTTATAGATGTTTTTTCAAGGAAGTTGACAGAACGGGGAGAGGAGTAACATCAAAGCAGACCAAACCCAGAAATTTCTTCATAAAAGTTTGCTTTCTGTAAAACAGTACTTCAGTAAGAAATTATCTATTCTGTGAAAAACATGTTTTCTGTCTCCTGTGATGTCACCATTGAAAGACTCCTGAGATGAAGTTGTTTGGAAAGGGTGTTGAGGACACTTAAGACACATAAGGGCTCAGCTGGTTGTGGACAGACAGATTGCTCGAGCTCAGTCACACACTTTGTTTCCCTTTCTGGGTCTGGAGAATTGGAGAGCCAGATATGTGAAGTCACATAAGGTGCAAATGCAAGGAGAACCATCTTAGCAAACATGCAAAAGGTATAAAACCAGCAAAAGGTAGTAGGCAATAGGTGGCTATGCATACAAAAAAAATAATTCTGGTTTTTAGAAGAAAGACTTTTATTATTTTAACTACATTTTAAGAAGCAAATTTTGACTATGAATTGCTCTTCGCTTGCAAAAAACACAGAGGACTCCTTTAGTAAGCAACAGTAACATACCTGAAGAAAGACCTGTATTTGGTAACAAACTAAAACAAACACGCAGGGTGTGGGCTTCTGGGTTTTTTTGTGGTTGTTTTGGCTACACCATACACTGGACACTGGGGGTTGCAACTTTGATTTTTCAAATAAAACAGATGCCTACCATCATCACGGCCAGACTGAAAGCTGCTGCCCCTTTTCAGTGAAGCAGTTTGACTGAGATGGCCAATTGGTGATGGACGCACATCACTTTCCAGGTCTAACATGGG
Source organism: Neopelma chrysocephalum (assembly GCF_003984885.1). Taxonomy (NCBI): domain Eukaryota; kingdom Metazoa; phylum Chordata; class Aves; order Passeriformes; family Pipridae; genus Neopelma; species Neopelma chrysocephalum. The sequence goes on along the minus strand of NW_020897690.1, from coordinate 30,658,453 downwards.
GCTGTGGAGCAATGAATTGCCTAGAGATAGGGGAAAAAAAACCCAGAAGTTAGAATAATTTTGCATATTAGTTGACATGAAATTGCATGCTGCATGTGGAATTCTAATTTAATTTACTGATGCAAAAGTTATCTTACAAAAACATTCTTAATCTTGGATTATTTAGACTGTTCACATAAATTAACGCCGTTCAATAATACCACTGCTGATTCCTGTAGCAAAGCCAAAACCAAAAGTACCATGTGGAAAATACCATTCTTTGGTCTGTATGTTTCTCTGTTTTTAATTACTGTCTTACAATTAGCCGATGAAAGTTATGGATAAATATGTATTTATGCATTTAGTGACATAGCCCATGCTTTTTTTCTGGTGCATGTTCTAAATACACTTTTCAACAGCAAAAGTTTCTTGTGTGTCCAGCTGAAGCAATTAAAGGCAGAGTGTTCAACTCTTATTTAGTTGTTTGACCTCTACGGAGTTCAAGTATAAAGAATCCATCCATCACGAAGCAGACGAACTAATGGCACTCTATGTTTGCATGTGTCTGTAAAGCACCCCTTACTTATCTACAAACCCATAAAATATTTTCCAGTGTATCAAACAATTTTTTTTTTCTTTGGGTGCCTCTCCACATGTAGGTCACTACTAGCAAGTCCTAAGCAATGATTTAATCTGATGGAGGTGGATACTTGGAGTCTAACATGCATTCTGAAAAACAACCACATAAGAATAATGCTGCTTTATGCATTTCTCACAATAGATACATTTCCGAAATTAACCATCAAAACTTATTTCAGCATTGCCCGAGTTGTAACAACTAAATTTAAATTGATCACAATTCACAGAATTATACAACAGTCCAGGCTGTAAATGATCTCAGAAGATCATCTGGTCTAACCTTTCATGGGAAAGGGAGCCAAGGTGAGATTACCTAGCATCCTGTGCAATTTGATCTTGAAAACCTCCAGTGATGGGAACTCTAAAATGTCCCTGAGGAGGTTACTTCAGTGATTGATTGTTCTCATGGCAAAAAAATCCTCTCTTATATTGAGATGAAACCACTCTGGTAATTCACACTAAATTTTGTAGTGAGAATCTTAGCTTGAGTTTATATTGTTGGTCTTTTCCATCGATACCTACATTCATTTAAAATAATAGGAAGGCCACAGAGGAAGAGCACCAGCTGTAACACTGCAATACTCATATTCAAGAGTAACTAAAAGCACATTTATTTTAAATTTATGCTGGTGTCAGACTAGCATGGTAGAAAAGATATACCTACTCATTTTACTTCAACAGCTGGGTCTTAAAGAGCAACACTAAGTATTGTGAAACTTATCACAAACTTCCAATAGGTGACAGTATTGGGTTTTAGTTCATTTTGAAAGAAGTTCTTCCTCCTACAAAGGCTTTTAAAGAAATGTCCTGTGGCCTTTCTCCATGGCATTGTTATTACCAAGATAACTGTCGGTTCCTTCATTCATTTTATTACAGTTCATACTATAAGACACCTAAGTAAATAGATCCAATTTGCTACATTGTTCACAATTGTGATTGACACAACTAACTGACTTGGTGAACCCATCCTTTTTATCTTTAGGCTGTGTTATGATTCTGATGACTAACTGCTGCACAACTTATTAAACACAACTCATATTTATGACATCTTTAAAACTGATGAGTTTTCAGAACACAGAATCCACTGCAGTGATTCAAGTGTATTTTCCACTGTCACCACAGATGATATCTACAGTGAGTTTTAACAAGAATTTGTGGAAAGACTTTTCCTTTTAAAAGAATTAAAAATACAAAATAATGAGAAAGCAAAAAACTAAAGTTCTGCAGTAATTGACATCCATGAAAACAATCCAGCAACCTTACAGAATGAAGTGAAACCAAACCAACTTGATTCCTTTCCAGAGTAAAAAACCCACACATTCAATATCTTATAGAAATTCTACACAGAATAAAAAGAAAATTGTAGAAGACCCTCAGAAATTCAGTGTCTCTCATAGTTCATGGGCTTCCAAGAGCATTTGACTGATTCAACATATCTGCATTTTATTTGGGGGGTAGGGGGAGAAAGTATGCCAAGAAGACCAAGTCAGAATTGTCACAGGCATTGCTATTTAAAACATACATTATAAAAACCCCCAAACAAACAACAACAAAAACAAATAAAGAGTATAGCAATGTTATTTTCACAGAAATTACAACAAAAAAAATCCCCCCTTAATCTCTCTGCACAGAATTTAAGTTCTCAGCTTTCAGACATCTTCTTAATATGAGGAATGTCTTGTAAACAGATGGTCTCTAAAAATGACAGTGACAATTAAACCTCACAATTAAGAAAAACAGACACACTTACCAAAACATCTTAATATGAATTAGTTCAATTAAAACCATTTGTTCAAGGTATGTGAAAACTTGAAAATTCTGTATTGCTGCTGATACACTAACCCCATGCAGCCCAAATGGTTTATGTATTCACCAGTAACAGAAAACACGTAAAGAACACTTTCTTGTTCCACCAGAAAAACCACATCATCAGTTTGCAGGCGTACCAGGAAAAGAAAGTTTAACATGAACTAATTTCTTAATTGGTTGTCTAGCATTACAAGCAAGTACAACACAGCAGCAGGGAACTACAACAGCTCTTATACCCTCAGGACTAATAAACATCTGGACTACATTAGCGAAGTTGATCCTGCTTTCACCCTACCAGAAGATAGCGCTTAAAGACTGCACACCAATGCATAAATCTTGTAAAAACAGTGAGAGTTAACTTACAAACAATTTTTCTTCTATCCCAACTTGTTCCCTCTCTGGAGCCAGCGGCTTAAATTTAGCAGCATAATGTAATACAATGAATTAACAGTAGCGGGGACTGTAGACAATAATATTTATAAACCTAAATAAACTAACCAAATAGTAATTTACTGCCCATTCACTATTTGATTTGTGTGCTATTTTTATATTCCTAGATCCTGAATATAGGACAGTAACAATCTACAGTTTCAAGGAATTAACTTTTTACTGTGCTAAAAGGTTTTAAGAAGTATAAACAGCATCAACAATGTATTCCTGGTAGATCTCTACTTTTAAAAAATACACTGCGTCTTTGAAGATACAAAAGTAATTTTTTCCAAAATACAGCATCTACATGGAGTGTATATGTCAATGACTCCAGTGCCAAGTATATATTTAACCAAGGAAACACAGGAAAAATAAATGTACTATATTTTCTTCTTCTACCAAACAGTCATCACAAACCATAAGTATAATTAACACCTTATTACATTTAAAACTGTACATTCACAAGAAGATCAAATACGAAGTTTTAAGGAGCTTAATATTGCATTAATTTTTAATTTTTTTTGAAAAAAGGACTTTACTGGTTTTCAACTTTTTGTAAAGGTATTTTGAAAGTGCACATTCAGACACTGCATGAAATAAAAATATTTCAGCAGTTTTGTTCACATCTCTCCTGTTCTAGTGCAGTAAGATCTCACCAAAATAAGGATCTAGAGAACAAAAAAAAAAATCACAATTCTTTTTGATGTTATTTAACTAATTTGTGTTTTCGTCTTCTATAAATCGAAAGTCACCTGTGCTGACTCCTAACTGCAGGCTTATCAGTACTGGAGTTACTAGAGGGTTCTACTGTTCCTACAGTATCTATAGCTCACGTACAAACCTCGATACCATTTTCTGGAATGTTACCTGCATGCTCTTTGCATGCAGCTGTTACAACCTCCATTAAAAAGATGACTAACATGAAATTTGCCTAAAATAAATTTTTCCATGATACGCAAACCAGTCAATGATATAAACTTTTAAAAGCTGCTTTATTTTCATATTGCTTAACTATCACTAAACTGAGAATAAAAATTGCTCTGCAATATCTGACGCTTTACAACTCTGCCTGTTTTTTTTCCCCTTGCAGGTTGGCAGGTGGAGGTTTTTCTCATGGGAGTCACACACCTCTTGAATCCCTTCTGTAACCCACCTCAGCCACTCTGCAATTCTGCCACTCCAGTGCATAATTATGTGACATTCAGTAAAGCTTTTTACAAATGCTGCTGATGATCAGGGGATAATATAGTGCCAGTACTTTCTGTAGTGACAAAGAAAATGTGTTAACAAGTGACCAACCTTAGGCTAAATAATTTTTCAATGAGATTTTCCATGGTAAGTCAAACATTTGTCATTACACAGACTTGCTCACATACAGCATATATATATGAGCAATATCATTTTTAAAAAAAAAGACCCTACAGATGTGCAACCAGGTGAATACAGTTACTGTATTTTCTCATCCATTATGTATCTTACAGTGAATTTTCTCACAGGCTACCACAGGCTACAATAGTGAGGGAAGGCTGATCTATAGCCTCCGGACTCTCTGAAGGGCGGCAGACTTCCTTACCAGCCTTAAACACCTTTGAACATTTTTTCCTGTGCACAGCGGGCCCTTGTCCTGTGCTACAGCCTGACCACCCACTGTTGCTTGCTGACCAAACACACAGTGCCTGGAGCCTGCACCGACACAACCAGGATAAGATTCCTTTCAAGGACACCGCATTGAGAATTTCAATTTGTCTAGGCAAGAAATTAGGCAAGCAGGAGAAATGACTGAAAAATTAACCTGCTCAACAGATGAATGACTGCATTTTATTCTTTTTCTTGAGTACTTTTTCTTTCTAACATTACATTTTATAGGGATTTGACACTTTTAAGAGATCAAAAAGAAAATGGGTTGTTTTTCCAAAAAAAAAAAGACATGAGTGCAGAAGATTAAAATTGATGCACACAAAATATGTTTTAGAATACACTTAAAAATTAATGCCTTTTTTAAATCTTAAGGCTAGTCTTCATTATAGAAAACATATTTACAATGAAACTGTTTTTCAGTTTACCACAAAAAGGATAATTGGGCATATCCATTCTAGTGGTGTTCTAAATATTTAACAGCCTAAGGATAAGTCTTATTGTCTGTCCTTCAGGTCAAAAAATACTGAAGCACACTTCAAGTTCAGCACATAAATAAAAATGATGTCATTTTACTAGCACTAGCTCCAGTGGACATTAAAATCATCAGCACCTTTGAAAACAACTCACTTCAACTTAATTGCCCAAATAAGGACTTAAAAGCCTAGAGTGGACATAAAAGTAAAATTCTGGCCACTGAAGAGCTTCACTTTACCTTCAGAAGATAAGAAGAGTTTCAGTTTATGTTCAGTAATACTAATCTTTTAAATTTTGATTGTAAGCTACCTGTGCTGCTTTTTAACCACAGTATTTACTGTCTCTATAATACTTTAGTATTATTTAAAATAATATATAAAACAAGAATGCGCCCTGCACTTCTGAACAAGCCAGATTCTACTAAAATTTCTAAATAGCACCAAAGTTACAAATATGGGTGGTAAAAAAGGAAAATGATTCCACTATCAATTTTTGCATTGATCAATTTTTATTCTCTCTCTTTTTTTTTTTTTAATTAATAACCCATTAAGGGTTTGCTTGACATCTGCTGTCAAAAGGGTATTTCTGCTATGGACAGGGGATGTGGTTTAGACATGAAATGGCTCCCAGCTGCAAGAATTCTTCTTCCAGATGTACAGTAAGCAAAGGCAATGGAAGAGAACCAGCTGCTAGGATAACAAATTGAAAAGGCCCTTTTGACACAAGCCTTGCTGGCCTGTCTGATCTAACAAAGATGGATCATTCATTGCAAGGTGAATAGAATCTCAGTGTGGTACAGAAGAAAGAGCAACATGGTTTAAGCATACATTTATCTCCCTCACACTACGTACAGCTGCTGCTACTCTGGCACAGAAAAACCCTGCATAGTTTTTTACAATATCTGGAGAGCTGTGCATCATACACAGCTCTGCAAAAATAATACTTTTTTCCAGCAATAAGAACTAAAAAGAAAATAAAAATCACAGTGACTGAACTAGCATACTCCTGTTTGGAAAGCTGGCTTCATGTTGGGAACTTTAATAGGTTGAATATTTTGCAACCCAAAAGGCAGCAGAAAGATCACACCACAACCATATCAGTCTTTTCATTTACAGTTTTAGTTTCTAACGGGTATTAACAAGTAGCTTATTTGCAATACCATTACATGGTACCTTAGAAAGACCTGTGTCACAGATGTAGGTCACTGAAAGAATTACCATCAAAGGTATTGGCAAAAGTCGTTTTAATATGAATTTGTAAAAGTGTGACCTAAAGTTTGCAACAACCTGTTCGGAAATGAAGGCTTTCTCAGCCAGTTTGATGAGAACTGGATGGGAGTCCTCAACCATTTTAGTTCAAAGGATCATGAAACCTACTAAGCCACTATTAAAGTCTAAGCAAACAACCACTGGCCACACAGAAAACAGGCTTAACTTCCATAGCTTGTATCCCTGATACTCACATTAAGAATTCCATTGCTTAACTCATTTTGGCTATCTGCCCAGTACCCCAGGCAAATTTTAAACTAAACCTCATTTATTTACATTTATTTTCATGTCATTTTACGTCATTATATTCTCCATGTTTCCTGCACTCAAACAAGTCAGTCTGGGAAGCATAAACCATAGTGAAAAACTACAATTATGCCCTAATGACAGAGGAATTGCAAAATAAGGTAAAAATTATGAATATGTAAAATCTTAATTGAAGGAAGCCATTTAGTATCCAGGTACCTGACTTTAAAGTCCCTAGACTCCCACAAATCATAAGTTTAAAGTTCAGAAGCAGCAATTCAGACTTTAGCCAATACAAGGCATAAAATACTAGCACAGAATTCAGTTTATAATTCAAATATCTCTTATTAGAGATTTAATAAGTACTGTTTTGAGTGAACATATGCTCTTCTCCGTTAACTTAATATTCATGGCCTGAAAAAATGCTCTTTTTTCCAGTCTATTCAGTCTCAAGCATCTCCTTCTCTCTAACATATCTACATACTAAGTAACTGCAGCAATCTCTATTTACCTACTTCAGGTCCTTCCAGGGGACAAAACCAGCAGGATGTGACTGGATTCATAAAAGGAATTCATCTATGCTTCAGGAAATAACTTCATAAAACACAATAAAAGAGCACAACTGCCTATTCAATGAGTAAGGCAGATTAACTTTTTAAGTTTTTTATTTAATGTAACAAACCTACATATTTACATCAGCAGACCTGGAGCTCCAGCTAGTTGCACATGGGTCCCATATCTACAGCTGCACCTTTAATGGAAGAATCTGACCACCAGAGAAGCAGGAGAGTGGCTTAATACAAGGAGAGGAGTACGGGAGCTTCATGATTTGGGTATACCTTGTACTGCCTCATGCTTTCACTGACTTTGACTATGCTATTTGGTCTCTTTGTCCTGGCTACTCACGCTTCAGAGCAGGAGAAATTTTGATCTGCTGTCATATCTGCATTTTCACTCACTCCTTAAAACCTGTGGGCTTGGATTCAAACAGTTTCACATAATATGAACATCATCTGCCTGTACTTTTTTACCTCATAAATGAGGAAGGTCTGCTTTGGCTACAGGGAGCAAGAAATAGGCTAAATGCAACAATGGGTGAGTAACAACAGCCACATCTTAGCACATAACAAAATGTTAACCTACATAATGCAAGACTAATCAGCAAACCAACAGGGTTGTTTAGACTGAGGGGAAACAGTATGTTCACATGCATACAGAGCTATTCCTCAAGAGAAATAAGAGACTCCAAAGCACTGCTGTAAAGTACATCACACACAGGACTTGAGAGAATTCCCCATCCTACTTGTAGCCACAGAAATAAATGCAGCCAATTAACTAATGATCAGGTTACTGCATCTATTATGATTAATAAATGTCTATTAAAATCAAAGGAAAGATCCAATTGAACAATTTGCTGTTGGTAGTTGTCAGCTTTTTAAGTCACACTGCCAAATTATTTGACAAAGCTTGGCACAGCTTGGTATACCCTTTCAGTTTTTGGAAATAGTATTAACACAAGTGGGATTAACTGAAAACAGACAGTACTTGAAACATGCAAGACTTCTGCTAATCCCTGAAAAAAATTTTGAATGAGAACTCCAGGATCATGACAGCTCTGTGAACTTGCCACAGTTTCTTCTTTCAGGTTCCATCAGAGATTGTACTATGTTATGGTACTATGAAACTTTGTACTTTGAGGACATCATTACAACTGCTGAGTATTTATACAAAATGGAATTAATCTCTAGTAATATTCAAGCACAGAGGTTTGTTTTTTTAAAAAACTTTTCATGTTATAGTACTACTGAGACCAAAGGATTCACACACTCAGATGAAAAATAGATATAAACCCAAACCAAACATTTATTTAAATACATCTCTAATACACAATTTTCTGATAGCTCCTTCCAACAGCATCTAAATTAGCTCACTCTTCTCCTTCAACTAGGACACCCTTGAAAGTGCAGCTATTAATAAGAGGACAATTATCAGATGAAGATCCCACAGAGGATATAGAAAACTAGATTTAATTCTTGTCACTATTGGGGATTTTTCCTGACTGCCATGACTATTGGCCTGGATGAGATGATATGTCACCAAATCTCTTACAGAAGATAGGAGAAGATGCTATTTCTATATAAGAAAATGAAATTATCTCAATTGTGATGACTAATGAATGAGTCAGCCTTCTAGTTATGCAGAGACAACTGGAACAATTTTGTCCCACAGAATACACTGTTGGCTTATCATGTTACTGACCAAATTTGGAGTACGTTCTCCTTAGAATTCACTTAGGATTGTTTTTTAGCTTGTTTAGCAAATAATCGCAAACTTAACCTCTCCTTCCTGAACACATCATGGTCAGCAAATAAATTCTTTAGAGAATATTTACTATTTGACAATCAGCTACAAAGATCCTGTCCAGAATGCCTAATGGTTTTCAAAAAATAAAAAAACCCAAACCCACAACTTATCAAGGTAAGAAAAAGCAAGAAACTCTTATCTAATTCCAAATGCACTTCAAGTAGTAAAATTCATGTGTAGTGACTCAAAGCACAGCTCTGTTTGAAACCTAATAAAATAGCAGCAAAATGCTTTGGCACAAGCTCAGTTGAAAGCTGAAAAATTGTGCACAAATGCAAAAAGGGATACAATCTGCTACTGAGGTTTAAGTTTACTACACTGAAAAGTTTTGATTTAGGAAATTTGAATGCACAGATTCAGTTGGCAGAAGAACTAAGGTAAGAATAGCCAGAAATAATTGGTATGCTCAAGGTGGAACTATAATCACTGCCTGCTTATTCCAGCATATGCAATATGAATATTGCTAGAAACCATTTCCATTACCCCTGTCGAAAAGGGAAACCTAGAAAAAAATTTAATGCTCTTCTAATTGGAAAATCAGCTTTATGACCCACCTCTTCCTCCAAATGCTTGATATACAAAAAAAACCAAACTTTTTAGGAAGTCTGTGTTAAGTGGAGGAATTAAATGTTTGAAAATTAATTAATATTTTCTCTTAAAAAGAGCCTATGAATTTATGAACATATAAATAACATTTGTGACTTGTTGAAATTGATTATATGCCCCAAAGTCTTGCATAACCAAATTGATATCCATGAATAAAACTCCACACTTTTCCTGTTTGAGAAGTATACATCTGTTAAAGTAGATTAAAATACATTCCATGTCTCTGATCACAATCAGCATTGTTCTACTTGGCAGTCAAAACCAATCTGAGTTTTCTTTTTTCCGTCTCCCATCTGGTCTATGCCAAAATTAAAGATCTATGGAAAGGAAAAATCAAGCTTAGCAACTTTCCTTTGTCCTACTAGATACTAAGTGAGAAGTTAAATCAACTAGGATTGATTCTTGAGAATTTTAAAATCTGTACAAAAACCTACAATCAATAAGGACCACATAGAAGGCTGGAAGAAAACTACTGAAAGTTGATGAACTTTTTAATAAAAGTGATATTAGCATTTCTTTCATACATGCATAAAATATTAACTATCGATACATGCATTCACTGGGCATTCAAGTTTTTTAAATTCCCTCTTTTGTGAGCCAAACAAAGCTGCTAACATAATAGCCCCTTTGAAAGTAAGGCTGAGGTAAGCAGATTTGTTGCAAGAAAAATACCAAAAAGGCTGAGATTTTTCAAGATAAATCTAGGAATTTACACATGTTTTCCATTCATTCACTGGAGCCTGCATATCAAAATTATATAGACTACTAAAACAAAAGTCTCGAGCACTAAGTATCTTCATGTCCCTACTTTTCTAGCTAAGAAGCTGAGAGATGCCTATACAATAATTTCCAAGCAAGAGGAGAAAACTTAGAATTATTAAACATGGCTGTTTTTTTTGCTCCTGATAACTGTATCCTGTGAGGCTGGTGGTGGTGTCTCAGCGTTTTGACGAGAAGAGAAGATAGGGAGGTTCTGCAAATGTTCTGAATTTTGACTGAGAGGCCAGGAAAACAATTTGGTATTCCAGCTGGTTCCACTGCACTTCACACCATGTAATGGAACAAAGATGGCCTGTGCACACTTTTAACCTAAAACTTACTGACGTTGCTGTCATATGCGATGCACCCTGTGAACTCTATACCTAATGTCACAACCTCTTTGACAGAGTTCAAGCCTCCTGCAGCAATTTTACAGCACATTTCTGCAGCAGCTCCAAATCAGTAAAATTTTTGTGGTTTCTGAGAATAACACACCTTATTTGGTTTGGGATATGCATGCACTAACACTATATGTGGGAGTTACCTATAAGCCAAGGGATGCCAGATTCCAATATGCGTATTCATTTCAGAACTAGCAGCAAACTCTGTAAGACTTCTTGAGAAACAAGGCACTGTTTCTAATTTTCTAACTTGAAAATCCAGTTTTCAGATTTTACTACAGAAATGTCAGGCCAACAGCCTTACACCTATTCTCTTTTGTATATATGCTAATGTTAACTTGTAGCTAAGTTGCTGCCATACCTGAAAGCAATACCTACTTTGAGGAGCAACGTTGGCAAAGACATGACAATGTACTCATATGGTCTTAACATAACATTGTCTAAATATCCCATTTGTCCCGCTCACAGATCTGTGCCTGAACACTGTAACCTGAATTTTGAAACTGCACACAAAGAACAAGAGAACAGCTTATTATCATTCCCAGCATATCAAGAAATGACACATTATTCCACTGTGCCCCAGTTTCCTGTGTATCTATTTACTAACAGCATGTCTTGTGACAAAGAAATCTAACTGGCAGATTCAGAGAACAATCCAAACTTCATGTGACCTCAAAGAAATATTTCAAGAGAACAGTAAACTACAGATAAATGATTGAAATTTAATGTTTTTCCCATGTAAAAAGCTTAGAAGTTATAAGGCAAACAAAAAGAAAACTCCAACTGCTGTTTTGTTTTTATAATAGAATAAAGAAAAAATACAAGTCAGCATTCAACTTTGTAGAAAGCTATCAAAATTGATGGGAAAAAACCCAAATATCATCTGTACATGTCAAATAAAAGGCAATGCCAAAGTCCTAAATGTCAAATAGATATATATTTTTAAAATAAAAATGTGTCCTTGCCTTTTTGTTCTTTAACATAGCTCTCCTTACAGTTGTGCATGAGCTGCAGAATCCACTGATGTTGAGCACCAATGCACTGCCAAGCCGGGTCCCCAGGCGCATGAAGATCAGAAAGATATCTGTAAAACCCAGTCCAAAAATCACAGCTCTGACTTAACACACTGAAGGCCTCATTAAAATAGACCTAAGACGTACTAAGAAACATTTTTTTTCTACATAATTTTAAAAATTCAAGAACAGGTGTTAAGATGTGCTCATACCCACTGCATTCTCCCTTCCTCATTTAGTGAGGCAAAATTCCACCAAAAAACCCTTAAAGAAATAAACAAACCCATATATTGTTAATATCATATTAATATGCATTTTCAATTGTGACTCTAGTAAAGTATGTGGGAAACCAAACTATTTATCTGCAAGGTTGCAGTTTAGTGTTTCATATTTCACTTGGAACCAGTGATGACATCTCAAGCACATAAAATATGGTATTTTTCTTCCTACTGTATATGTTCTGATTGTATCATCATGCAATCTTAACAAGTAATTACAGAAAGAATTAATTTCTGGCAGGTCATTAATTTTAGCACATGCATGCAACAAACAAATGTAAACCAAGCTCCTGGGTTGGTTTTTTTTGTTTGTTTTGGTCTGGTGTTTTTATGTATGCACATGGTCTGAAAAAAAGAGGAGGGGGCAGAGATAACAAAAAGGATTGGAGCTTCTAATTTGCAGAAGCAAAACACCATCTGTCTTTAGGGAGAGAGGAGTATTGGAAGCCAGCTGCAGTAATTTCGAAGAGAACACCGAAGGAATATACTCTAATGTATAGCATTCAAGACTATCTAACAACAGTACTTTCAAAAGAATACTTTCAAAAACAGAGGTAGCTGCTCTACTATCTAAGGCATTCCATTATATTCTGCATTAATGAGATGCAGGACAGATTAAAAAAATTCAAGAACGCTTAAGGTGAGGTATACTGATTTATTACCTCAAGCAGTGCCAGGAATGTTTTACTCCCTCACAAAAGCTGTATTACTACAATAATACCTAATGTTAATTATGACTGTGTTGCAAAATTCTGTCTTTGACAACTGTCTGCAGTGCTTGAACAAAAAATAAACTGTCAAAGTAGGATTGGTTGGATGGATGAGAAAATTACACAACTAAGCATTCTGACAGGGTGACATACATCGATTATGAGCTCAAGTCCTTCGTCAATGTTAAGAGGGACTTCGGTCTTCTCTTAGGCATCAAATAAAATAAAAAAATTATCACTGGTCTTGAAAGAAATATACCTACTTGGCTGTAAGTGCTATGGTAAACTATTCCTGGACCATATAAAGTAATTAACAATGTAAATACCATAAGACAATGAGAGGAAAACATGAACTGAAGCTTAATTATAAACATTGAATATCTGAGGGAGAAAAATCACAGTATTTCAGGTCTTGCTCAGCCTTAGACTTCAGAGACATACAAAACAAATGTATCAAGGAAGAAAAAACATCATAAAAATAGCAGGGTTTATCCAAACAATTTTAAAATTAGGATTTTGTTAATTTCCTTTTAGCTGAAGTGCTCTCAAGAGAACTTATTTCACACCCTGTCTCCAGAAAATTTACACTAGTATAGCCACCTTAGCATATCTAGAGTAGTGAAACTAATTTAATCATTTTGTAGGCTGGGATTCTGTCAATTTATTAGAACTAAATTATTCCACATTAGTTCACTCTCTGCTCTCCCTCATTATATTGTTCTACATGGGGAATACATTTCGTAGTTACATTAACACAGTCTATTTTAATGTAGACTGGGATGCTTTTAAAGATTCAATACTTCAAGGTAAGGGGCTAGCAAAAAACTAAAAAGCAACTAACCCAAAAACTAAATGCACCACAAACCCAATCAAGAAACAAAAAAACCTCCAACCAACCAAAAAAAACCAACAAACCCAAAAATCCAACTAGAATCAGCCACATGTACAACTACGATTCTTTCAAAGAATCCTTAGAAAAGGTAAAAATGGCTTAGATAAAGCAGTTGCTCTTTATAGTTTTCAAGACTGACAGAGAAAGGAAATAGCAGTGACTTCTTCACAGACAGAAAATGCTTAACTATTCATCTCAAAACACAATTCCAATAAATAGGCATTATTTATAAAGTATGCAAAAGCATGAGAAGATGAGAAGCACTCTACATAAATGCACACAGGTCATTGTACTCAAACTCACACAACATAAAGGGACCTAAGATACCAACACCGCACTTGGTCCTATGTGACTGGGACTGGTGTGCACACAAAACATTGAAGACCTCATGCAAGTGTCAGAATTTTACAAATCCTTCCCACAAAGCACATTTAGTCCACATCTTTTAAGGTAACTGAAAAAAGCAGTGAAGTTGTCAAGACACACTAGGAGCCCTAGTAGCATCCATGCCTCAAAAGCTTTCTAAATAAAGCCATCAGATGTTCCAGAGCACTCTAAAGTTTGGCACCAAGCACCATAAGATTCACGTCTACCAGCAGAAGGTCCGTCCAACTTGTCTCAGTATCCCTACAAGACACTTTGATATTAGCTTTGTGAAAAACAGAAAATCTAGAAATGTTAATGAAAACTGGGGAACCAGTTTATGTTCATGAAATATTAAGTAACTTCATTATTTAGCCTGAGCAGTAAAAGAGCCAAATTCGAATGACAGTCTGGATTAAAATCTCCCTGTTATCTGACTCAGGATGATTCCACTTCAACACCAGCCAAGCTGAAGTGTAAGAAAAATAAATAAGGAATCTATTTTGAGGCATGCAAACTGCAAGTAATCATTTCAAACATAGCTTGCAATATGACGCTTTAGAGAAAGCAACAGAATCTAAACATGCCTTCAAGATTTAAAAAAAATTAAATTCAAAACTCAATTATGCTTCATTATTCTCATTCAAGAACTGTTTTTCAGTCATTCAATAAAAAAGTAACATTCCATTGCCATTATTTATATAATCATAAAATCTCAAAATACTCTACTTACAGCTTTAAAATCAGTATTTAAACCACAGTAAAACTACTCACTAACATATTTAGGAAACATTTAAATACACATCTAACACCATGTCTCATGAAGGCACCAGTCAAATGATTACCTTATATAGCGTTTCTGATCATGCAATGTTGATGGAGTTTCAAGCAGCTTATCCAACAAAAGTTCTCGTAAAGCTTCAATTCTGGTTTCAACTTCTGCATAATCTAGGAGTGGGGAGCGGAAACAAAACCAATGTGCCCTTCAGCAGGGCTATGAACTGAAAATTACATATTTTCCTAGGATATCAGACACTTCTGGAGTTAATGTGGAAATCAATATAACACATTTTATAATAACAAGCCACATCTGAAAATTTTGTACATGACAGTCCTACAAAACCCAGAAAATTAGACTTCCAAGTCTTTCAACAATATGCCAGTGAGAGATACCCAAAGTCACATTTTAATTACTGTAACATTTTTTATGTCCAGTAATATCAAGCCTGAATAAATAAATTAAATTGGCTGTGATTTCATGTTGTGGGGTATACAACTCACTCAGAATACTTGCCAGAAATACTGCATAAATGGTTCCTATAAATCCATAATTTGTATGGATAGAAATCCATATCAAATCCACATAAAGCTCTTTAGTCTACTATGTGCTTTTTAGCCTATAAGTTAAAAAAAACCCACCAAACCCATTAAGTAACAGAGCACATATCTTACATTTTTTGAATACTTGAACCTCTGTCTTTCCAAAGAGGGACTTGGCTTTTTCATAGTCATTAATAACCACATCATAATCGCCCTTAAAAACAAAACCAAGAATTTATATTTGTCAAGAAAAAGACTAAATTCAACAGACTCCTTTCAGCAAATAGAAAATTATTTTTAAAGGATTATACCTTCTGGATATTTCTTTCAATATTTAAGGGAAGATTGAAAAGAAATTTAAAACGTTGAAGAACATTAAGTGCGTTTCTCGTTGAATCAGCTTTGTCCTTGCGACCCAGGACTTCTTGAAACAAGGTATCTGCTGTGTTACTGGCTCCTATTTCAAAAAGGATGACAATAAGAGAAAGTAGAGTAAGTAATCAGTCGAAATCATGAACAGATTTTCTTCATTTTAATGAGTTATTCAAGTTTTTTTAGAGCAAATGAGTAATTAATGCTGATTTTCATACTTTTTTGTTTAACTGTGTTAACATTTCACAACTGCTGAAATACTATTTCAAAGGGAACCACTTAGCATTTTAATGTGGTAAGACCCCTGTGCAATTAAAAACAATCACTCTTTCCTATTGCAAATGCTTCGCTTTTGCTGCAGATATTTTATAGTTTGCTTTGGCTCCAGATGTACATTTTACAACCAAATTATGAATCTCAGGATATGGAAAAAGCATTAGAAAGTTTTATTTTTTTAAAAAATATAATTCAATTATGATATTAACTATCATAGCTTTAAAAGCTATGACCAGGTTTTGCAAATAATTTTTCTGTGTTTTCAAATCAAGTCTTAAAAAATATTAGCAATATTTGATATTTAAGTGAGTCACTAAAAAGTACCAATGATTAAGATAAGCACAGTGTCACGGCTGAAAAAAGTCTAAGTAGTTGGTCACTGTAAGAGAATTGCCTTCACATCGCATTAAAAGTCTTACTGGCTTCATTACACACAGGATCAAGCCTTGCTCAACAATTTCATGCATTTAAGTCTCTATACTATCTGCAAATACTCTTCAATAAATACATTAAATATAGCCCTAAAACCTTTTCTATCCAAACTAAAAAGCATTCTATTTTCTAATGGAGATTATTTTCTAACACAGAATAACAAAATTACATTTATGGTAGAGAAGATTTTCATCGCATGTGAATATTTGCGTTTTTCAACTTGTGACTTACTTTTAATTAACCAAAAAAACCCAAAAAACAAAAGTGGAACTGTTTTAGCCTTTTTGATCGTTGCATGTAGAAGTTTCTACATTATCTGGTCTAGTGACTATACTTTAAGCAAAGATGAAAAAAATTACATCAGTCTCACTGGGTGGCTTGCATGCCATTTTCTCTAGTCAACACTGTGGGTGGCCCGCTCATGTTAAAAGTAGTCTTTGTAAAATAATTGTTATATCTAAATAATGTTTAAACTTTGTTGAAATTTTGAAGCCTTGATGTAAAAAAAGATTTGTCAGGACAGCTATTTCTACTGCATACTATTCAGCATAGAATACTTTAATCCATTAAGGAGAAATGCACAATGAAAACAGCTAGCTGGACATTTAAATACAGACCACTGGTAAAGTATGATTTTTCCCAAGGTTATAAAAAATGCTTGTTTTGTAAATCCTTCCAGTAAGTTAACATTTGCTTTGTCTGAATTCATATGTTTCTTGTGCTTTCTTTTAACAACCCAGAAGCAATGTACTGTATCTGAGAAATGAAGTTATATTCAAAAAGTTGTTGGTTTGATTTTTTTCTAAAAATTCAATGCAAACCTTTTTAAAAGGTAATTGACAACTGCAGGAAAAGCACAGTGATTTCTATCTTCATCTCTTTATGAATTACTTTGCTGTATAAATCCTTAATTCAGGTAAATGATTTTACTTTTTTTTTTCCTAATGGTACTTTTTCTGTTTTACAAAGAAATCGAAATATATCAAATTACCTACTAATGTCTTAATGAAATTCAATACTTCATGCAAGTCTATCTTTTTAGAATTAAAATATTGTAAAATTTCTTCCCTCCCCATCCCTCCAAATCCTTTCAACATTAACAATCTTTATCTCTTGATTACTGATGAAAAATCTAAACCTAAACAACCCATGGACAAAGTTCCAGGTCTTATATTGACTAACTATGTTTTCAAAACAAATGATTCATCTACAGTGCATGAATTTTTTACTTCAAAATAAATCTCCAGTTATCCAACAGTGTCTGTCACAGAGCCTGACAAAAACATCACATAATGAAATTTGATTGACCTCCTTTAATGTGCAATTCTTCATTAAATTCATTAAAGGACACCATATGTTTTAAATAACATGTATTTAACAGCTTGTTTAGCAATTAAATTTTGCAAAAACTCCAAACATTTATAATTCCACCTATAACACCAAACTGTGCTTCTACTACTCCATGCCATTTCAGTTCAATAATTTGGCACCCTCTTAACATACATTCAGATGCTGTGGAAAACATACTTATTTTTAGGAGTTTGTAACCAAGCTCACACAACACCAAGTGTCTCCCCAAACATGTACCTATAGTCCATAAAATGTAAAATTTGACTAAAGAATTGAAGTCATGTTTGAAAGCAGGCCCTGTTACTCATGGATTATGGAAGCTTTTCAATGGTCAGACAAGAAACAAAGCTTTGATCCCAAACTACTTTGCATAATGTTATTTACTCTTTTTAAATCCTTGTATTCCTACTTCCCTGCCTCCCACCCATCATGACTTGCAAAGTATCATGAGGAAAAGCAGCCAATTCTTTTCATAGTAGAGCCAAACTTAAAAACACTCTGAAGTGTCTGGCACAAGTTCCTCTACAGATCCAGTTTGAAAAAGACAGTCTGCATTGTCTACATACAGAGTTCAGCCACCATTTATCAAATGAAACAGTAATTATACATTATAGGTAAATTTATATTAGTGTATACAGGAAAAGATCACAAACCAACATTTTTGCTTTTTTATTTAAAATCTTTCACACAATTTTGTACGAGGGAAAGTGCTCTCCAAGGAATCTGTGCTTGGTGCATGACATGGCATAAATACAGAGCACTGAGAATTGCACTGGCAAATTTCAGCACATGCTTCTTACTTCTACCGTAGATGTACCAAATATCTTGCACACACACAGACACACGCTACAGTCTTTATATAGTGGTGTGACATTTTCTTGTGATTTTTTTGGACATTTTTTAATTTTTTGGTGGGTTTGTTTTTTTTATTCCAGAAAACAAGATGAGGCAATAACAATGTTCAAACTACACCTTTATTGTGAGCATTAATGAATCTCTACTGAAACAAGCTAGAGCTGTTCACAAAACCCTCTGCTTTCTTTGTGCTCCCCACACAGACACACATACAGTCACTGCTTTCTTCACACAAGACAAGAAAAACAGTGAACTTCCATGTCACTTTCTTGATTTCATAAAACACACTCAGACTTTCCAACACTGAGTCAGCTATCTGCATGTCATTCCTGCTTATTGATACAGCACTAAGGGAAACATCCCTTCCTCTGTGAAAAAAATCACAATGAAACAAAGTAAAATTATCTTGGCAGAAGTCCCAGAATGAAAAAAAAAAAAAGTAGCTTTTTTGATCTGATGAAACACATACCGAACTGCAGCAAATTCAAGCCATTTCTCTCAATGCAACCTTAGAGCTAACACAAAAAAACAGAAAAGAAAGTACTGACAGCTTTTCAAGGTTTCTAGAAAGAATGCTCATGCCAAATAGTCTAAATGCCAACACATTAAGTGGAAATGATCCTGTTAATAGACCTTGTTATTGCAAACAGCTTATATTTGGGTTTTTTTCTGCTTTTACTCGAACTTCTTACAATCCTGGTATTTAGCTCTGCTCATCCTTCTACAGTTCTGTCTATCCACATAGTTCCTCTGTTTTCTTTGTCCACTCAAAATTGAGATACCACCAAAATTAAATGATTTAGCACGTCTTTACTTTGACATTTATTCTGTTATTACAAACACTGACAAAAGTCATGGGAAGAGCTGCTACTTATTTCAGAAGGTGTATTATCACACCATAAAACCACTAGCATCAAACAGGGAAGGGCACAAGAGGCTGTACTGTTTTCTACTTTCTACCATATCCCTAGGAATATATTAAAGCTTGTTAGAAAGTCCAAAATCCATAAATAGTTGCTGCTGGAAGGAGAAAACTTACTGTTCAGTACATTCTCCAGTTTTTGCGTCATGGATCCTTCTACTTTTTCCGTTCCATCTGCTTCCAGTTTTTGATGGATTGCTGGAATAAAGCGTCTAGTTAAAATGCAGAACATTTTAATAGGTGGGAATACATTACATCAAAGTGACAATTCTAAACATTTTTAAAATTAAAAATAAAGTGTTATTTTTCTTTTTAGACACGCAAAAATACAAACATGCTTCATAGCAGCAGAGACTAGTGGAGAACAGGGCTTAGAGCCAGACACTGCAGAATTTTAACCATTACTTTGACATAGACTTCCTGTATCATCTTGAACAAGACAGTAATGCTTAAGGAAAACAAACCCATGTGGACAGAATAATCTACTAGCTATTATAATCTAAATTAGCTATCTTGTAGTACTAATAAAAATTAGTATTTTGAAAAGTAGGTATCATTTAAGCAGAAAATACTTTGCTTTCTAAATCGCTGATCTTACCAAAAGGAAATGACCAACAATTAAAAGGGTAGAAAGCCAGTCATGGGGAATTTGTATGATCCCAAAATGATCTGCTAGAACATGCTCACTTCACTTGTTTTCATCTATAAAAAGGCATTCTCAAAACACACAATTTAAGAGTTTCTTGGAGCATTAACCATTACACAGAAACACTGATACTCTTGCTCAAAACAACATGAAAAAAGAAGGGAAGTTGCTGTATTTTAAGATGCTATTTTTCTCCTGTCCTAAAATGATAAAATCCCCAATTATTACTTCTTTGTGGTATTACTAATGGATGTGAAAATGCATAGTATCAGCATTAATTTGTTCTTTTATTATAATTTCTTTTTCAGGAGGGGGGAAATTTATCAGCACAATCTGATGATACTATATTACTCTGAAAATATGAACAGTGAATTTAGTGTAGGTAGTCCTTTCTTCTACTTCCCCTCTTTTACAGCCTTCCTCCCCTCTTCTTCTCTGTTCTATACAACTGGCCCAAACCAGTATCTGGGGGTTTTTTTATGTAGTATCCCTGTATATACGGAGCATATATAAAACAATTATTTAAAATTATGATTTTCCTTTAAAATTTTTAATTTGTTAACATTTGTAAAATTTGCTCTATCAAACAGCCATCAGCTCCTATTGCTTTAGATAAGTTTGAGGCTTAAAAATCTCCTACTGCTTTCTGCTGGTTTTCAGTAGGACGGAGTGAAGCTAAGCTACCTTTGAAAAGAGCAATATCCAGTGCTTTGAAGAAAGCAAATAATGATATATTTTAGTTTGAAACACAAATACACTTTTGAAACCAGTCTCCCAATTGCTCCAGCTTATCTTGCTCTGGTTTGCATTGCTGAGCAGCCTGAGCCCCTCAACTGGCTTCTTTTAAGATGAAACAACACTAGAAGATGAACTCCATGACTATAGCTAATGTGCTGTAAGAGATACCTGGAATTCAATCCACCAGGTGATACTTGAACTACTCTCAAATATCACCCTAAACTTCACATAAAAAGCTTAGAGACACCACTGCCAACTGATTTCTCCTACAGTGCCATCCCTACATGCCCTTGCCATGTAGATGCAAATTAAGAACAAGTGAACAAGGACAGAAACCACCTTTAGTAAAGGCAGTCCTACTGCAAGTAGCTATTCTGAAACATGATGGCCCTTGATATTCTCCAGCTTCTATCAAAGGCGGAATTTTCACTGGGGGGGATGGGAAAAATAGGTGAGGAATGGGAGTATGTGATTAAAAAGAAAAAAGAGAAAATTACATTTTTCTCAAACATCTCAATTTGACTCTTAAATCACTTGATCCTAAACAAAAAATTCCAGGAAGCCTTGCTTTCTCAAAAATGCAAGAGCAACTCATTATTTTTGTTCTCAAAGTCATCAGAGGGGAAAAAAGTAACTTTAATTTAGGACAAATGGTAAAGGTCTAGATCTACCTAAGTTACTCTGTCTACACACAATAAATTTTTTATATTTCCTTCTACATGTTAATGTGCTACTTTGTGTACTGAAGCTATTTTTACTCATAATAAACAGATTTAGCAATAGTGCATTCATTGCATTCCAAAGCTGAGTTATAAAAAAGTCTTAAATTTTCAGAGCAAAAAATGTTATGTTTTATCAGAAAGTCTACAATTACTTTGTACGCATCAAATGATTTTTAAAAAGCTACATGTATGTTCCTTCTATGGGGACCAGACAAAAAAGTCTTTGAGTTAGAAGCTTAGACAAGCAAAACTGTTTGGAGTCAAGAAAAATATCTGTAGACCTAATCTGATTGGAAAGAATCTAGAGATATTTAAGTTATTTTTTCCTCTTAGAGTACTAAAACCATCTAACAGCAGAATGATATGTTTGGGACAACCCCTGTACTCCTGCACCCACATGCTTCCTTTTGCTCGATCTAGCAATCACACAGCTGCAGGGCAGCTGTAGTGAGATGATTTGGTGGAAAACTAACTCACTAAGGAAGAAACGTTTCTTTACTGATCAGTAAGCTTGTCTAAAGCTTGCCCCAATTGCAGCACTGCAGTATAAAGAAAGAGGAAAAAAAGCACATGGCCAAGGGCAAGTGGAAAGCCAGCCTAATTCTTCTCACGGTATCCAGTAGTCATGATTACCTTCAAATGCAGCTTCATACCCTCCACTCATCACTGGCTGCAGTAAGAAAAGCAAGGAGAAAATTTTAGGTCTTTGAAGCCTTGAAGTAAAGGATGGATGGGATTTTTTCTTGCATTGCCAGTTACCCTGGATTTACCTGACACAAACTATAAAAGTTGGAAGAGCAGTTGGAAACCTAGGAGAATCTGTTCCTCGTTTTTGAGGAGCATTACTGTAAGAAGCATACAATAAATACAATTAAGGAAAGGCTAGGTCTAGATGCCTCAGCTAGAGCCAGAAAATTAACTGCATTTTGTATCATCTTTGTCAATACATGTTCAAGTTTCCCAATATTTAAAGGCTTTCAAACTTCACAGCTGCTGTGAGGTACTAACTAATAACAGTAAAGAGACTAAGTTCAGAGCTCACAATCTCTAAGCTGTGACTAAATACACCAGAATATGGCAAATAAGCCATAACACAGGCACTGCAGTAAAAATAACTGTAATTAATTCATTGCTACTTGTGTTGAAAACAATTTTATTTAATTTAAGGAAGGATATGAGGGTTTTTTTAGATTTATGGCAACCATAAATCTAACAAATTAAACCATACTCGCCAGGTTCATCCAGCTTTTGACTTGCAAATTTCGTTCTTGATTTACTCATTAGACATTTTTAAAACATATTTTGAGATAGGCCCCAAGAGTACTGGTATTCTCCAAACTTTCTCAGCCTAACTCAGCTCAAAGCAACAGAGATGCAAGTTTTCTATCATTTTCTGATTAAAAGATGGCATTTGATATATCTGAAAAGCTTATCCATTTCCAAAGAAATGTCGTTAAAGAAAAAAGTACCTGAAATAAATCACATCCTTTTAGTCAGATGCAGAAAACAGGAGGGAAAAAAAATACAAAAAGTGAAAGACCGACTCAGCAAAGTATTTCTGAAGATCTGATATAGTAATTGTCAAGAACTTGGCACCAAAGCACAGTAATGGAGGAACGAAGAACACATGTTAACATGCTGCCAGGATTCATGCCCAATGCCTTTGGAACAAAAATGCCTTTGTTTTCCTTTATTAAAAGATCAGTGATTTTTCTGTAACTTGAACAAGATGTAAGAAAGTTATTGATGAGGACAGTACCCTCCTATGTAGAGTAAAAACTCTGAATGGATTCAACAGGAATGCATAGCAATATATAAAGACAGCATGCCATGAACAGAGTTCTTAATACATTACACTATCAAAACCTAAAAAAAAAAAATGTTTTCCCATGGCCCCTAGTCAGTAGTGCTAAGTTTAGTTTGGTTTGGTCATCCCTCCAGTTTTCTGAGATTTCTAGATATTTTTGCATTGGCTTGGCAAACTTGCTTTTGTTTTGGTAAATATTATTAATCCAAGCAAAAATTACAAAAAACTGAAGTAAATGTAGTCTTTAATTGCCTTTATGTGTTTTGTTTGTCTAGCATTTACTTCTTCAAGCTTGCTTACTCAACACAGTGGCAAAAATCAAAGAAAATGGACAGACTTATGATGATAATTTAAGGCAATTAAAGCACAGTGCTAGGAGGGGAGGTTTCATGAAAATAAGAGACCAAAACTTTCAGTCTAACAACACTGCGAGGCCTGATAACTTGTTCTCACATGGGCTTATGTTTAGGCAAGTCTGATATTTCTAGGCAAATGTCTCAGAAATAGACAGAAAAACATGGTTTATTATTCTGCCTATGGATCTACTAAAAATTCTGGGACTGGACCCATGCCTTTACCAGAACACTTCAAAATTATATTCTCTCTTTACTGACACAGTGCTAACTTCCTGGATCTGTGAAAGCTAATGGAAGAAATAAAAGCAGCTTTTAAATGTTGCATGCATTTAAAAAGTGATATGGAAATCAAAATGGAACAATGTATCATGCAATTAAGCTGGTGTTATGGCTTGCAGGTTAAGTCTGGCTCAAATATAATTATAGGTAACTTTTTGCACATTTGCAATCAATTGCAGCACTAGCTATTTGAAAATTTCAAAACATATCTTCCTTCTTTTTGATGCTTTACTATTTTTCGAATGCAAACAAAAAAGTTAACTCACCTGAAAAACAAAATTTCATAAAATATGACAACTACATAGTAGCTATAAGCTGCCATAACTGCCCCCATTTTGATAAATTCCTCTAGTAATTAGCTCTCATCTCTAAAACAATTACTGATTTCAAAGAAGATATATGAGCAGTCAGCATAAAAGCAGGTACAAGCCTGGGCACAAAATTTTCACTATGGACTGTGACAACTGCAACTGTTTCACATGTTTTCAAGTCAGATCATCTCTTGCTTGAGACAAAAAACACTCCATAGACAATGCCATGCTAGAACCTGCATGAAAGGCTAGTTTGAGCCTTTTATCAACCAAGATCACATAACTTTGGCTCTTATAGAGTTGCATTAAAATAAAAATTGGTTTCCTACAGAAATCGATCATAGGCCTTGCATGAAAAGGAAGCACTCACCAAAGACTAAACTACCTACCACCACTTACATACTTCACTGGCACTCCTTTGGCAGGTCATCTGTCTCTCAGAATACATTCCTAATTTCAATGCCCCCCCTTGTTATCTAGTGCTGCAAGATCAGAATATAAGTTTTCATCAAACAAACTTAATTTAATTTAGCATGCCTATTTTTTCATTGTGCATACAAGAGTAGGCCTATAAATGTAAGGACAAAATATGAAGCAATGATAGTGCTTATCCTTCTCAGTCAGCACAAAGTGTAAGGGTTGCACAAAGCTAACTCAAGTCTTCAGACAGGAACATACTCTCAGAAAGCTAGATAGTGAGTTGAGAGCACATCAGATACTGGTTCAAGACTACTTGGAGGCATGATCTTAATTCTGAATCTGAAATAATCTAACTTGCACATACTGCGGGGCACATACATGCATTGGAACTGCTATTCTGAAGTGACTGATACGCTCTTAGATACATGGCTGACACATGCAGCATCTTAGTTTACCCTTGCAAGCTTGTTTCCATGGCCCTGTTCTTTCTTAACCTCTATGAATGATTATATTTAAATTTACTAGCTATAATAGCTAGACTGTTCTTACCCTGTAAAGACAATATTCTGTCACTTGAAGTGGGATGAGAAAGACAACATTAATAGATGCACACCACACAGAGGACAGAGAGCTATTCTAGATATTTCAAGTCAGCTGTGTAACATTTAGGTAGTAATCATATCTTAAAATTTGATTTACCCAAATCCATATGTTTAACAAAAAATTCTTACTATGTGGGAAAATATATATGAGACTGAAGTAAAGAAAAAGCGTGAATTAGATTTGTTACAAAACAGCTACGTGACAACAGCAAAACCTGGTATACCATACCCATGCTGTGCTACCAAGCACAACCGGTCATGGACTAGCATTTAATTGGACAAAAGGAAACCACTTCAAAACTAGTCATCAGTCTAGTTTGCAAACAGAATCACTAATGAAAAATTGGCTCTATATACTCCCTTTAAATTCAAACATGACAAATCTCCTCAAAAGTCAAAAGCAAAGGGACACATATGACAGACAAGCCTCAGTTTTTAGCTTCTCAACTTCCCACTCTGACTCAGAATTCAATAGAGCTCAGGTGATATCTTTTGTTTTAGTTTCAGAGGAAATTAATTTAACAGGCATAATGGCAACAGCATAGGCTAATTCAGACTGAATCTGATCCTAGATCATTAACGTGCTCATCTTAGAATGAGCCTTAGGGGATGAAGTGAAAATACTCTACAGGAAGAAAAAAAACACCCCAAATCAAAAACCCAGGCATCGACCAGATATAGGATCATTTCAGCTAAACATTATCCTAGCTCATGTATTAAGTAAGGTAGTAGACAAAAGGCCAAGTATAGTCCAAGTTGCCCATCATACAGGTATTCCCATAGGTCACACATCTGAACAGGACTGGGAAAAGGAAAAAAGGAACAGCGCTGTAATAGCCAGTAGTGCTCCTTTCCTACAGATTTCTTCCTGAAAATTGTGTAAAATGTGTTTGCAGTTGTAATTGCACAAGAACTGTTGCCATGGCAAACTAGAGAGTCAAATCTAAACCTCAAACTTGTTCAAGATATCCATGTTTCAAAGACAACTTTACTTGCCAATACAACTGTCATACTTGCACGTTTTTGCCTAAGTGAACGACTGCAGTAGTCATTTCCCAACTTTTTTCCTTTCACTTAAATGAGAAGAAACCACGGCCTAAGAGCAAAGAGCATTTCTGAAAAGGTATATTCAAAGAAAATTAATTTGCCAACTTTCCAAAAACCTCTGTGTGGGATATGACTTGCTCATGACAATAAATTACGTCTTAACTACAAACATATAAACAGTCAACCTTTTAGGAATGCCACTTTCTAGGTTGCAATTAGAATTACAGGAAATAATTCAGCTGAACTCCACGACGCTGACAAGTGGGTCAAGTTGAGGTGAGCCCTGTTCCCCTCAGTTTACAGCTCCCTTCAGCTGATGAAACGAACTTCCTGTTGAACATCTCCTCTGCAGCAGAGTCACTGTCAAACTGTCAGCCAAGCTAACAGGCAGAGAGACATGAGGATCTGATAAGACAATTCTATTTTCCCAGAAATTAAACCAAACAAGCAAGGGTTCTGGCCTATTTGAGCTCCTATTTTCTTAGTAAACACTTTCTAAATCACAAAATACAATAAACATCTTAGGACTTATTTTTATGGTTTCCATTGCTTATTTGTGAAAATATTAATACTCATTTAAATGTGTAATACAGTCTGATAGCAAGCTTAAGATCAAACTGACCTGACTGGGTCCCAACTAAAAGCTGCACAATAATCAGTAATTCAGGGTTTCCTAGATCAAGGTAATATATTTGAAAATAACCTTTGTAAATGTGTATGAGTTAAAAAAAGCATGTATAAAAGCTGTGCAAATAGATGAATATGAAGTACTCGGTAAAGCAAGTGTTATACCTCCTGAAGTGATCCTCCTACAAAAAGTAACATCCTGTACTAATTTAGGGAAACCTACAAGAAATAACTGCCTACAGATAGCTCCATTCTGTAACAACAATGGAACAGATCTGCAGCTTATAAAGCATAACCATCGGGGTTAGAAGATGTGTTCCAAGATATGTGAAGAGGAAAATTGAGTCTCAAGAAAAACATATCTTTAGAAAATAAATTAGATATTAGAAATCTTCCCAAAGGAAGCAAGTTAAAAAAAAAATCCAAACCAAAATGAACTCAGAAAATTTAAACATAGTGGAAGGCAGAATAAATACATTTAATAATGATATTCCTTTGATTCCCTTTTCATCTGTGACAGTTGTATGCTCTGCCTCAAATAATAATTTTGCAGAACGATGGCTACATCCCTAAGAGTTTGTGCTGAAACAATCTTTCAAATATCAACTATTCCTCATATAGTTTCGTCAAAATGCATTTCAAAAATATTGTATTGTATGCATCTTTTTAAAGGAGAAAATAAGACATACAAATTCACCCTTACATGTAAGGGCAGGAAAGTGCCATTATGTGCACAAACACTGTCTAGCCACAGTATAACTGGATTTTTAATTTAATGTTCTTCTGTTAAAAAGCTTGAATTTATAACTGCATGCTGAAGAATTTGTTTTGTTTGTTTGGTTTTTTTTAGTTTGGTGGTTTTGTTGTTGTTGAGGTTTTTTTAAAATTTGCATCTGAGCTGTTTCTCTAGAACAATGCTAATAATGCTTATGCTTAATTCTTGTCCTCTTTCATTTGAGAAAACTGCAGTGATCAAATGTTCTGGAGAAAGCTTTGACATGTGGCAGAAGGGCTGGATGACGGCATCAAAGGCACTCGTTTTCCTTGCTACTACTGGAAGCCTCTCCACATCCAACTTAACAGTTAACTGTATCTACCACAAGTTCAAGTCTTTAAGAAGTTATGCAATTTTTCCAGCTACATTCTCTCAAAAATATCCTGCATATGGAAGAAGAAAGGGTAAATAAGTAGTTCTGCATTCCAAGCTGAAATTCATATGCAATAAGGGTGGTTTTTTTGACTGAAAAGAAGCAAAACCACTTTGGCATATGCATTTAGTATGAAATTTCAACAGGGAAATGTGCATTAAAATGTTACAGAAGACAGTTAAGACCTGTACTCCATGCTCATTAAGAATTTGGTTTCAGAATTTAAAAACTAAGTAGTGTATTGATAAGTCCCTTGCACTCCAGTGTTACAGTTTTGAATTTTTAAGAGATTAAGGCTTTAAGTCCCTAATTTTCTTTTACAACAGCATCAAGACCAGTCATTTGTTGTACCAATTTAATTCCCTGTATAACAGCACAAGCTACAAGTCTGCTTCCTTTTGAGCACTTAAGGGGGAATCACTGAAGGGAAGACAAAACCAAGCCATTTTGGTTAGACAAAAAGTGCCACCAAGAACCACTTGAGTCATCCCAAATTTTAAGTTCATAATTTAGCTAAAGGACTGCACTGATAAACTCCAATTTCAGGTAAAACTAACACTGATAAAGATAAAAGATGCAAAACAATATACAGCTATTATAATTTTTTAAAATTGATAATATAGTAGTTAATGAAATAAATAAATTTGCTTTCCCTACCTTTATTTTATTAATATTTTTTAAGTTTCTACTTGCTCTCGGACCTCTTCACTTATCAGAACATCAGCCTTCAAAGGCAAAAAGTCTACACTTTAACAGTTGGAACAAGAGAAAAATGGCTCAGTTGTGTTCAGTCTTTTTGAAACCTCACATTTAAGGTTTGCCTTAGCTTTCTGTAAATCCTACTGAGTATTTGCTGATCCAAAAAATAAACTTATAAGGTAACACAGATGTCTGTCAGCACTACTTTTTCTCCAAAGCAGTGTTCCTAAAGCCAACCGAAGTGCTAGCTTGGCTGAGGCTATGCCTAGATATAAGCTTTCCTACTCCGTGATACCTGTAACACAGGATCAGTGACCTGGAGAGATAATCAGCATAGTGGCAAATGACAAACCTATTAGGGATGGTTTACTGGACACTGTTGCTTTCTTATCCAGCCTAACTAGATTGGACTACAGAAGCCCACAATGAGCTCTTACTGGAGAGACATTTTATGCTTTAAAAGTGTGCATGCATGTGTATAAAACAAATATAAATATAAATATAAATATAAATATTGAAATGGCGACTAAGATAACCTCATTTTCCCAATGGCAAGTAGAATATAAAGGCTATCTGATTCCCCAAAGTAAGAGTGAACTTAATATTCATATAAATATTACCATCTGACCATTGGATAAGGCATCATAAAATCAAGTTTTTCTGTTGCTACAGTTTGCAAGTCATCTTAATGTTATCTCCAGTTTAACATTTCTTCTATTTCCTGCATTTGTGGTCTAAGCAGTTTCATCAAATGCCTCCAATTCCTGTAAGATACATTTGATGCCATCTTTTGCAAATATACCACAACAATCAGCTAGCCAGTTCCAGTAACGCAACACAGATTTTGGGCTCATTAACACTTTTAGTATAGAGTGTGAAAGAAAACTATATTCTTCATATGAAATGCAACCCTACATGCACATAGTCTTTCCTTTAATACTGTATTTAGTAAGTGCAAAGCATCTTTACCTGACAGCGCATCTTGTGCTTCAAAAAATGTGCTGAGACCTCCTTTCACATAAGCTAGACTCCCCTCATTTTTCTTATTGGCTTGTTTCTTCAAATTCACAACAGCCGTTTTGAGCTGATCAAAACTGAAAACAAACAAGAAAACCTCCATGACATTCAAACAACAAATAAGGTCAGCTAATGAATAAACAGAACAAACTACTTGGAAAATAAAACCAGTAACTTTCAGAACAACTATTACGGACCAAGTAATTGCTAACGAGTGTGCTTTTAAATAATGGCAGTTTATTCTTAGTCCACAAATCTTGTTTTTTTAGTTTCAATCCTAAATGGAGGGTTCCTATCACTTGTGATGGAAGAGATCTCTTTATAATATGAATTAGTCAATTAAGTTTCTTCTACACATGCAATATTGCTCTTAGTTAACTGTCTGTACTGTATTAAATAGGTGACTATAATTCACTAAACTTAGTACACTAGATTATCTACTGAGATGCTAGAAGCCTCTTTAATTATGACATCTGTTTAACTCTGCAGCTTATTGCACAACCCTTTTTCACTTTTGGTTCATTCAATATTTTTACGTTGGTTTGAACATACAGTTCAGAATTGAGTGCAACATTAGTGCAGAAATAAAGAAAAGCTAAACCCATTCCCACGTTAATAAAGTATGGTTTTTACATGTGGTCCACTGAAATATTTTTGAAGGACACTTCATAGGGGAATATTAATTGCAACTCGTCATCACTGTTTGTATGGTGGCTTTCTTTTCATCTTAGTTTCCTAATATTTCTCGATTATTACCACTTTACATTTCATTTCACATTTTCATTTTTTCCAAGTAGCTGCAATTAATTGAGAAGTCTTATGTTGTGAAGAAAATTTCATTATTTGCATATAATTTTTTTTGGTTTTGATGATGAATGTGCTCTCAATACTTATACTACTGGATTTACTATAAAAACACCATCACGAATAAGCTCAAAAATACAAATGTAGCACATGATTTTCATCCCCAAGGTCTTTCCACCTACCTGCAGGTCAAACTCCTCTCTCTAATACAAAAGAATCAAACAAAAAACTACACTATACCTCAGTGAGGAGAGGGAAACAATGAAGTAAGAAATTACAACAAAAGACAATTCCACCAATACTGTGCCCATTTTAAAAAGAGTTGGTAGAAAAAATCATTAAGAGAACAAACCAAAGTTTAGCCCAAGCAGCAAGAAGCCTATCACCACCTGCTGGGAGACAGAGCACACTGGTGCACCTAGAAGCACTTTTCTTTTTATACTGGTGATGTCACAATATTATGCCTTATTTCCTGTTTCCATCTGCTGGACAGAAATCACATTACTCAATAGCTGGATTGGTCTACTTGAGCTTACAAAAAGTACTTACCAGCAGCACTTTCAAACTAACAAAAATATGTACAGTTCTCCTCTTAAGCACTGTTCCATGTTATCTGATGATCTAACAGTATGTCTAAATAGTTCATTTATATTTGTCAGGATATTGCCAGGAGTAAAAAAAAAAACATAATAAAAAAGATGTTATATTGATTTCTCAAAAAGAATGTTCTTCAAGGAAAAAACAGACATAAGCTAACCAAAACATCAGTGCACCACACATTTAGCACTCCCAATACCTGAGGTTATCCAGAGGACAAGAACTAAACCATTGCTGTGTTTCCAGAAAAACAGCACAAATTATATAGGACAGATATTTATACAACTCCAGAATATTTTTAAGATTACACATTTTGAAGTGGGAAGAGAAAAACATTTTTGCTGCTTCTTTATTTCAAAATATACTTATAATTAGATTCAAAATATGACTAGACCCACTGTACCCTTTGAGCATTTATTCCAGGCGAGTTTCACACACCTTTTGCACCTTCAACACTAAGACTTGGATTTTATAAATCAATATAAAATGAATTAATATGCAAAAAAACCATTTGCTTCATTTAAGAGCAAAAATTAACACTTTCTATTCCACTGGACTGATGGGACCATGACTTGAAACTGTTGACATGCAAAGACACAAATCGATGAAATTTTTTTCAGCGAGAAAGATTAAATACTTAAGCTGATACTAGACAAAGTGTTAGATTTTTCTTTTCTTTTCTAAAAGCACCTAACTCATTCAAGCTGTATAGCCACTAACATTTATATACTCCTGGGTCTGTGGCTCAGCTCATATCTTTCTTAAAGCAGTGGCCATAGCTGAGCAGACCACTTCAACTGCAGTTTTAAGAATGCCAAACAGAATAATTATTCCCATATCTTACCTAACACATTCTTGCTGATACACCCCAGAAGATGATTTGCATTAGACAGTCAACTGGTATTTAATGGCATGTTACAAGCACTGGATTTTATTTTGTATGGCTGTTGTCCAATCCCAGGTGTGTACTCTGGTGTTGCCTTCCTCACACCTCTTTGAGTCTTGTAGTCCACTATCTCACAACTGCTACAGCCAAGGCTGTCACTGGTTATCACATCCCCTGCCTTGCCTTCAAGAATCAGATTTAGGAAAGTAGCACCCCTGACTGCCCATTTAACAGCTAAGTTAGAAGTCATTCCCAGAACTCTCCACAAGCCTCTCGGATTGCTTCCCCTCTTATAAATATGAGGGACCTTAAAGTCTTCTACAAAAAATAGAGTCTGCTCTCTAGAAACTTCCTCAAGTTGCTTAAGGAAAATTTTTGTTCATTTCCTCATCCCACTGTAATTTCATCCCTTCCACCCTCCCGAACAAGCTCTGAACCATCCTGCTCCATAAGAGGGACTATATATTTATTGAAGCTGTTCCTTCACATGAAGGTCAAGTCCCTATCCTCTTTCCTGGGTATCTCTCTCAGGTGGCCTCTTCCCATCCACCATAGAATACCAGGTACATGAGCTATCCCACTTTATTCCAGTGATATGTTTGTCTAATCCCACCTGTGGAGCTCCGTCTCCTCATACTTGTTTCCCGGGCAGCATGTGAGTGTGTAAAGACACTTGAGGTTAGATGCTTTCAATTGGTTTTGTAACTACCAACAGCACTCTCAGTGCCATCACTGAACCACACAGGTAGCACTCTGCCCCTTTCATTTAACTGCAAGCAGTTATCAGCATCCCCTGATATTCTGAATTTGAAGTCTTTGCCACCAAAGTGCAAACCCACTGGCAAAGATGCTCCTGCCCCACTTTTTCAAATGAACCCCATTTCTCACTAGCAGGCTTTGCTCTTTAGTCATGGATCTGGCTACAGAAGTAAAAAAAGGCTGTCTTTGAAACCAGTGGTACAGCCATCTGTGAATCTACAGGATGTATCCCCTGTTACCTGAAGCTTTCCCCTTCAACAGCTCATGTGCTCTTCACTTTTGTCCCCAGGGCTCTGCAACCACTCTTGATCTGTTCTACATCTCTCCTGGCAGTGTCCCTTGTGCCCACATGAATGAGCAACAAAATGGCAACAGTCCAAGTGCCAAACGTAAAGAATTTTTTCAAGAACAACTACATCAAATGCGTTCTCACTCTCAGTTCTTTCTCACTTTATTATCCCCTCGGCTTTTTTAAAAACTTGGTGATCCCTGAAGTTATCAGATTCTGACAGATAGAATAAATTGTTAATCACTCCTCTTAGTTACTTGATTTCAAAAGATGCTGTCACTACATGCATACTAGGTAATAATGTTCTCTAGCTGTTGTTCTAGCCCTTCAATGTGCCATCATTTTGAGAGGAAATTCAATTATTTCCCAAGTAGACTAATGGTTATTTCTGGAACTCCTGAAGCCAAACATCTCCTCCATCCCAGATAGATAATGATCTATCCACCATTAGATAGAAAAAAAAGTATGTTAAATAAATTTGAATTTCCTTTTAAAATGCTAATCAGAATACCCAGCTAAAAAGGCAAAAACTCACAAAAAAGGCTCATCCTCTCTATTAAAAATGTCTTCCAGTATTATCCAAACACCAGCAGATCAAAGTTTCCAAACTCGGTAAGACATGCAAAAATATTTTTATGTAATGCATTCATGTAAGTACATCTTATGAACTATATTTAAAAATTAGAATTTAATGGTCAAGATTTTAAGGGATTTACTTCAAAGTTCCTACTCACTCGTCCAACACTCATTACTATAGTGGTTTCCACAAGTGTTACCTTTTAACCAAACACTAATTGATACTAGTAACAATTTTAGTCACCTGTTCAAGTGCCCTTACCCGGTGCCTCTAGTCATGACTTAACACCCGGAGTTTCCACTCTAGGCTAGATGCCTAACTTCTTGATTCATAAAGGGCTTTAGTCTGAAGAAAGATAGCTTCCATCTGACATGGGGGGCTGGTGGGGGGGAAAAAAAATCCTACCATAAATTAGGTGTTGTTCAAAATGAAGTTTTTTTCAGAAGCACATTGAACAATTTGGTTGATTCAAGTTTGTAGTCGAGCAGACACAGTAGTGACTACAGGTCTATTACTGTAAATGCAAACCACCAATGACACAACGCTGTATAATGAAATACCATCAACTGACTTGCATTTAAAGCAATTACTTATATGATAGCAACAAACCTTGTGGTTGAGTGATTCTCAATCAGGTACCAGGCAGCAGAAAAGTTTTCACTTGTGAAATCAGCACTCATCCCAGGAAACAGTGACTCCAAATCTTTTTGAGGAAATCTGCCCCTGAAAAATGAATATTCATTTCCTCACTGAGACATAGTCTTGTGAACAGTTTACAATTAAAAGTCACATAAAAAAACCCAACAAAAACATAAAACCCAAATCATTTTCCTGTAAGATGGAAATATAAACTTGTATCTCACCATGAAATTAAATCTGCTATTACAGACACACGTAGCGTGACCAGGAAAGACTGAAATCTAATCTAAGTAAAACTAATTTTACCATTTTGATTTTACCATTACACATATGACAGAAATGTGTTCTGTACAAAATGCTTCTATTTTAACTTTAAAATGGCAGGACATCAACAGGTTAACAGCTTGTAAGTGATCTCACACCATCATTGTCTTACTGATCCCTTTACAGGAGAAGTCAGAGAAACATGAAGGGAGACAGAACATATCTCCACTATACACAAACACTGAAAGAAATCCTGAGTTAAAATAATTATCTTGCAAAACTGAATACACTGATCTGTCTGTTCATAGTACACAAAACACAAGAAAAACAGGCATATCCCAAGTGACAGCCAGCATGTTTTGTTAGTTTTTATTGCCTTACAAATGCATAACGAAAGCATGTGAGCCAATTCCTTGCGAAAACAGATTCTCTACAACAGCATTTTTAAAACTACCAAGAGTTTCTACGATACTCATATGGAAAATGTATTCCAGTTATTTTAAGACTGCGTAATAAAAATATTTAAAGCACTTTTTGATGAGAACATGACAATCTTCATCCCTCAGTCCAGACACACACTCAGCACTTGACCATATTCATTCCACCATGCATTGGCAATACATCACCAGGTGCACTTCTCCCTTTATTCTTTACCACCAGCTGCACCCCATCTTCAGAAACTAATTGTGGCGAACAAGTTTACTTTTGGTCAGCCCTGAACTGGTCAGTCAGTTGGACTAGATGGACTTATGTCCCTTCCAACTGAAATATTCTTATCTATTCTAAAAATTCACTGTGTCATTTTTGGATCACAACATTTAACCCAAAAATCAATAAAATCCCTCTCTGATGCTCACAAGTTAGGTGAACTTTGCTATGCAAAATATACTGTATGCAAAGGTGAATCTGTCACACTTTGCATTTGAGAGAAAACTTGGTGGCAGCAGGAACTCAGAGTCAGTTATTAGAATTACATTTAACACGTATGAAAAGCTATTTATATGGACACCAAAGCAGCAATTTATTAGTTTAAGTTTTTCTGTAATCTAAGCATGTTTCAAGATAGTTAAAATCGTTTCTATTACAAAAAGCAAACAGCAGATTAAGTGAAACAAATCTAAAGACAGGCGCAATAAAAAGTGCAATTATATAGAGGAAGAGCTGTTTTCTGGAAGTTTCTTTTCATAATGAAATGGCCATTAGCACAAGCAGGTACAAAGGAGTTACGTACATAATGACATGGCACAGAAGTCTTTCATCAGTAGCACCTGATTACAGCAGGGGTATGAAACAACACTTTTTAAAAAACAGAAAAAAAAAATCTAATGAGATGCAAGGAAAAGTGATGACAGATATGAAAAGTAGAGATACAGGGGAAATAGTGTGATAAACAAATGTAGCAACTAAAAATGAGGGTCTCAACATTTCTCTGTGTTCAATGAAAAAGTGATAATGTTAAAACAAAACTTAAAATCTTAAGTAACATGACTATTTCCAATGACCTTAAATTTCATGAATGACAGTAAGCAGAAAATGCTGATTTATGTAAGAAGGAGAAGAAAGTTTCAATTTATTCTTCATTTGAAGAAAATTTAAGATATCTTATTTTTCACTCAAATTAGTCAAAAGTGCCCAGCAGGCACATGAACTTCAAGGATAGTACTTCATATGTAATACAAGGTACAGCTGTACATAAAAGTATTTATATTAGATCCACACATGGTAGCATCTTTTTGGACAACTACATTTTTTAATGCTAAAAAAACAAAAGCAGGAAAATAAATCTGAATTATCTGAGAAGAGACTCAGACATTCTGTGCAAGCTCTACTTAAAGTGGATGCACACAATACAGAAGCAGAATTTTGCTCATGTTTTTCAGAACTTCCATGTATGTTCCCAGAAACCAAAAGAAACTGATATAAGACAAAAAGCACACACATTCAAATATACCATTACCAAATGCTACTTATTATTGTAAGTTTATAAGATGTGAACTATACAATTCCTAGGGGAAAAAACTCCCTATTTATAAATATATATATATATATATTTATATATATATTTATCTTGAGAAAGACCAAGCTAGACACATAGTCAATTCCTGCAAATGAATCTTGACCAAAGGCAATGGTATATTAACGAAGGGACTTTTGCAATTTGATGTTTGACTGTCTTGAAAAGTTATTAGGAGCTTTCTTCCAGCAGATGCATTTGTGTAGAACCATAAGTTAACAACGCTTTTATCTGTGCGGACATATTTCAGACATAGTCACAACAGAGTAGAAACATGAATGTGAATGTGTGAGGTATGTTAACAATATGTTATACTCCATGGTATAGTATCCTTATTTTTATCATAAATTTTACCAGTAGTTTTTCCACTAACAGATATGGGGAGCTTGGAATGACTTGCTACAGCTGTCTTCACAACAAACTGCTCGCTAAAATGCTCAAACTGAAAGCAACTGTATTTCTAGAATGTCTGGCCAGATGCATCTAAAAAGAGACTGGCTGACTCCACATACAAGTTTGTTTCATTAACTTCCAGTAGTAAATTAAATAAGTCAGTTTTTGGAAGTTGTTTTCATGAAAACTTGCTTACTGTTTACTTATAAACAAGCCCAATGTGACTTGAGAAAGTATTTCTATTTTACTCTTTTCAGAATTACAGGGTGAAGATGAACTAGTAACAAAAGCTTAGACCATCCTGACATGCAATTAAACTATTGATCATTTTTCTATTGATTTGCTCATTATGCAAGAATCCCTTCAGGAAGCAACTCTGAATACTTCATCATTATTAAAAAGTAATCATGTAAAAGAAACTGGGAGCCAAAAATTGAATCCATAAAACCTCCAAAAAAGAGTGAAGTTTGCGATCCTTGACAACTCTAAGTACTTTGCTACCTTTACAATTTCAGCAAAGGTACACATATTGGATTTATATAGTAGTACTTTCTGCTAGGCACACTATTTTATCTAAAACAGAATCAGATCTCGTATTAGACCTATAGTTAACATTTTAAAATAGTCTTATTCATCCCTCAGACCATAATTCAAGAGACCATCTCTTGCTTTATGGTGAACTTGCCACCGGCTGCCACAAGAGAGGAGCCCCAAAGAAAAGATACAGGACTCCCTGAAACAACATCTCAGCCTTGGCCATACTGATCATCATAACTGGTCTACTCTGGCCTCCAATCGGGAGGCCTGGAGACACACCATCTGTAACACAGCTGTCTCCTTTGAGAACGCAAGCAGGATCACTCTTGAGGAGAAAAGACAACGCAGAAAGAACTGTGTCTTGCGGAATATACCATCTAAGGAGTCTTTCTGCTGTGCCTTTTGCAATCAGATATGTCTATCTCGTATTGGCCTCATTAGCCACCAGAGTGCCTGTAATAAATGTGGATAGAGCCTTCCTTAATCTTCGTTCGCGAAGCCTAGCCATGATTCATCCCTCAGCAACAATTTTAAATATGAAAGAAAATGAGGTTTTGCATACTGGTGATATTAATGAGAAGTATAATAAAACTACATTTGGTTTCAAGCCACTATACACTTCCACTTCCCTCAAACCAATTTTGTGTACATCTAATGCAGTCATATAGCATTAATGTAGTGGTCCTTGCTTCCATGTAAAGGTCACGCACATCTACTTTGGATTCAAAACACATAGCATACAAACAATTCACTTGTGCTGCATGAGCCCATTCTTCCACTACCCCAAACTTCACGTTCTGTATAGCTTGACAGTCAATAAACCTACTAAACACAGCATATATTGGCTTTTACAGAACTTGTGCACATAGAGATCGTTTATATTCTCCAGAGATTTAAGATTAGTTGAAATCTCCATGGGTAAATCACAGCCTCCAAGCAGTCACAGTCAAGTAAGAGCAAGAGGATGCAATGGATACTAATGAACAGAGCCTGACTAAGAACACAGTTTAGCAAGTTGTAATTTTTCTGTACAAATTATTTCACTCCCAGAATTTCAGAATCTCATAGTGTGCTTTTTAGCATACGTGACAATATTTGCAGATTAAAGGTAGGTCCCAAAACAGAATACGGCCACCAAAAGGTAACTTGAACCTCAATTCCACAGGAGTTGAAAGGTCAAAAGGAATAACTAACTTTAAATAAACAGATTCTGAATGGCAACCAGCATAAACAAGCTCCAGATAGAGCTGCTGTACACTCCCCCCTCTGTCTGGTACCAGTCAGACTCCTTGAAGCTGGCTTTGTATCAGCTGTACTGTGTTAATAATGCGTGCAAGAGGACCAGCATAAGGGATGCTGTTGTAGACTAAACACAACAAATCAGAAGGTGTTAACACAGGTCTCTCCAACAGCAACAAGACAAGGATATGCTCTGGCAATTCCTACCTAGTAGCAATAGGTTCATTAGAAATATAAAAAGAAAGTGGCAATCATATTTGACAACTGACAGAATGTGGTAAGAGAAGTTTACTAAGAAATTTTAGGCTGGTGGCTGCAAGTGATGCATCAGCTTAACAAGCAGTTAAGTGCTACTTTATTTTTTAATGTCATAAAGCTAGGAATATATACTGCAACTCTCTTCTACAGCTTTCACAATTTTTCTGCATGCATCGCTCTGATCAAGTTTCCACAAGCCCATCACATTCAATGATGAACTTTATAGCACTTCCATACAAGCCCTTTAAAAATAAATAAATATCTCAGTCTCCAGAAAGTCTTTTCCTATGTCATGGTAGCAAGCTGATGTTTACCATTAGGTGGCAGCGTAAGATCATCTGTTTCCTTCTCCCAGATGAACTGTTTTGGAAACTGGCGTGGGAAGAGGGAAGCATCTGTATTGAGTGGGTGGATACAGATGTGGAATGTACTTAGCATGTCAGCATTTGCTTTCATGTACGAGATGGATCCACCATAGTGACCTCTACTACATGCAAAACAACAAACACTATTTAAAAATTTTCTAACCACCACTAGATCTGACTGCTGTTACAGCTTCGCAGAGAATGGATTTTCTTAGTCTGACAGAGTAGTTAGAAGAGTCAGGGAACCTTTGATTAAACAAGGACTTGTTGTGCAAGAGGGGAAAGTATGCAGTACATTGGAACAAGCAATTAATCCATAAATGTTATGTAGATCTAAATTTTCCACCACCAGATTTCAACCATTATCTTTAGGACACAGGCATCACATATTCTCTCCCAGAATTGTTGAAAATTCTGAACGATCCTATGTTGGTAAGACATAACCTACCAACAGCTCTAAACTACTAAAACCAACCCATGTACTGCCACATCACTGTTTAGGTCTGCATTTTCATACCAAGTTCCACATTTCTCAGGCTGAGATGATGACTCTGTGCACTGTTTTTCTTCCTTCCTTATTTAAGACCTCTCCTGGAAAAGCTAGCAGCCCTCAACTTGGATATGTGCAGTCTTCATTGAATTAAAAACTGGCTGGCTGGGCCCAGAGAGAGGTGGTAAATGGAGTTACCTCCAGTTATCAGATGGTCATTAGTGGGGTTCCCCAAGGCTCAGTATTGGAGCCAGTCCTGTTTAATATCCTTATCAATTATCTGGATAAGGGGATCGAGTGAACCCTCAGTAAGTTTGCAGATGACACCAAGCTGGGTGGGAGTGTTGATCTGCTGGAGGGTAGAAAGGCTCTACAGTAGGATCTGGACAGGCTGAATCGATGGACCAAGGCCAATAGTATGAGGTTCAACAAGGCCAAGTGCCAAGTCCTGCACTTGAGTCACAACTATCCCATGCAATGCTACAGACTTGGGGAAGACCGGGTGGAAAGCTGCCTGGCAGAGAAGGACTTAGGGATGTTGGTCGACAGCTGCTGAACATGGGCCAGCAGAGCGCCCAGGTGGCCAAGGCCAATGGCATCATGGCCTGTATCAGAAACTGTGGCCAGCAGGACTAGGGAAGTGATTGTCCCTCTGTACTCGGCACTGGTGAGGCCACGCCTCAAGTACTGTGTTCAGTTTTGGGCCCCTAACTACAAGAAAGACATTGAGATGTGTTTTAAAAGATGCATGTCCAGAGAAGAGCAATGAAGCTGGTGAAGGGTCTGGAGAGCAAGTCATAGGAAAAGCAGACAAAGGAGTTGGGGTTGTTCAGCTGGAGGAAAGACTCAGGGGAGACCTTATCACTCTCTACAACTACCTGAAAGGAGGTTGTACTGAGGCAGAGGTCGGCCTCTTCTCCCGGGAAACTAGTGATAGGACAAGAGGAAATGGCGTCAAGCTGCACCAGGGGAGGTTCAGGTTGGACATCAGGAAAAATTTCTTCACTGAAAGGGTGATCAGGCATTGGAATGGACTGCTTAGGAAGGTGGTGGAAGTCTTGAACACTGGAAGTGTTCAAAAAACAATTGGACATGGAACTTAGTGAAATGGTTCAGTTGACGAGATAGTGATCAATCAAAGGTTGGACTCTATGACATTGGAGATTTTTCCAACTGTGATTCTATGGTTGTTTAAGGATTCCTGGCAACATCTGTGTAACACTACAGCCAGGAAGAGAAAGGTGGCACAGCCCTGCATTGCACTTAAAGTGAGCGTAAAGATGGGGATAGAACATTACAGTTTTGTATGTCTTCTCCCCCATTCTGCAAATAAAAAAAACAGAACTCAAAGATTAAATATTTTAAATACCTATCTTTTGGTGGGAAATAAATACCTCATAGCACACACACAACAGGCACTAAGTTACAGCAATGCCAAAAATCCCTTATCTGATTGGATCAGTTCTGTGTTTTAAAAGATGAATGAACAACTGCTAGGAAGGCAGGAGAACAAATGCTTGTGAACACTGTTTTACAAATACATTTGTGACTTTAATAATCAGCAAGTTCACATTGCATTATGATTTAAATTATTTTTTTATTTAGCAACTGAGATTCTTAGTTGCATGACACAAGAACTGCAATTAAGTTTTGGAAAATATGAAGAAATTATCAGCCAGAAATTATGTATACTTACAACTTGTCAAACCTGCAGGCTGAAAGATGATGGCCTGCACATTGTGTGTACATATAATGTTTAAAATATCTTGACTATGTAAAAAAAAGTCAGGAGGATGAGTCTATATCCATAGTTCTTTCTTTGCATTCTTGCAACATTTGAATACAAAAAGAGAATTCCAGTGCATATTTTGAGCATACATGTTACTCCTACAATATATCTAAAGGCAGTTTTGTAATTATTAATAAAACTTGTTAGATCCCCTATTATCTATTTCCCTTAATTCACAGTTCAACCCTTTTGTACACTTAAATCCCAGTCACTCCCAATTAAAAGAACAAGTTATCTTGACTTAAATCCCAGATAAAATATTGAAAAATATGTTGTTTGAGGAGTATAGGATTAAAGTAGAGAAAAATAGTCTTAATGTCAGCCAGTCACAATTGCTTCTGACAATGTTTGAGAACATATTATATGAGTTTTGAGATTAAGTGCTTCATTGAAAAAGTAACCAGACAAAATTAATATATCATCATTTTAAAGGAGACTTGCTACCATAAGATAGATTAAAACTTACTTACATACAATAGAATACATCAGATGGATTAAGGAACTAACTACAAAAAAACCCTCAAAAACTAAACAAATCCATGGAGAAGCAAATCTGAGGACATTTGTAGGTAAAGTTTCACTAAGGCCCATATCACCTTTTTAACAGGATTTAACAGATTTATCACCAATAATTTTTTATAAATAGTTGGTAAAAACATTAGGAAGAAAGACTGTCATCTGGACTGAGAAGACAGACTTGTCAAGGAAGCAACAAACACAAGAATATGGTCAAATGCAAGAAGATAAAGCTAGAATAAAGGATTCCAGAGAGTTGTTACAGAACAATGAGCAACCATACCAGCAGCAAAAGCAGCAACTCAAGAGGATCACCTAACAAACTACTCACTGTTTATTGCCAGTGCAGCATT
This sequence comes from Neopelma chrysocephalum, assembly GCF_003984885.1. NCBI lineage: Eukaryota > Metazoa > Chordata > Aves > Passeriformes > Pipridae > Neopelma > Neopelma chrysocephalum. The sequence continues at coordinate 30,615,870 of NW_020897690.1, read as the reverse complement.
GTGGTAAAAAAAGCATTATTATGGGGTTTTTAATTTACAGACAAGGCAAGGAGAGTTAAGGAGTGACAGGAAATCTTCTAGTAAGATGTCGGAATATTGTCCACAGTCCTAAGGTCCATATTTTATCAGAGTTTGGAAAACTGAAGAACATGAAACAAGTACCTGTCATAAGTTATATCAGAGGCTAGAGAAAAATAGTAACAAAGAGACAAAATCTTCGGCTTGTTGAAAAAAAAGTGGGTTAGTAGTTTGAAAAGAAAGAAAAATACATATTCAAACTAGGAGAGAAATGCATAGCCAGAGGTTGGAAGGTAAAGATGGGTCCACTGGAAATCACATTGAGATTTTGGCAAAGTGCAACTTTCCCACCAGAACAAGGTAACAATGGACAGTGCAGATTTTCTTCAACACACTACCCCCCACAAACAGAGTATTCTGCAGTAATAGTTTACTTTTAAATAACCTGTGGTTTTGGTAGAGCTGGTATCTTAATCAAAAGAAATATTATTCCTAATGCTATTTCTAGGAGTCAGACAGATTTGGAGCCCTAAGAGTGTCCCATTTAAACCCCCCTAATTCCATTTATCATTCAATATAAAGTTTCTATTTTAGAATACAAATGACATAAATTCCACCATACTTAAGAACAAAAGTAAAGAAGACTGTGGGTTGGAAAACAGTATTAATATTACAGTAAAATAAACTAGCTGATGTAGCATAATAAATCACATTTTACAATTTTAGCAACAGATAGCAATCTAAACATCCTTAAAAGCCCCGTGAAACTCAAATGCAACAGTAGGTATTCCATAGCTACAATGTATAAATCTGAGGCCTCGGGTTATTTACCAATCCTTAAAATCTAAACATCACTGGGGTTCAGTATATCAGTCTTTTAGATTATCTACAGCTCTAATTGATGATTCAAAATAGAGGATTATGAAGCAGGATACTGTGTGCACTAACAACTCCTTTCAGTTCAAAATAGCATACCAACAGCTAATAGATGTATGCATTTTTAAAACTTTCCCTGCCCTGTAAAGCATTAAACTTTTCTGGAATTCACAAAGGCACATATAGAGAAAACCACTAAAAAAGTGGATTAAAGGTATTTGGTACTCACTTGTCTATCTCAATACCAAGAGGATTAGCTGGACGTAGGGACAAGGGGGGAATCCCTTTGTTCCTGTCAGTGCGCATGTCATAATAGTTCATTTCATCCACCCAGACAGCAGACTGATCCAAGATACCTAGAGAAAACAAAGTGCAGATCCTTAAAACAACAAGGGCGGTCCAGCACCATCAACCTCTAACATACTGAATTAATTTCAAAAATCCTGATAAATATAAAATGCATGCCTAGGTAATATATTGGAAGATACATGGCAAAACAACCTGGATGCAATTATGCTAAATTATTTTATTACAGCTGCTGAAAATGTATTCATGGCTGAGCATCAAACATTATCCTCTTGCAGACTGCACAGGAACATTTTCCTGATCACAGAGTATTAGTATTTTCATTCCTGCAGGTCTTTTGGTGTCTGTTCAAACCTTGTCATTTACTACTTTCATCCCTTACCTGGAAGTCTTCTTATTTGCATATTTTAGGGGTTTGGTGCCATGCATTATCCAAAAGGTGAGTACGCAAGTGAACTTTGGCCACAGGTCAAGATAGATGACTCAAAGGACGCAGAACTGACTTTGTTTCCAAAGCCTTAGCACAGACAAAGCAAAAAGGTGAGGCACAGGAGGTCTTGGACCTCAGCTGAAAATGAAGCCAGCCATACTCTTGGCCTTGCCCTCCTTTAATATACCCATCATATACTCAACACCAGAAATTACTCAATCCCTACACTTACCTGTTTTTTAAAATATAAATTCTCCTCTCCCATCACCAAAAGCTTCACTGTGTAACATTTGCACTTGATTCACCTTTCTATTATTAAGATCTTAGCGCAGCTTGGGAGAAATTAAGTGTTATATGTCACTAAACTACTGAGAACAAAAGCCTAAATTAATTCTTGTGGGAACTCCTGCCTTAGAAAAGATAACTATCCAACTTCATCAATGAGGGGTCCTGAAAGAGACATTTCAAATCCAGAGGGTATTTAGACTGGATTCTAGATTAAGTAGAGGTCCTAGACTGCTTGGCAACACCATTTCAGTGGTTAAGCATCTCAGGAAAAATACTTAAGACTTTCCGTCTTGCAGGATGGTTTGAATTACAAATAAGAAACAGCACTGATGACTCAACTTTCTTTAAATGATTAACTGTCAGCTCAGGATTTAGGTGTAAAGTTCATGAGTTGGTTTGTATTTTGAATTTATCCAGTACACTACTTAAGAGTAATTACTGGATCTGTCATTACATTTTTTAACATTTAGAAGTTTAGTGCTACTCCTTGCAGAAAAATGAAGGGCTACTTTTCATTAGTCATTGAGGGTTTTATCAGGATTTTGAGAAAGGATTAATTTACATATACCATGACTTTATCTCTACATATATGTGGACATTTTATTGATATACTCTGTTTTCTAGACAACAGAAAATCATCCTGAGGCGGATTCATTGCAAACACACATTTTATATAAAGAGACAGTCATATATTTGTTTAGCAAAGAAAATAGATGTGGATTTGAACAAGAAATATACCTATTTTCTCAGGTCTAAGTAGTTTGAAGGAAACAGTTGAAGTTCCTTTGCCACCAGACTTTGTAGTAACAATAATGTCTCCCTTGTCATTTTTATTCTGTCCAACTCGACACACAATTTTACTGGCAGACATCCATTCAGCAGTTAGCAGACAGTTGTGTCCACAGATTGTTAAACCTAGGAAAAAGAAAAAAAAAATAAATACTCTACTGTGAATAGAAGTATCTTTTGAAATTCTGTAATGCAAATACATTTATGGTGCTTCATGTATTTATAGAAATATATGACTCTTCACCAGCCCCCTACAGTCAATTACAGTCAAGGTGTCACAAATAAATTTTTCAGATGTTCCCTAGGTGACTTCAGGTCTTTTGTCCCAGTGACACTTCATGTGTCACATGCAGCACTCCTTGGAATTTATTTCAATCTCTTCTATCAGTTGTGGGTTACTGTGACTTTTACTTCATATAGTACAATAGATTTTTCTGTTTGCAAGACACTAGAGAACTGCGGTTCAGTACTGTGTTTCTGTGAAACTTCCATCAGAACTGCTTGCAACAAATGTTTCTTAAGTTCAGTCTACATGACTTTGCAAAAAAAAAAAAAAAAGACACTGCAACATATTCACAATGAACAATGTTTCTTCAGCCTTACTTATTTAGTAGTACTTTTGTGGACACAGAATGGTTCTTTGGTCAAAGTAGTATTGACAAATATTCTGCCCCAATCTCTTCTGTACAAAATCCACGATGCAAGACTGATTCTGATGAATAAACTGCCCTGGTTATATGAAAGAATAATTGGGTAGTGTTCATCTATTCCCTCTTCTATACTCTCTCACAACAGAACCAAAAATGACAAACTATGAAATATGTGGAAGTCTTTTCTCATAGGTAGAGACTGTGGTATACTAAAACTTGTCAAGTTTTAGTGTTTAAAAACACCTCTTAAACACTTAAAAGTCAAGGTACACCTTAATAAAAGATCCAAGGCTTCCTGAGATTTTATGTCAAATCAGTTTGGTCAATTCAACCAATCAATCTGACTGGTTCTGGTCAGATCAGGACTCTGTTTGCTGGAATAGATTGATCATTTTCTCAGATCTAGAACAACAATTTCCATATTCCTAACTGGAGTTTTGCTGTCCTGAAAAACTGGCAAGATTCTAATTTCTATAGTACTGATTTGGAGAACACCTTCATTAAGTTCATCTTAAATAACACCCCTACCTAGGAACATTTTGCCTTATGTCCAAAAGCACAAGGCTGTACTAGAGTGTTGGCTGTACTGGAGTACATATTAGTCAAGCACAGCAGTTCCTCCCTGTTGGCTTGGGTTTTGTTTTTAATTTCTAGAAAGCTCTGACCAATTTAAAAAATACTTACAGACAGAAAAGGGTCAGCATATGTGGCTCAGTACCAAAGCTTCACACTTACTTTTTCTCACAATTTAAGCCTCCGACATGACACAGCAGACAAATTTGGCAGTTTTCATGGTTGTCAGACATAAAAATGTCTTATTCACTGCCAAAAACTATTTTGAAAGTGAAATCCAAAAAATAAAAACCAGACAGGCATCGAAACTTATTACAACTGAAATTAATTTTACTTGAGCAAGGGCAGCAGATTTGTTACTTAAAAGATGCCTGAATAAAGTGGGGGGAGAGGTGCAAAATTGGATACAGATACACAAAAAGAAGCCTTAACATGAAAAAATATTTTGGTTGTTTATTTGCAAAATTTTAACCAGTCAGGTTTTAGTTTTCACAGGGGAAGGAAAAAAAAACCATATATTTATGATGCATGGGTTTGAACCTTGTGTTATATTACTAAATCTTTTCTGGTTTTATGCTAGCATCTTCTCTAAAGGCAAAAAGATTGTGGTAGGGACCAAGACTAACTAGAAGACTTTGCCCAAACCATTCATAAAGAGGTTTTCACCCTAGAATTTCAAAGGTTTGAAGTCATGCTTAAATTAAGTAAATCAAGAACTAAGCTATAGCAAATTTTTGATCAGCTGCTTTGAAGATCCTTGAATCAATTATTTTCTACTCATTGGAAGTTCCAAAAGCTCTCAAGAGAATAAGACCACAAGATCCAACACTTCTGAAATGGCAGGAAAGAGACTTGGCCTGTATCTAAAAAATGCAACAGAAAGTTAAGTCTCTATTAACATTTTATATACCACACTAAATATAGTAATGGCACAATTTCTAGAGCAAATAAAGAGATATTGGGGGAGAAGTTTTGATAGTACAGGTATGACATTTCTTTCTCCAAAAAGAAAAAACTTCCCTTTAAATAAAACTTAATTTGAACCTGTCGCATGGTACAAACGCCTTTGAGAACATCATACTTGGGTTCTAGCTTTCACGTGCCTTTCAATAAACGGGCATAAGTAATTCTCTTATTGACACTTTCCAATTTTGGTTAAGCTTATATATGGACAATTTTACAAATATATTTACAAACTGCAAATGTCTTAAAAGACAAACTAAACCTTGAAAACACAAATGTTACAGCAATCTCTTGGATTTTATTTTTTGTACCATGACCTATAGAGTTACAAATAAAAAGTTTATTTGGTTTCAAAGATACAAAGAGATTACTAGAAGGCATTCTCTTAAATGAAACAAAAAGCATGTTCTTCTAATATGAGATACTCTGTTTATATATAGAAAAAAAGTTTCTTGCTTTTCATTTTACTCTAATGCACCTCAAACTTTATAAACTTTATAAAAATCTCACTCAAACTCTCTTAACTCTCATGCCTACAAAGTCTCACTTTTGCAAGTATTTCCACTCAAGTTACAGGGAATATTCACATCCCTAATTTAACCATTAAAAGAAATCTATACGTGTCTTGGACCTTAGGCACTTACTGGGGAAAGCTGACAATTGAGCTAATGAAAAAAATAAGGCAATCCATTACTTATTTTTACCTCAAAGCATAAAATTATTAGCAACTATGTGTTCCTATTGTTACTCTGAAGGAAATACAGGAAATATAAGAAGTTGATCAGCTGTAATACTGTTCAGGAGACGTCCTCCTTCCAAGAACCTAGCACTGATAATTTCTAGAGGATCATATCAATGAACTAATGAGGTTGCTGAATACACAAGAAATACACAAATATACAAGAAATATACTCACCTCAAACATCATCAGTTATTTGAAGATTTCTCAATAAAGATTCATTAGTGTACCACAACTTCATCTAGCAGCTCAGGAAAATACTACTTCCCTTTTTGAGAGACAGCAAACTGAAGTGAAGTGGAAAACTGTAGTAGCTTATGCTTGGCCATAAAGCTCATTGTGGTGGCCATGAATGGAATTTGTGAATCTCCATTTACAGTCATGAAACGAAATATTTTTTCTAGCAAAGCCAAACAAAATTCCAATGGACTTCAGAGGAGTCATGATTCCACAACAAATTAGACAAATTGTCTCTAACATGACTACTAAAGTACACATATGCATAACTTACAAAAGAAATAGGGGAAATTCCTGTAGTTATAGTTAATTTCGATTTCAGGAAGATTTTACAAAGCCCTTCTTGAAAGGCTTATGAAAATTAAGCAGCTATAGGATATGAACTTTGAATGGGTAAACAGCTCATTAACACAGACACAGGGTTACGGTAAAGGGTGTGTTTTGACTGAGGAAAGTTTCCACAGGATATATGCTGGGATCACTTATGTTCACTATATTCATAAATTACAAGATAAAAAGGTTATAAAGTTTGCTGATGATATTACCAAAAAAAAACGTGGAATAGAACTTACAAGACTGAGTGGATGCACTATAATGTAGATGCTATACAACAGCTAAAATTCAATAAACAAAGACATGATGCACACAGGCAAAACCTTAAATTCACAGATGACAGGCTCAAATTGACTTCTAACCCTCAAGCATTACATCATGGAACTATAGTAGGCAGAACAACAAAAAACATTAGTTTGATACTTAGTGGAAGTTATATGGAAAACAGAAACCTATGGAAGAAATACAAAACAAAAGTGAAAGTACAATATTATGCCACAGTGCCTTCATATCCTGAACACTGCATGTACTCAAGATGATGGTATCGAAACCAAGAGAGATTCACCGAAGAGCAACAAGAAGGGCCAAAGATACATGCAGAAAATTTAAATAAGCCAACATGTTTCAGCTGGAAATGAGGCAACAGAGCAGTAATGAACAAACTCTGTACAGTCAGGAGAATTAGAGAAAACATCTTGCTCCCTCTTGCAATAATGAAGTTAACATGTTAAAATCAAAACAGCATGGAAAGAAGAACCATGGAAATGGTTCTTCAAATAATGTGTAGCTGAATCACTGAACCCGCTTTGTCCTAACTGTTGCAGATGCACAAACCGACTTCACACTAATTCAAGGAATAGCAACCCTATAGTGACTTTCTCAATACATTGAAAACACTTCTGGTAGGAAAGTTTCCATGCAGAGATTCTCAATGTCTGGGAAAGTAACAAAGGTCCATCATATTACATCCACCCTCTTCTAGTACACTCCAATAAGCATTCACTCTTAGTGTTCATGCTCAGAACAGGATGTTGAGTCAAGTTAAAGGTTCATCTAGCAAGTCTGATTAGTTACACACTGGGCAGCACCCTTGAATTTCTGGATTCAGGCACGTATTTGTGTAAAGGACATTTCTCCTACCATCCAACACAGATTCTACCATGCAAAAAAGATTATCTCTACTCATATCCAAAATGTTACATTCTTCAGTATCAAGAGGTTTCTTTTCAACTCACCTATGAGGTCTGTAGGCCCAGTCCCCAAATTTTCTCCTCTTATTGTCACTTTTGTCCATGAGATGCCTTCATTGGGAGAGATGCCAGTTACAAGTGGGGGCTGCCGTGCTCGAGACATGACGTCTATTTAGTTTCTGAAATCTGAGCTGATTTTATCTGTTCAGCAAGAAATAATAAATTAAAAATCCAATAGTTATATTACGTAAAAAAAGTTATTAAAAACCTTTCAATCTCTTCTTCTAAAATGGTAGGGAAACATAAATGTGAATATGGAACACCACTCTCAAAGCCTTTTTCTGCCACATAGTTATAAAACAATAAAAATAACTACACCCTCTTTGCATTTCCTTTTTTATAAATTAAATATAGCTCTAGTTCTGAACTACAAAGAAAAAGTATATTCAGAAAAATATGAAACATTTCAAAATTCTTAATGAAACTCTATACACACTCCAAATTACTTATGTCAGAATTCAAATGAATCTATTCAAATCTCTATTTGAAAGTATTATATTCCTTAAAAAGATTAGAATTGCTAAGCTAAGCTAAGTAATAGACTATTTGGATAACTTCTCCATCAAAATTAGACATACTGGCCTAGACAGTTCCATGTGAAGAAGTCCCCAGCACTTATTTGTATAAAATGTCAACATTTACATAAATTGAGAAAATTAAAACATGACTTACAGACATTACACTAGCACAGATCACCAACAAAACAAGTAATATCCTAACAGGTCAACAAAAATGTACATAAAATCACTGAAAAACCATTTCCAGAAGACTATTCCTTTGCACCTGAAATTAGGAGTCAACTCAAACCAGTTTAATTGGCTCTGTCATACAAACACCAATATGGAACACGTTATTCTGCCTACATTTAGTTTACTATGCAATTCATCACAAATTCCTACAGCTTATTAGCAGCTTCCTTTGTGCAGCTCTGCAGCTATAAAGCAGCTGTAAGAAGCTGATGAGTATAATCTGAAGCATGTTAGCTTCCACTAACTTCTCCATTTTTACAATACTTACTAAATATCATCAGTATTCCAAAACCCCAGTTACACATATAGAACACTTTAGTGTAAACAATTTTTAAAGTTCAGGTTGGTAAAAAAGCCAAGCCTCAAAAGGCTTCTCTTATCGTTATTTTGAATTGAGATGTATTTTCTATTTTTACTTGCAAACGGTCAATTCCATGAAACCTAGAAACTCTGTAAATCATCCCTAACAATAAACTGCAGTACAGTTGCAGTTTCCAAGCATCCACAGTCAGGAAATACTAGAATTGAGTAAGACATATTTGTTTCAGCTGCTTCTGCATATAAAAAATAAATTCATTGTACCAACGTACACCATGCTTCTACACAACCTCCTCAAATTTTTCAGCGTTACTAGCTAGATTTGACATGTGAATCAAAGAAGCTCCCACAGACTGGTTTCTTTCTGCACATTCCAAAGTTGGAATGCACACTGAAAATGAAGATGGAAATTGAAAAGGCAGGAATCAGCAGGAAGATCTCATGGTGAAAGTAATCAAGTAATGCCACCAGAACAGTATCCTGTCTCTGTCTGTCTATACCATGGGTGCATCACAGGTCACTTAAAACAAAACTGCACAATTTTATTGACACAACTTCAGAGTCCACAGCCACACCTGAAGTCAGTGTGAAATGCACTCTGAATACAGGGAATACTGCACAATGATCTGAAATACTGAGGTCCTAAATAACGACCTCAATTCTATAATTACATCTGATCTGAAATGTGTTTTTCAGTTTCACAGACTTACAATAAGAATGCTATCATGCTCAAACCTATTTTTGAAGACAAATTCATCAATATAGAAAAGGTATCTAGATATTCTGAACATAACAGAACTATTAATACCTTCAGAGAACTTTTAAGACTACCTTTGAAGTGTGCAATTAATAAGATACGCAAATTCATGTGAAACAAGCAAGAACATAACAAGTTGCAGTATGTCAGCCAGGTCCAGTACATGAAGGAAGTCTGGTAAGAGCTCATGATAACATACATGATGTAGGTCTGGTTTGGTTTTCTATTTTTAAGCAGCAAACCTCATATTTCTTGACTGGTTGCCTTCATAACATTACAAACTACATTATGTGTTTAATAAAGCATTAGTTTCTCTGTTTTTTTGCAAACAACAAATGGATGAAAAAGGAATTAAGTTATACAGTATTGTATAACTTATTGTCTTATATGTAGAATACTGGAAATTCATTTTACATGAATCCAACATGAGACTAGAGAAACCAGCAGTCAACACGCAGTTTATAACATTGTAGGTAGAATAGCACTGAAGGAGAGGACTGTATCAGCAGATTACAAAGAAATCAGCTGACAGTCTTATCCAGCTACAGAAGAGAAAGCTGTGCTCCGTGCTTGTGCCCTACTCCTGTTTCTTTCCCAGCACTGGCTTTTTGCCCTCCTTGCACAGAGACAGTCTCCGTCTCACTTCAAAACTGAGGCCAGGTTCTAGTCTTGCAGACAAACTGCTTCCTGCCTCTATCCTGTTGATTCTCCCTCTGACTTTTTATCTGTAAGTTAAAGCAGGGAGGGAGAGGGGTGGTACTATTCCATTCTCCTTTCAAATCCAGACACCTTGGTAATTCGTCTTCTTTACCTCCCCGTTTCCTATTCCAAGCTGCCTTATCAAAGTAGCCCATCTACACTACTATTGATCCACTTCCTTGCCACAGGTGAAAATTCAAGACCCCATCTTCTGTCAACATTCCTAATCCTGGCATCATAAGGCTTGCCCAGCTTTCATCTGTGCTGCATTCAAAACTACATTACCGCAGCATCACTGGACAAAACAATGGGCAGCACAATAGAAATAAGCTTCCCAGTTCTCATTGCTAAACCTAATACCACCCAGAGGAATCAGAACACAAAATTGCAAGGGAAGTCTTGTTTATTCCTATACAAGATGCGTATGCACAGAAGCTCAGACCTTTCTGCATTTTCCAGTTTCCAGTTTCCTTTGGAGTCCTGTGCAAAGGGGATGTCAGAGAAGAATCAAATGTCTAATTTTATCAAGAGGGAGGAGAACAAACTCCATCTATTCCTCATAATCTTACCTATGTAGTTTTCTGAGCTTTTCTCACAGATTCTCAGCAGTCCTTGAAGATATACAACAGCAGTAAAGGAACAGTGGTGCTGTGTCCTCACATGCACATCTAATCACCTTCTGCAGGAAGCAGCATCTGTCTAGATACCAGTAGATCAACATAAAGCACCCATTTTACTTTTGAGCAATTTTTTGGTAAAGATTTATGTAGAATAATAATCAGTAATAGAGATGTAAAAAGGCCATCTTCAGGAACTTCAGGTAATATGCAGAGGAAGAAACCTCGAGGGAAACAAGTAAAATAGGAGTTACTGTGGTATTATTTGGTTGACTCCTCTCCCCCCAAAACATTATATAGATCCCTTGTATTGCATCTATTGTCTCTTTCAAAATACCTAAGCACACAGGTAATTGGCTTGTTTCAATACCAAAACTCAAAAGTAATATTACAACATATTGTTCCAGACTTCAGAAATTGGCACTAGATCCCCCTTCATGATGAGCTAAATAAATGTAATAAAAATGCTGAGCCTCCTGAGATCTAATATTTCTTCCAAAGTATTTCCATGCTTACTGCAGAATTGCTTTAAAATACCTCACTGGAATGAGAATACTACAGTAAATCTCAACACATTACAAAAGCACTATAGCACTGACATGTTCTATTATTATTATTATTTTCAAACAGCAATTGCTTTCATTTATTTCAAAAAGTAAGTAAAGGAAATCTTTGGAATATGTCATTATTATAAATATCAAACAAATGCATGGAGCCTTCAATTAATTTAGAATATTTCTTCTCCTTATGACAAACATGTCAATAGTCAAAATGACTGAACTGCCTATTGGGAAGCCTCGCCAGTGTACTACTACTGTGTCCCAAAAGCAAGTTTCGAAATTTGTTTAAAAATATTTAAAGCAAAGATAAAAAAAAAAACAACCACCAATTACTTTTTCATTTCGTAAAACAACACAACCACCTAATTACAAGCTTTTGTTGCAATTCTATATGTTGCCCTAAAACATAAAATCTATTTTTACAAATATATATTACGCATAAAATAATATTAGAAAAAAGCAGCCCTCTTCCTGAAAGACTGCTTCTCATACAGACTAGGGGAGATTGCATAGACAGTTTTCTCTACAAGATATTTCCTCTGAGGAGTCAGGCTCACTGAAGAAGTGTCAACAAGACATTTTTTTGCAATGGACAATCTTCTTCTACGCTAACCAAGGTCTCTTTCCCTCTTTTTTCCTCCCCATTTTTTAGACTTCATTTCCTCACAGTATCTCCCCAACAGTTTAACATGGATGGCATCTGTTTGACTGCTTCCATGATCTTGTCCCTACTGTTATTCTGTCATAATTCTTGCTATGAATGTGCAAAGAGTTAGAAAGCCTCCGCAAAGACCACCTACTACAAGGCCATCCTGAAAAATGCCTTTCATAAACATAATTTTTGTCTTTACATGAGCTTCTTAAATAAACTGTCCTCTCACAAAGGTTTGGTAAAAAAACCCAACAATATCCAGACAATTGTAAGCATTACAAGTTTGCTAAAGAGAGGACACCTTCCCTCTTTATCCTAAGAGAAGCCCCTTTAAAAACAAATAATGAAGCAATGAAACATGGTCCAATATAAGTGAAAGCACAAGTCTAGTTCTTTTTTTGACTTTTGTAAGCCTTCAGTTTAAAGTTGGTTTAAAATAAGAGTTCTGAAATTTCCACATTCAACTTTCAATGGTGAACAGAGAAGAAACACAAAGTAAAATGCCAATAGCTACCATATCTGTTCTGTAAAGCAAAGTACTGCTTACCATTCTGGAAGTATCACCAGAATACTAAATAAATGAAAAACAAAAATTCAGGATTGAAGCATTGGCTGGTAAGTTCAAATCCCAAAGGAAAACTACAAACATCATGAAGGCATGGAACTTTGGAAGGTGAGTAACAATCTGGTGCCACCTTACAAATTTCACCAGGGAAATTTTAGGGAAAATTAGCAGTTGAATTGTTTTAAAATGGAGTTTCTGACTTCTAAAACAAGGATAGTTCCAGTGACTGGAAATTCAGCTAAGTTTTCAGTAGTACTCTGTCACAGACACTGAACCTAAAGGATTCTCTCAGAGGAAGGCAGACTCAAGGACAATGCAAGCGCCACAGTCATCTAGCAAAGGGAATCAAAGCTGTCAAGAAGGGATGGAAGTAGAAGCCAATTTCTCATCATTGAGGAAGTCTAAGCTACAAGCAAGCATGCAAGTCTTCACATAGCAACTATTTGTTCTCAGTCACAGGTATGTAACTATACAATATAAAAAAATTTTGAGGCAGGAACAGCAAAGCATCACCCAAGTGCAAATCACAGTATGCCTCAGGTGTTGCTGTTTACTTTTAAAAGAAAACCAATCTGAAACCAATAGGTGAGTTACTCTTAGCACACTAACATCACAGCATTAAATAATTTCCAAACTAAAAGATCTGTGAAATGCCTTTTTAAACAAGCAATAAATACTCAGATTCCAGAACATAGGTGATGGATTTTTCACCTTAAACTACACAAACTTGTGCTTCTAATAAGTAAATTGAATAATTTGTTCTCACTAGAAAACCTGCAGAGTCCCCTGAGAACATTATGACAGAATCAGTGACGGGACATGGCAAATGACCCCAAGAAGGATGACAACGCAAAATGTTTCCTATATGTTTGTACTCAAAACCATTACAAACTGAAGAAAAACACTATTGCAACCTTTTCTGTGCTTTATCTTCCCAACAACATAAATTCAGACAGACAATCTACATAAACCAAGAATTAAAAGCATCCAAAAAGCAGCACTGTGAAAATAACTGACATTTATTAACCCCTCTGGAGATCTTCAGTGCCCTAGAATTTCCACAGCCTTCAACACTGCATTAATAATATAAAGTCCATTCCTGCAAGCCTGCCAGAAAAGACTGGGAAGTGAATAAGCTAAACAATGCTGAAATTCCAAGTGATATTAAGAATCTATGCATGTTTATTTAAATAATAAAAGACTTGTCAATTTAAACAAGAAGTGCTCACGAATCTTACATTTAGGGGGAAAGAAACTCTTCAAAACACCACTAAGCTACTTATAATGAAAAGATGAACAAACATAAAAAAGTGGGTAATTTCACTGTCACACAGAAAAAACAAAGGCTCATTTGTCTTGCCCTGTCATATCCGGTGTGTTGATTCAAGCCAATATTAACACTGACAAACATGTTAACTTACAGGACAACGCTACATGCCAAAAATCCGTCTCAGTTTGGGAGGATGTGCGAGTTTTGCGACAGAAAGGGCAAATGATGAAAAAAAAAAATCCTTGCAGTATTAAATGACATAATATGACACCCTTTGCTTTTTGAAAGGGCTCCTGAATTTTCCTACCAGCCACAAAGTGTGTACTAGAGATTCTAGTTTTAGGGTAGCCAAGCAATGAGCACAGCAGTTTTGCTTTCACATTAGCCATACTGATATATTCCCTCGGTATCTCAGAGGTCCTGCTTTCCATAACCCAGCCAGGTACATCTTCATGGTGATGTATCTTGACAAAGTGAAAGCAAAATAATCACAGCACTCAGCGATGCCATTAACATTTCTGAGTCACAAGGGATTAAAAGGCTTGGACTTGAGGCAGATGCTTCGAGAGCCCTGGCAGAGGAGTTCAGCCTGGGCTGCAGCTGCGAGGGATTGACACCGCTCACGGTGGAACCCGGCTCAGGAGAAACTCCGGGCACAGTTCCGGCATCCGAAATAAATTAAAGTAAACAGTGTTGCTCTCTCTCATCCACCCTGTTAGCAGCCTCTCGGTTGAGCTGGAGACCACACACCCAGACCACACAGCACCAGCTGAACTCACTCGCACGCAACATCTAGAAGCTGTCACTCTGCTGAGGTACGAGGAGGAAAAGAGGGGGGCCGGAGTGCGAGAGTGTGTGTGTGTTTAGAAAAGCTGCTTGCTCTCTCCTCCTACCATTACAGCTGGTTATGTTTTGTGTGGTTGGGAAGGAGGGAAAGAAGGGAGGGATAAAAAAGGACCTATAAACCTCACTAAGAAAACATACTAGTCTTGGCCTTTTGTAGTAATGATTTGCACTCCTCCTGTACTAGTTTAGTAGCTGATGAAGGGCTAACAAAGCATCCATTTAACATCAATTAACCTTCTATCTATCACATGTCAAAAAAAAAAAAAATCTAGACTAGCATAAATCCATTTCCTTGTACATATTAAATGACAGCACCCTGTCAGTTACAATGTACAACATACCTATATATTGATCTATGTTTACATCAGGAGTTTTGAGATATTTATTTATTTGGAGCGGGAGAGATTCCCCACAAAGAACAATCAACCACACAAATGCCCCTATGACATCAAAACGTTGATTTTTTTCCACAAACATTCCATTGTAAAATGAAATTTTGTTCATTAGTATCATACACTGTAAACAACCTGAAGGAAGTTAATGAGCCAACATAGAACACTGAGTTTGTAACTCATCAGCAAGAAGTAAAAATAGCAAACCACTAAAAATAGATTAAAAGGAACAATAACCTATAATACATATGAACAAAGACTTTTAAAATGGGGGGGTTTCTTTTAGTTCAGAAGATCATTTCATCTGCCAATTATATCACCTGTTCAAACAGAAAAAGCTGAATAAGTTTGAAGACTTATAAAATCTATTTTAGTTAGTCTACTTTAAAAAAAGATTTCCTTCCCCCTGCTCTGCTACCATGAACACACATACCTCCTCCATCAAACTCACCAGCACACAAATTTAATTTAATATATACACAGTCTGGGCAGCCCAGAACCACAATCACATTTTCACTTCAGTTCAAAATCTTTTTACCTAAGTGACAATGACAATCTCCAAGTGCCACTATTAAACAAAACCATCAATACTACAATAACCCAAACAGCCCTATAAACTTGGATTAAGATGTTTTCGTTTGGGAAAGCTTCAAGAAAAAATTCAAAAAAAATATTTCACCTTATCAAATACATTATCAAAAAAGTTCGCTTTAAAGTTCTGTAACTTCACAGTGAAAATAAATTATTCCCCCAATTTATTAATTATGTCAACATGCTGGTTTATACCAGTTCTTGAATGAACACTTTTGCTGGTATATTCAATGTTACAGCACCTATTCATTACCAACACTCAAGTCAAACCAATTTAAGTTTTCTGAACATCTGTTTGGTCATACTGAATTGGCTAGAAAAAGGCAATAGCATAGAAGAAAATATAATTAAAGGAAGCCTGAACACAGATGTTTCTCCCCAAAATTTCCTCTACTTCCATTGTAAATTATATTACAAATCCCCAGAAATTAATTCATCTCCTTGGGTAAAAGCTTCTGTATTTATTACGTGACACATCACTATAATCCAGCAACGTTTTGAAGAAAAGCCCTAAACACGTATATATAAACATATATGTAAAAAAAAGTCAACTCAGTTTTATACAAAACCATATCACAGATGGTCATAAATCTCCCATTCATTTCTAAATTCTCACAATGCACATGTCTTCCTACATCTGCTTCTACCTCCAACATTCAGCAAAGTTTGCTTCATCCAGAAGTCATTATCCTTACTGTCCTCCAGTTAAGCCATTAATTCCTCTTTTGTTCTAAAGTTATTCATAATTTTCTGTACATCATTACAGTTAATAGGAAAATGGTAAAGAATCTTAATACCCTCATCATCCCTCAATCTTCTGTTATTCACAGGCAGAAATTTGAAAACAATACTTCAAGCATCAAAACCTTTCAAATATGTTTATTCAAATGCATTCTGAAATATCCAGAAGTTCAGAAAAATAAACTAAATAAATCCCGAAGGGATGAAAATTTTTTTTTCTAGAGAAAAGAAACAAGACACCACAGATTTTTTTCTAAGCCCTATAACTACACACAATATTCTTTATAAAAACCACTGTAATTACACAGTTCATATGGTTGAAGTTTTAACTTGGGTGCTTATAGGTAGGACTGCAACACTAAATTTAACATCTGCCATGGGATTTTTTTGGCAGTTCCTTTTTTTTCAAAAGTATTTAAAAGATGAGATGTGCACTTGTGTTACTGAGATTCCTGTATTATTCATTTTCTCTCCTAAACACCTCTTTCTGGCCTCTGCTGAGAGAAGTACTCAAACAATATGCTATAGAATGCTTCTCAATTCACATGATCAAACACACACTCAAGTCTTGCCCTGACAGACTCTGTGCACAGGTATTTTTCTAACAAAAGCCTGCTGTTGCCTTACATACTCTAAGTCTTCATTTCCACTCATGCACCTAAAATCCCTTCTCCTGTATGGAGCTATCATGCTTTTAGAGCAGTGAAGCTGTCTTTTGAGAAACAGAAGCTCCCATGCCTTCTCTTCTAATGAAAAGGAAACATAAGAGAACTCATTGGCTATATACACAGTTTCTTAACTTTTTTCCAAATATCCAATGTGCAGTTGCAAAAAGCAGGGTACACCTGTTAAAACCATAGTGAGATTCGAAATGTCACAAGACTCACAGAATTCTTACATATAAAACTGAAAGTAATTGCTTTTTTAATTGAGACATTTTATGGGTATCTCAAAAAAAATCAATTTAGTTTGTCCTCAATACAAAAGCAGGCATTTAAAAAGGAATTTTTGCTCAGCATAAACCTAAATCTTTAATTAATACAGGCTTTTTTACGAACGTCAAAATACAGGCTACATTACTTTTGAGTTATCCACAAAGTCAAAGAAAAAAAATACAAGTCCAAATATACCTAAACCCCCCTGATTTATATTGTAATCTGATCCACAGACACTTTTACACTGCCAGAGACCCCACTGGTTCCTGCACAATATAGCCTAAGGTCTGCCTTTGAGAATTAAACTAGAAATCTGGGAATCTGCAGTTCCCTTAAGGTCAAGTGAAAACCAGACCCATTAAGGACTTGGTGTCTCAGAAATTTTGTTTTCCTTAAAAACAAACCAAACAAAATTAAAAAGGAAAGACAGGCTTTCACACTCATCACCAGATGCAATCACAGTATCTTCTAATGAAAATGCTGAACATACTGTCTGCAGAATAACAACCTCTGTTGATAAAAAAAGGCTACACAGCCCAATTTATTTTGGGAGAAAAAGCACTAAATGCTTCCATAACAATACACAAAGTACCATTCCAAAGAATTTCTCCATAGGAGGGAGGAGAAGTGTTTGGTTTGGTGCTGTTTAAAATACTAAATACGTAGTTTACCTTTCCTTATGCAAAGCCCATAACATGGCGATCACAATGAATAGTTATTGTCAGGCTTGTCTCTCATTACTCAGTTTCTGGGAAAACTGCATGCTTCAGGTTTGTTGTTTTTTTTCCCCCCTCCAGGAGATCACAAAAACGAGTTCTCCCTCCTGCCTTTCCCTTCTCCTCTAACTTTTGACAGAGAGAAAAATCCAACCGCTTTGGAACTGAAATGCTGAGTGAAATTCCAGAAAATAATTTCCAGGGTAAGCTACAAAAATTTTAATCAGCTAGATTTTTGAACTCATACTTTGCAAGCTGTACACACAGACCTTTGCTTTTATGTTCAGCACAGAAGATGAAACATCAATCTGACATGACCGCTATACATGTGCTGTCTAATCATCCCTCATCCTCCAAGCACCTTTACAAACAAGATTCCCTCCATTATCAAACACCATATTTCTCCCCTGGGAAAAGTAATTTGAAAGACAATGTTGCACAGCCCAGATTTACAGAATGTAGGTGGTCCAAGACAGAAGGTCAAAGTTAAGCTGAAGAGCTAACATCTGACTTCTGCTAAAAGATAGTAATTTAGCTGTTTTCATATTTTGAACCTTCAGCTTACTTTTAAGCAGAGCAGTAGATTTCACTGTCTGAAAAACTCACATAGAAAATAAAGTCACTGTAACACGTACAGTCTTCTGAGTACTATTTTTCAGTCCATGCTTGTAAAATGAAGTACTACTTATTTCTCCTGCGCAACGTTTTCTTTGCCTGTTTGCTTAAGTAAATAGTGATCTATGGGTATTTAAAGTACATGCAGGTAGTCTTCGTCTGTGCTTCACAGGCTTTTGTCCTGCAGTACAAAGCTCTAACTGTAGATTATTTCACTGAGACTTTCCACAGCTGTCAAAATTCGTGTTTTTAAGAACATCGTTTATATTCAGTCTTCTGTCACTATCCTATTGAGATAACTACTTCTTTCTTTTCATATTCTTTTTCGGTTTTGGCTGGTTTGTTTTTTTTTTTAAATTAAGTAGGAAAGCCGAAAAGCACAGAATAAACAGAATTAAAATAACTCAAAACTGATGTTTAAAGTACAGTGCTTAAGACTTACTGAATTTACAGCTAAATGTACATTGAAAGAAATTGATTAAGTACAGTTTAACATAATGTATCTAGAAGTTTTCATCACTAAAAGAGGTCACTGCCACTGCCTCTGTCTCTTTAGTCAACCTACTTATTTCGCTTTAGTCCAGCTTCTCTGGGAAGAGCAGCATAATAAAGAAAGGACTGTATCAGTGGATAGAGTTTCTTTCTAATAAGACCTCAGGAAAACAATTGGTGGATTACATATTTTAATGCCTGTTTTTCCCTCAAATCTTCTCAATAACTAGCAAAAAACCCTCGCTCATACTCACAAGAAATCCTACAATTAAAAAGAAAATCTGAATACTGCAGATTCAAAACCACTTAGTGAACAATACCTTTTGTACTTAAGACGAAACAGTTTCTTCATATAACAATATCCACTGCTCCAAGGGTAAGGTGATAAATAATTTACTTTAAAGACTTATTTTTTTATTTTTTTTTTTTAATGTTCATGACTCAGAACTTTACATGGTTGGGTTTTTTCAGAATTCATTTGAAATATTCATTACCTTAGACTGCTATTCAGCTCCAAAATACGATAAAGCAATTATAGGATTAAAAAACCCCACAACTATCAAGTCTGTAAAAATATTGTAATTTATTGAACAAAGGCCATAAAAACACAAGACAACTTTAGATTTTGTTTGAAAAAAATCCAGCATAAGTTCGATGGATAACATGCTTTTAATTGAACAGTTTCACCTCTGACACATCCTAAAAAAGTTATGTTTTCCATAGAGAAAACATTCTTACCATTACAACTTAAAATAAGTTACACTCAGTTAAGTCATACCAGTATAATGAAAATAACTGCATCTGTTTTAAGTGATGTTTCAGACAACAGAAATCTCATCTAAGTAAAAACATTGTTGTCCAAGGAGTGGGCATAAATCACAAAAACTGTAAACTAAGCTATCCATGGGAAAGAAATCAGCAGCAGGACGTGCCTTTTGCTGCTTCTTGCTGGGTTAGTGCAAGCTGTGATAAGATGCTATCAAAATAGGGAAGCAAGAATTACAGAGCTTTCCTTCTTCAGCTGAGCAAAGGTAAAGGAAGAAAACAGACCTGTTTTCCTAAGCTATAAGTTTGTTTATTCGCAAACCTTTAACTGTTTCAATAACTTCAGCAAAAGCAAAAACAAACCAAAGTTTATAGTAATGAAATGCGCAGAAATCACTAAAGGAGAAAAGAGACTGTTTACTTGTTTTAAGAATGCTCGAAAAGCCTGGAAAGTTGAAATAAGATTACAATATTAAACTAAACTTTAAATAATGAATATTTGGAGTTTACATTTAATCTAATGTTCTGTCATATCTAGAATGGCTTAATATTTCACTGGCTTTTGATTCAAAACTTTTGAGCCTATGGCTAGAAGCTGTTAACCCACAACAAGCAAGCAAATTGCAGAAAATAAACAAAAAGAGGAGAAAAAAAAGTGAGGAAAAGCTGACAGTGTAAGAAGGATGACTATGTTGAAAATGAAAAAATCCCTTTTGGAAACAAGATCATCCCAAATTTCAGCTCTCTACCCCTTGCTAAGAGATCATTTTCAAGTTCCTAATTAGGATATAGAAGGAGCAAGGAGGAAAGACATTTGGCCATCCAGCTCATGGACCCTTCTGGACCGCAAGGCAAATGAGGGAAAAATATAGAACTGGGCAGGAAGGAAAAAAAAAATTAAGTCACAGAAAAGTGTAATACTTCCAGGTAGACCTGAATGAAAACAACCATCTCTCAACATGTATATGTTATTTCGATTCCTTCCATATTTCTTACCCTGGTACTTTCCTACTGCACTCGCCTAAGTACCCCCTGGTTTTTGGGGAGTTGTGTCTGAAACTTGACGGTACCACTAAATGCGAAAAAAAAAAAAAATTAAAACCCAATCAGTCCTGCAAATAACCAGTTTTTCAGACCTCACTTCTCCCTGCCCCCCGTTTCCCCTACTCCCTCATCCAGCACACCCACGGTTCACTGGTGTGAACTCGACCATCTCGGAGAGGTTGGCCTCGATGATCCCTGAGGTCTTTTCCAACCTAATGGATTCTGTGACTTCAGACAGCCCCAGACCAGCCCCGTGTCCCGGAGCAGCGGGCGGGCCCAGAAGCTCCCACCAGGCCCTGGCAGCCATGAGGAACAGAGGCAAAGCCCATGGAGCTGCTGCTGCCGGGACCGACCGCTGGCAGCCGCCGTCCCCCAGCGGGGCATCGTGTGCCCCCCGCGGGGGTCGCAGGTGACGGGAATCCCCCCGCCCTGTACTGTCCCCGGCCTCCTGCCAGGGCGTTGAGGAAGGACGGGAAAGCTGCTGCAGCCGGGAAGCCACCAGGGTACGGCTGGAGACCAGCGACGCCTCCCGCACCCCAACAGCCACCGCCGACAGCTCTGTCCCCCCCGGAGCCGGGGCGGGGACGCGGCGCTCGACCCCGCCCGGGGAGCGGAAGGCAGGGGGAGGCCAAAGGGAGGGAGAAAAAGGGAGGCCTCCGCCCGGGGAAGTGGTGGTGGGGGGTAAGGATCTGGAGGTGCCCCGCGGCGCGGGGCGGGGGAAGCGGGGCGGGGGAAGCGGGGCGGGGGCCGGGGCCGGGGCCGGTCACTCACCGCCCGCCGCCGCCGCGATCGCGTCCGGCACCTGCGCCCGGCACCGACAGGCGCCGCCAGCCGCCGCCAGAGCACATCGATGGAGCGCGGAGCGATGGAGGCGGGGGAAGCCGCTCCCGCCCCCTTGGAAGCCTCCAAAATCCCGCCCCCTGGAGGCCCCATCTCCTCAAAAATCCCGCTCCCCCCCCCTCGGTCGCTCGTGCTCTACCTCCGTTTTTCTTTCGTGCCCTCGAGCGGGGTGTCCTAGAGGCGTCGGCCGTTCTGGGGTTGGTCCCCTCGTGGATGAGGAGAAACAGGAAAAAATTAAAACATGATAATAACAGCGTTGACAACAGCTAGGGAAAACGACAACAGGACCCCGGGGGAATGGCCTGAAGTTGTGTCAGGGGAGGTTTAGGTTGGATATTAGAAAATGGTTCTTCATTCCAGAAGGTGATTGGGCGCTGGAACAGGTTCCCCGGGGAAGTGGTCACAGCACCAACCTGCCAGAGCTCAAGAAGCATTTGGACAACACTCTTAAGCACATGGTGTTATTCTTGGTAATGTACTGAGCAGGGTGAAGAGATGGACTTCAATGATCCTTGTGGATGGGTCCCTTCCAACTCAGGATGTTCTGTAATTCTGCGAACAACGACAATAAATGATAATAAAACCACCCCCTAGCACTGTCCCTGCGGGCAGAAACTCACCCAGAAGCAGCGTGGGCACCCCAGTGCTGGGGCTGCCCAGGGAGGTCATGGAGTCTCCCTCTCCGGAGACATTCCAAACCCACCTGGATACGTTCCTGTGTCACCTGCTCTAGGTGACCTTGCCTTGGCAGGGGGTTGGACTAGGTGATTTCCAGAGGTCCCTTCCAACCCTAAATGTTCTGTGATTCTGTGAGGGGAGGGCCTGGGGGTGCTACTGCTGTGGGTGGCAGAAGGAAGGGTGGCAGAGAAAGGCGCAGGCACAAGCAAGCGGGCAGTGCTACCAGTGCCCAGTAATGCAAATCCTTCCTCCTTTTCCTGTGAAATAGTAAAAATGTTTCTTAACAAACCTGCTGTCTGTCTGGGAGGCCTCTGAACACATGTTCTTTTCCTTATATAAAGGGTCAAGAGATCTGCTTTTTCACTTTTTGCTAGCATTGATTGATATTCAGTTGCAAAAGCCAAGTTCAGATAAAATCTTACTGGGAAGGAGAGGAAAAGCAATGAGAAGGAAAAAACACTGAAGAATCCATTCCTCAGTTTTGCCAAATCCAACCCAAACCAAAACAGTAGGGGGAAAACAAATTACCTTTCATAAAACCATCATGGCTAGGCTTCGCGAACGAAGATTTGGGAAGGGCTCTACCCACGTTTGTTGCAAGCGCATTGGTGGCTAAAAAGGCCAATACGAGATAGACATGTCCAGTTGCAAAAGACACAGCAGAAAGACTCCTTAGGTGGTATATTCTGCAAGGCTTGATTCTTTCTGCATTGCCTTTTCTCTACAAGGGTGATCCTCCGTGCTTTCTCAAAAGCATCAGCAGCGTTATAGATGGTGTGTCTCCAGGCCTCCCGATTGGAGGCCAGAGTAGACCAGTTACGGTTGTCAATGTGGCCAAGGCTGAGATGTTGTTTCAGGGAGTCCTTGTATTTTTTCTTCGGGGCTCCTCTCTTGCGGCAGCCGGTGGCAAGTTCACCATAAAGCAGGATCTTAGGGAGGCGGTGGTCCTTCATCCTGGAGATGTGCCCTGCCCAACACAGCTGTGTTCTCAGTAAGATGGCCTCAATACTTGTGACTGCTGCTTGTTCAAGAACAGATGTATTAGTCACATAATCTGACCAGTGGATGTTTAGGATTGTACGGAGGCAGCCTTGATGGAAGCGTTCTAGGAGACGCAGGTGGTGGCGGTAGATGACCCATGATTCAGATCCGTATAAGAGAGTAGACAGCACTATGGCTCTGTAAACACTGATCTTTGTACTTTTCTTCAGGTGTTTATTTCACCAAACTCTTTTATGAAGCTTTCCGAAAGCACTATATGCCTTTGCTAACCTGTTGTCTATCTCCCCGTCAATCTTACCATCCGAGGAGATGAGGCTGCCTAGGTAATTAAACTACTGGACTGATTTGAGTTCTGATTGGCCAGTGGTGATGTGGGGATGATGGGGGACTTCTGAGGTGCAGGTTGATGAAGAACTTCTGTCTTCTTTAAACTGACTTCCAGCCCAAAGAGCTCAGCAGCATCTGCAAAGCATGATGTTAAACGCTGCAGGGCTGCTTCTGTGTGGGCAACAAGGGCGGCGTCATCAGCGTAAAGCAGCTCCCGGACAAGATGGTTTAAGGTCTTGGTGTGGGCCTTCAGTCGCCTTAGGTTGAATAGGCTTCCATCAGTACAGTATCAAATGTAGATACCGTCCTGATCACCGAGGTCTGCCGTGGCCCTTTGGAGCATCATGCTGAAAAAGACTGTGAATAGGGTAGGAGCGAGAACGCAGCCTTGTTTCACGCCATTCTTTATCAGAAAGGGCTCAGAAAGTGTGTTGCCACATCTGACTTGGCCGTGCTGATCCTCGTGGAGTGAGATGATCATTTTAAGGAACTTGGGGGAACAACCTAAACGTTCCAAAATCTGCCACAGACCTTTTCCGCTCACAGTATCGAAGGCCTTGGTGAGGTTGACAAAGATTACATAAAGACCTCTGTTCTGTTCCCTACACTTCTCTTGCAGTTGTCTGAGAACAAATACCATGTCTGTGGTACTCCTGTTGGCTCTGAAACCACACTGACTTTCAGGTAGAATTTCTTCTGCTATAGTGGGTATTAGTCTGTTCAAGAGTATTCTTGCCAGGATTTTGCCAGCAATGGAGAGCAGAGTAATACCATGGTAATTTGAGCAATCTGATTTAATTCCTTTCTTCTTATACAAAGTGATGATGACTGCATCACGAAGGTCTGATGGTAGTTGACCTAGTTCCCAACAGCGCACCACAAACTCGTGAAATTTGGTATGGAGTGGTATGGTGGAATTCCATCAACCCCAGCTGCCTTGCCGATTTTCACCTGCTGTATGGCCTTGAGGGTTTCTCCTAAAGTGGGGGCAGTATCCAATTCATACTTTACCAGTTGTTGTGTGATGGACTGAATTACTGAGTCTTGGACTACACGGTTGGTACTGAAAAGAGTCTGAAAGTGTTCAGACCATCGATTCAGAATGGAGGTTTTATCTGTTAGAAGCGTTTTTCCATCAGCGCTGAGTAGAGGGCTTTGTACCTGGTATGTAGGCCCGTATGCTGTTTTCAGGGCCTCATAGAATCCTTTGTAATCACCTGTATCTGTGCATAGTTGAGTTTTTACAGCTAGATCGATCCCCCACTTGTTCTGAATGTCACGGAGTTTCTGTTGGAGCTTGCTGCATGCAAGACGAAAGGCTATTTTTCTTGCGTGACAGGATGGCAGTGCAAGGTGTGCTTGGTGGGCGGTTCTCTTCTTCCTCAACAAGTCCAGGATTTTGTGATTGTTTTCATCAAACAGTAAAGAACTTAAACACTATAAAAAGCATTAAGGCCAAGAAACACAATTTTTCTCACTTTTTTTTCATATGCTATACCCACCCAGGTTAAATTAGTAGTCTGTAATATTTCATCACATGAATAAACAACACTTTTCTGACTCTTTCCTCTAGGCTCTCTAAAACATTACACAGCATCTTTCTAAGGAAAAACAAATCAACCGGTACCTATCTTTTCTCTAATTATCTCCACAGTTGTAATCAGTGACTCTGCAGTTTTCTTCTAATATCCAGTGCAGAAAATGAGCTCCTCAGTTCTCCAAGAAAAGTTAGCATCACATTAAAAACACAGTGTAACTATTTGCCACCCATTTCGAAATTATGCTTTTTCTCCATGACAGCTTGTTTGAATTTTCTCATTAAAAGCCTGTCATTGGATGCACCAAATAAAACCACTCTTGGAAAGGTTTGATTGCTGCAGAAGGGCCCACATAGTGCAGCACATATGTGGGTCTCAGCCATGCCCAATGCGCTCTGAATATCTGAGAGTAGATAACTGTGCCCATAAAGTCCATTCACTGCAGTGGGAGTCCACAAAGGGAACTGTCTAACCACAAGGTTTTGTAATAAACAACCGTGAATTTAGATTCGGTTCAAGTGACAAACTTCAGTGCCAGACTGAAGTTTGGTTGTGGATTTGACTGCATATTCATCTCTGTCGTAAGTGCAAAGACCCTAAAGAGGTGAATGATTAAGAAGAGGGAGCCTGAACTTGAGAAGAGACAACTCCAGGCGAGGAAAAGCTGCGAGGCCTTTTGCTTCTGCAAATGTCACCTAGTCTCCCCTTTTAGAAGTTTTAAACTGCTGTTTCTAAAAGGCTGCTCAGCAGCCTTTTATCCAGATTGTGGCCCTGTGGAATCTATCAGAACAGCACAGCCAGGCTAAACTCTGCAACAGCAGAAGCCTTATAAATGCCATATGTAGTTTCATCACAGACATCCACGCAGGCAAATCCTCCTATTTCCAAGACCAGCATCCTGGAATCTTATGATGTGCAGGGCCCTGCATAATACTGTCAACGAAGAACTTCCTGTGTGGTGCACTTTGTTGAATCTGCTATGGGTGGTTTTACCAGCTGATGTATAGTGACCATCACCTACCCCTTCAGTGACTCCAGAACAAAGCTGACAGTGACTGGCTGCAGATGTGCCCCACTGGAGAAAAGAAACACCACCCCACATATCTGTTTAGAACAAAAGGAGGAAAACTAGTGTGGTTAAAATATATATATATATGTCTGTATAATATATATATATATGTCGCATATATATAACTTATGATGTATATACCATAATATATAGTATATATTTGCTGTCATATCTAATGCTGCTAATATAAATACATTACTCCATGGAAATCCAGGTGCTGTTGAAGAGATTAATCTATGCAGTTAAAACTGAGGAAAGAAGTGACAATTTGTAATATAATGACCTGGTAAATAGTAAGAGTTATACCTCATAGAGGTCACAAGAGTAATTGCTCATTCATGCCTTTTTCTAATCCATTTATGCAGATTTGACAGTGATCTGTAAACATTACATCTCTCTACAAAGTTGAGTAAACAGATTTAAAAGCCAGAGAGATTATTATGATCATCCTGTCTAACCTGAATATTGAAAGCTGTAGAATTTCCTCCAGCCATTCCCACACCTAGGTCTTTCTATAGTTGTTTCTTAGAAAGACATCTTCATTTTACTTTAAAGAGTTGGAGAAATGGCAAATCCATCATTGCACTTTTGAAGATTTCTCAGTGGTTACCCTAACATGTACCACACTACCTTAACGTGTAAAAAATAACTGATAGAAATGTAAATGTTGTTTGAAAAGGTAAATTCATCTAGCTGCAGCATCTGTCCATTGCAAGCCTGCTTCTTGTTAACAGAAATATCTTCCTTTTGAAGATGTTTGTAAAATGCAGCAGATTTGCTCCTTCACCTTCTCTTGACAAACTGTATGGATTCATTTTGATTCTGCGCTGTATAACTGCCTTTCCAGAACTGTTCTCTTTTGTGAATGCCTTCAAGCTTACAGCTATTGCCTAATTTTTTTTTTACATTTGGACATCCAAACCAGAACTCTCCCTACTTCTGTTTGAATTTGTGAGGAGAATATTATAACCAGGGAAATCTAAGGAACAGAAGAAAAGCATAAGGTTGAAAATGACCTTAAGAAATCACCCTTTCTAGTACTTTCCCTTGCCCTAAGACAGGATCAACTACTCTTTTGTTGTAACATAATTGTTTTTTCAATCTTGTTCTTACAGGCTTCCCGGTATGGTGCTTTTGCCATCTCCTCAGGCAATCTTTCCCAGTGTTTCTCTACCCTTATCACTAAAGGCCTTTTTTTCTAATGTATACTTTGAACATAACCTCTACTGCAATTTCAGTCCATTAGTGAAAGGTCTGTCTTTGCTGACCCAGAGAACAGACTCCTTGCTTCCTCCATATTGCAGTCTTTGCGATATTTAAAGGCCCTGTATCTTCTTTTCTTCATTATTCCAAACAGTCCTATTACTATCCTGATATTTAATGTTTTCTGGACTGGTAATCAAGCTTGATCTCCACTGCACTCTTCTGCAGACACCTAATGTCATTTTGGAAGTGCAGTTCCCCAAGCCAAGCATGATCCAGGTGAAAAACATTTGAAAAAAAGCACTAAAATTGAAGCAGTACCATGGGTTAGCAGAGCAAAATAATTGCTTTTCCTATATTGCAGACTGTTTTCCTGTTTCTACCCCACTCGTATGGCATTTTCCTTTTTACAACAGCTTAACAGCGATGACTTGTGCTTAGCCTGTGATTGACTCTACATTTTTTCTATGCAACTGTAATCCTGTTTACTTTTCCCCTTCCTGTATCAGAGGAACTGATAATGCTATGTCTATTGCACCTGTTGAATACCATCTTTTGTGTTTTTCTTTAAAAAAACCCATCACCAACTTGACAAATTCCCTCTGAATTCTTATTCTGTTCTCTAACACTCTTTTATTTCCTCTCTTCTTCATGTCCTCTGTAAATGTAACTAGCTTAGTCTCTATTCTGTTCTTGGGATGTTTTATAAAAAGTAACAGAAACAGGATAGACCCTTGAGAAACCTCTTTCAATACATCTCTCCATTTAATAGTGGCCCCATTTTGCTAACTGTTCCTCAGCCTTGCCTTTTCTGACACCATGGGATTTTCAATCTGGATCATATTGTCTTTGCTTCTTTGTAAGAAACATTGCCAAAAGCTTTACTAAAATGAAGATACATGACTTTTTAACTGGAGATCAGTAGCCTGCCAAGGCAGCCAAACCAAGAGCAGAGCCAAGAAGCCCAACCCTTCCTTGTCTGCTCTAACAAATCTATAATCACTGCACAACTTTTCTTCACCTCGTTGGTTCCACTTCCTCTTATTTTCTTGATCCATCAATGGAACATTCCTGTAGATGTTGGCTTCTAGCAGTTGCCATAGATTTTATGAAAAATTCATACAAATATTTCAATTGCCAAGCAGATTTCCTGTGTTGTATTTTGCTCCCAAGACCAGCTGCTTTCTGCATCCTCCTAAATTGGCAATCACCTGGATCTGTGTTGTCAAACCAACATCCAGGAACTGATCTACATAAATCATACAGTTCTATTTCTTTTTTTAATAGATCGGTACAGAAATAAGTTGTTTGACCTTGGCAGCATTTTGACCATTATCCAGGAGTTTAAGCCAGAAACTTTCATTAGGAAGTGAAATATATTTATCTTCACTGACAGGCGAGAGAGAAAGAAACAACTTACTGATCAGTGTTTTCCCCCAGATGATTTCTGGTATGATTCAAGAGAAACAACATCAATTAATTCACATAGTATTTTGAGTTTTCTTCCAGAACTCGTACAGTCACTTTTTCCACATCAAACAAAAAATATAGTCTTTGCACTTTAAACCATTTCCAACAGTACACAAAATTCTCTCACTCCTTTGCTTTCTTGGCTAACACCACCCTAATGCTTCCCTTTCAAGGCCTATCCAAGGAATCTGTGCACTACTGACCCAGAGGCATTGTTTCTCTAAACAGCACCAATGAAAAAAATTACTAAATTACTTTGTGCAGCTAAAAATACTGAATGTTGTATACCACAGCTCTGTCAACGGTGTCACTAGTAAGTTGCCACAGTTTAAATACTTCTGGGGACCAACCTTTATCCATTGTGTGTATTTTAAAACAATAGATGGGGTGAAGTTGAAATCTAAACCAACATAAAATTTTTCCACATTTCTTTCTCAAAGGAAAAAAAAATACCCCATTTCAAACATTATTTTGACAGGTTTTGTCCCTCAAATTCTGCGTGAGATTCTGTTCCGCTTTTCCACAAGAACAAGCTCTGGCACAACTGCTTTAATTTCAATAATTTAGGGAATAAGGAGGGAAAAGCTTTTCATCAGATATTTTTTCAGACTCCTGAAATCATGTTGAGTGAGGGCAGAGATCAGATCTCCTGTTCTGAATTGAACTGTACCTGTGGAAGAGTTTGTTGCTGCCTGAGCACCCACAGTTCCCCTCCACTGGAAGTGACCATATCTCTGCTCTGGTAGCAGCCAGCACTTCCCAGTGTGTCCTAGTGAAAATCAACTAGAGTAACAAAGAACTATTATTCAGTTATCAGTTGGGCCCATTTTGATGGAACCAAGTTGTTTTCCTCACTTGCCCAATTTGGTGTCTCTGCAAAACCATATTTATTTTAAAGGAAATTATATAGGAATTTTTGTGTTTAATATTACAAATAAAGATTCCATCTATTACTAAATCCCTTCTTGTTTGTTTTTTTTCCTGTCTTCATAGGATTCCCTGTCTGTCTCTTTCTTCTTTCCTCTCTTCTTCCTCCCAACCTCCTGATCTCTAATTCTCCTATGGTGAAAAAGAAAGGAAAAATTACAAAGTAGGGCTGGGGAAAAGAGAATGAGAATGGCAAAAATCAGTTAGATAAACTATGCAGCCTGGCCCAAGTATAATTGTTCTTTCAAAACTTGATGTTTTAGATAATTTACATTCAAATTAGTATCACAGCTGTATGCTGTTAGCAAGAGGTTGCATTTTACATCAATTAGATATAATTATGAAGCTCCTTTTAAAGATAAAAATTATTTTAATATATCAGACAAGCAGTTAACATTAAAATGTGAATCTCAATCTATGCCTTAAATGTACAGTCAGAGGTACCAGATCATACAGCTTAATCTGAAACCTGTCAAACACATGACAATATTTGATTTTAATGAACTACAGTCCTAGTCTTTAATGCTTCTTAGTGACATTTATTCTTAGACGCAGAATTCTAAGAGGTGTTTGGCCTTGACTTCAGAACTACAGCAATTTCCACAGAAATTTCTAAGAAGCATGTTGGTCAGTGTTTTAAAACATAGGGGCCTAAATTTAGACTGTTAAATCTGTATTTAGCCCTGCAATGTGCTGAGCTCCTGGGCTGTGTTCCAAGAAAGCACTTATGAGTTCCCATTAACTTGAAAACACTTTCAGGTCTATTATTCACTTTACCAGAAATACTGAACTCAAATACTTAAAATTAGGCATGCACATTAAGTAGCCTGTTGGACTCAGCCTTATACAGTCCCCAGTCCTGTTCTGCTCATAGCTGAGACCCTGACTCACTTTATTTGCGTGACTTGGCCTATTGCAGTAGCATGACCGGCAATAACAGTAAAATTACTCAAACACATTACAGATCTCAGGGCTGTTTTTTCAAAAGAACCAAATGACCATCAGACACACTTGCAGAATCTACTTTGAGACACATTCAGCCTGGCCTTGAACACTTCCAGATATGGGGCATCCACAACTTCCTTGGAAACCTGTTCCAGTGCCTCACCACCCTCACAATAAAAAATTTTTTCCTGATATCTAATCTACACCTAATCTCTTTCAATTTGAACCCATTTCTTCTTGTCCTGTCAGTACATGCTCTTGTAAATAGTCTTGCCCCTGTAAGTTCCCTTCAGGTAGTGGAAGACTGAAATTAGGTCACCCTGAACTGTTTTCTTTTCCAGGCTGAACAATCCCAATTCTCTCAGCCCTTCACTTCAGGGAATGTATAATATCCTGAACCAGAATTCGCTGTTAATTTTAACAAGGCACAATATGCACATGTCAGATACTTTGATCAATCACTACCCTTAGCATGGGGCACTTTTTAACTTCTCACTGGGAAATGTGAAGCTTCTCACTAGGATATGGAACAGGCTGGAGAGGTCCAGTTAAAATCTGAACTTCCCCAGTGGAGAGATCTAGACTTTGCAAAGAAGGAAATGGAAATATGGAGGAATGCTGGGGCTGACATTTTCATTTGAGAATGTCTCTGTTAAAAAAAAAACCCAAAACAACAACAAAACCAAACAAGAACCCCAAAACCCTCAAACAACAAAAAATGCCAAACAACAAAAAAACCCACAATAAAACTCCATAACAAACCAACCAAACAAAAACCCACACACTGCTTATTTTGTTACTTTACTCAATTACAAGAAATGTTTGGTGCTCCAATAAAAAGTCTTCAAATATCAGAGTTATAGATAAAACCCCAAAATGGCATCCTGAAAACTCAGAAATAGGAGCAGACATTTTCTTTTTTTTAAAACTTCTTTTCCTTTCAGCATCCAGTTTTATCTCCATTCCGAAACATCTATAAATTCAAACAGTTGTGAAATCCTAAAGGTGTGTACCTGTATGCAAAAAAGAATCTATCTTCAGTTCACTCTTCCTCCAAATAATTTCTGAGATACAGATCAGCATCATAATTGTGTATTTATTGCTAAACACTTCCTTATGCCTTCATTCTGGGGAACAAAACATGATTCCCAAAAGACTTCAATAGTTGCACTTACTGAATTAGATAAAAAGTAAACAGGTTTTTGCCAACCTTTAATTTTTGCACGCACAATAAAAAATTGCTATAAACCAAAATAATTAGGCAAGAAGAGAAAAAAATTATGTAAGTTTGAAATTTTGTCAAGGAATTGGTGAAATATTTTAATCAAAACTTGAAATCTACCACAGATACTCATGCCCAAGCACGTGCACCTCCAAGCACGGAGCTAACGGTGACATACTAACCCCGTCTGCTGTGGAATTACATTCCTGCAGAAATCCAGGGAGGCAAAGCATGACGCTAGTGCCAATGGCACATCCAGACATAGTTGGAATTTTCCTAGAGAGTGATTGAGGGACTGCTTCTCTCTTCCTTCCACACACATTATGTAGCTATTAAACTCTGTAAGTCTTGCAAAGAATACACTTTATATTATCTTTTCATTTCCATGGCATCTGTGCATTTAAAGTTTCATGCTTCATTGTGTCTGCATGTGATCATCTTGTACATGTATTTAAATAGCTTCTCTTGCCTCTGATCTTCAGAGACAAAAGCAACACTGAATTCTTTTTCCATTATATATTTTCACAAAAGAACTACTGTAAAAATTAATCAAAGATATGCTGCTTTTTATTGTTATTTTTTTAATTTTGGGGGGTACTGTTCCTCATATTGCAGTGGTTTTGAAATTGAAACGTTGCACTGCTGAGAAAGTGCCATGAAAATATAACCCACTACATTCCAGGAAAATAAATAAGCAAGGCCACCCAAATTTTCAATTAGTGCTAGTGCAGTATGCAGGAAATGGCTGGAGAACCGTCAAAGGCAGCCTTAGGCTGGGTCGTGGATACGGAACAGTGACAGGAAGGTTTGAAGCAGGAATACAGGCTCAGTGTGAAGATGGCTCTTCTCCAAGGAAAACTGCATACTAATAGGTTAATACTGATTTCCTGAAACATACAGCCTGGGTATTACATGCTGGAATTTACATTCTGACAAAGGCAATTGCTGAGCCTCAAGACTTTGCTTTTTTGGTGATGAAATAACACTTGAAAGTTCAAACTGCATTATATATTTCATGTTTTAAGCTTATTAAACATTAAAAGTACAAACTGTGCACATATTTTTAAGCCACCTGAAATAGCAACAGCCTCACTAGTTTGGGAAACTAGTATGAGAAACATTACATTTCAACAGGTCAAGCTTGTTCGGAGTAATCCTAGCAAAAGATACCGACCAAGGTGAAGTGATGCCACTTTCAGAGTAAATCTGCCCGGAATACAGAAATATTGCCCAATCAAGCAGATACATACAGTATCAGGAATGAAACACTTTTTCTTTAGCACAGGGAAGCCTTTGTAGACAAAGTGGTATTTGGAAGATATCTGAAGACTTAGTTGGACAAAGCACTTCAGAAAATAAAAAACTAAAAATCACAAGGGGGCTCCATTGATGACAGAAGGTGCTGTGCCAGACCTTCATCCTTGCCTAAAACAAGAACAAAATTAATAAAGGAAAGAAACTTAGTGAGAAAGACCAGCCAACCTTTCCCTACAAATGTCCTCCTATTCTGTTCTATCCAACTGATGTTGCAAGTGTCTGCTGAGGGTGGCACTGCAGCATTGCTGAAGACCCTCATCCCCTAAGCCAGACTCATGTACTAACTCGGCTGTCTTTATAGAGGGTAGCTGGGAGAGGAGCACAAAAAGCATGTGCATACACGAGTGGAAGTGGGGTAGAGATGATGGGTTTTCCACCAGCATCTGCAGGGCCTTGATTTTTCTGTTTATCCATCTTAATATCAGCAGGAATTGCTTTTTCAATCACGTTTTCATGATATTTTCCATCCTGTTTTTAGAATATTACTAGAGTGAGCATGATCACATGTCACAGCAAGCAGCCAGTGGTGCCTAGCTGCCCTAACCCCAGGCACCGATTTAAACCACAGGCTGTGCGTGTACTGGTCAATCATATTTATTTATGAGGTACACACCATTTTCATTGTCTCTCACTGTTCGGAGAACTGGAAGCCATCCTGCAAGTCTTTTTAATACTCCTAATTGCACTAAAGTCACTGGGAATTCTGCCCAGATAGAGCCTGGAAAAACTGGGCCACAAAAAGAGACCCTAATTATTTGCAGTAGGAGGCAGAAACAATCCCCTTTCAGTTCCAGCCTCTCCCTAGGAAAGGTTCTGTGGGATTGAATTTGCTGAAAACTACTTGGGGTCCATTGAGTGATACACTTTCCACTTGTTTTCAGGGAAGCTGTTTTAAATAAGCTGTGTAAAAAATTTAATCAGCACAGAGTATTTTAAGTTTTGAGTACCCATACCTCCCCTGGAACCTTTTTAGTTTAAAGTCAATAATTGTGTCACTTGCCTATAAAAGAGAAATTAACAGAGCAAGGAAGTGAAGGGAATTTGGGGAGTTTAAATTTGTGTTCACACATAATGGTACATTTTTTGGTCATATGTGATAATTATTTAATCAAATGGAATTTTCCCAGTGGTGTTTCACATGACACCACTGCCAATCACCCCAAAGCAAACAAATCTTTCAGGTGGTGAAGGAAGCATTTACTCATCTGTCTTCTGGAGAGCTGCATGCTGTGAATGCTGAATGGCATATGTAATATTGCTGAAGTGATCCATGGGCAGCTAACTGGAATGGCACCAACTCACGGCAGCACTTAGGCATTTTGGGGAGTGTAGACAACCTTTACAGAAACGGGCATGTTTGTAAGGCTGGGTATATACTCAATTATTGTCCTGGATCAAGGTGCTCTGCTGAACTGAGGCCACAGCTTTTATGAAAAGGTACTTCTTCCCTATAGGAAGAAAGTGCCTCGTTTCTTTTCCATGTGAACACTTGATCCATGATAAATGTTTATAAAGTTCCCCTTCACCAAGTTTCTTAACTGCTGAAGAATAAATATTTAAAGAATCACAAATGCTATAATCAAAACCACGTAAGATGCTGCAAGAGTGTTCCCCTTTGTACAAAATAACAAAGGAGCTCAAGCTTGCAGAAAGCTTCATTTTCCTGGTTTGAAAACTGATCTACTGTACCATATAGCATGTATTATCTTTGTGCAGTATTTTTAAAACAATACCTTAAATGCCATTGGTTTAATTCTTACCATATTACTATAACAAAACTATGGAAGCTCTGCAGAAGACCAATGAAGAGGAGGTTTGGGGGTCACATCTGCAGGGTACTGAGGTCTTTAGCTTCTATTTGGTGAAGTCCTGGGGATTAGACCCGTGTTTAAGATTAAGGACATGCTCAAGTGCCTTGCTGGATGGGAAACAGAGTGTTGAGCACCTTGCAGGAATGAGTCTTTTGCTGGCACTCAGGACAGCAAATTTCTTTAATAATAGTTGTTATTAATAAAAGTGGAATAAAAAGGGAATAAAAGTTGTTATTAATAAAAAAAAAAAAATCCCCCACGTTTCCTAATTGTAATAGGTAAATAAGACCTGTAACACCTTCAGAAGCAGTGGTTACCTGATGAAATCTACCAGCTGATTTCAGAAATATAATTAATTATATTGTGGTGGTTTGAAACTCCCAAGGATCCAATTTTTAAGTTCAAGCCCCCCCCCCTCCCACAGTCTGCCCCTGTGAGAGGGTTTAGTGATGGTATGGACTTGATATCTTTTTCACTTCATGTTTTCAGACAAAACACAACCATTCGTTATTGGGGTAAGGGAAAAATATTTGCAAGATTTATTTACTCACACCTATATATATATATATCTACATTGAATTAAATTCCTCTTTTCCTTCAATAAAAGTCCAAGAAGGAAAGAGAAAAGTCTTTCTGTCACTGCACAGGCCACAGTTCTTTCGTTTCAGTTTTTTGTGGCACTGGTTAGTGTCCTTCATTTTCCTAAGGCAGCAGATTTAAGTATGGCAGTCAGGATCTTGGTTCTTACTTTGTGGAAATTCCAACCCCGAGCCCGAGCCTTTGGGGGATTTCCTTGTAGATCTTTACTCCTCTTGGGGTAGAATATTGAAGGCAGCTTTCAGTTCAGTCTTACCAAAGCTCTTTTGTCTCAGCTTCCCAGCATGATAGAAGCCATAGCAGCAGTAGCAGAGGGCACGACCACCTCCCCCGTGTTCCATCCTGGCTCAACTCTCAGGGTGACTCTGGGTTTCTCGGCTCCTCTGTCTCACTCTAGCTGCTGCTGCATTTTGGGACTCCCTAAGGGTTTGGAAGTCCACCCCTCCTCTTCAACAGGTCTCTGAGTTTTGGGAAAGTAATACAGTCTTACCCCAAACCAGCTCTGTTGAGTTTTCCTCTGTTTCGTTGCCAGCTTTCCCTCCTACAGGAACATCTCTGCGTCTTTCAGCCGGCTTCATGTTATCTTGTTGCTACTGGCTATCTTTTTGGCTTTTAGCCATCACTGTTTCTGTTCAGGACTGCTCCGCTGCCGCTTTCAATGTTTTCTGCTGCTGCTGACAGTAAGGAAATTTTCCCACCTCTTGATTACAGGACCCGGTCCAGCTTTGACACTACACCGGGTCTCTCATAGCCTCAGCTGGGGCTGGGGGCTCTTGGCCCCCAGAGGGGGCTCACTGGCCCCCTGCTTCCTCGTGGTTCAGATCATGGCTACCAACTAACTAAAAAACTACCTCACCACCTTCTCTTCCGTTGCTGTGGGTATGTAATTTCCATAGGGCGCATATGAACCTTTGATTGGTCTAGTATTATCAGTGGGGCAAACCATTACTGCCCCAGAGAAAAGGTTTTTCAAACCACCACAAATATATATACATAAAGTTGAACAAGACTTTAAGTCATTTGGGTAAAAATCTTGGTTCCATGGAACCAAATGGGACCATTGTCATTTTTGACATCGGACCAGGATTTTTCTCATCCCTTTTACATGATACAGGCTGATTTGGAGCCTTCTTCTGACTCAGAATTTGACTCTAATATTAACTTAAATGGCAATTTCCTATGGCCAGTGACCAAATTATCCAATAATGTCTGCTTAATACAATCAAAATAAAAAAGGTGGAAGTCATGTTATTTTAATGCAAATGATTTTTTTCCTGAATTTTAATCAAAAGGGACAGAAGGATCAAGTTAATCAACCAAAAATTTACAGTAATTCAGAGGTAAACAACACCTTTGCCCAGGTAAAACTGCTTCTCAATTCTAATTCTTCTTCCCTTCTTTCCTTCCCTACAAGCACTGGGGAAAAAAAAGAGGAAAGAAAAGCTTTTCTACTTAGGAAGGCAGGAAAAACTATAGGAAGTTTAACCACAATGCCTCTGGACTCCTGGAGATCAAAGGTAGTTTCCTTCTTTCCCCTCCAGACCATCATACGATTGCTCTGGGAGAAAAAAATGGAAAATGTACATAGTAAAAGGTAAGGGGACTGTCCCAGAGACATTCCTGGGCTCTGACAGTCACCTGGCTGCCCAAGTGCTCCTGCAGCAGTCACGCAGCAGATTCACAACCAGCAGCCAAGCATCCCAGCTTCAGAATTTGGGCTTCAGTCCCCATGCATACATCTGCACTGAAATTCTAGCCCATTGCCAGATTGCCTGCAAACCAGTGCTGACTTCAGCAGAAGCAGAACATGATCAGAAGCAGTTTTCACCTTGTATGTTCTGTATGTTTGTAATTAGCTGTGAATTAATTTGGAACATTCCTATACAAGTTTGCTTTTCACCAGCAAAAGGCATATCCATGTATATGAGCCTGGGGAGAATGAGAAACCTGTTGTTGAGGTCAATGTTTTATTTTTTTTGTTTCACTTTCAGCCTCCAGGCATAAACACTACATTGAGAAAATGACTGTTTAAGAGTGGGCTCTGACTCTCCATTTATGTTATCCCTAATTCTCACAGTAGCTACAAGGAATAAAATAATTTAACAATATTTTCCCACTGTAAATAGCTATGGATTAATTTCAAATCCAATGTAGGAGCTGAAAAACTAGTAGAAGAAGGAGGTGAAAAACTAACAGACACATGCAGGTCTTGTTCATGAAACTGTTAATGAAAGCAAAACCCCTTAGCAGAATACCCTACCTTGTTGCTCTCTGACATATCACTATGTGTTTCTCCTCTCTCCAGATACATCACCACAGTAAAAGACTTCTATAAAAAAACTAGTTCAGCTTAAAAATAAGAGTGGTAACAGACGGAGGAGGAATTAGGCATGAAGCCTTCTGCAAACGATAAATTCTTATGCACAAAACTATCATGGTTTTGATTTATGTTCTGTTCAAGTATTCTGGTTTTTCAAAACCACCAGAGGGAGCCCAAAACCTCTCATAAATATAAGAAAAGGCATGTTGGGGTCACCAATGAAGAAAATGGAGTAAGAATTAGTCTGTCTTTGTGTTTCAAAGAAGTACACTAATTGCTCATTCACCAAGATCCACAGATGCAAAAGTTCTGGACAGTGATGCTTGAATCACATAGAATTATGTTGGAAGAGTCTTTTGAATTTGGTCTTGACAATTATTAATACAACTTATAATAGTTTGAGCATGCCAAAATATACACATTAGTGGTGAGGATGAAATGATGTAGATAGCCATAGAGCATACATTACCTTATCATTTAGGAAAATACTTTTGAGCTCTGCTTCTGAATCAGCATAACACTGTTGGGTGCACAAACCATAAGTGAAGTTATTTACAACATGGCCTAAGGGGCTGCTTCACATGATTACCAGTGTTTACTCCTTTATGAGTGCTGATGGCTAAGGTAATCACTGGGGAAAAGCTGATTCTTTGGATAAAAGAGTGAGGAGCACAGTGTCATGAAGCACTGATTGCGTGACTATCACAGAGAGGCATTCCAAAATCTGGACTGATATACTGCATGACTTGGTACTAATTTGGCTCTCCATCAGCTAGTCACTGATTGATCTAACTGTTACCTTGGCTAGAAAACAAAATAAATAAGGAACTATGTGGATGGTCCAAATGGACTTACCAGACCACTTTTACCAGAGAAGGCTAAAAATGTCAAGTGTAAGTCACGATTTCTTATTACAATTACCTTATATGAAGGTTCTTCAAAAAGGTTCAGTAGGGTCTAACTAAAACAAAAGTAGATCCTAGAAAAAGCCCAAGAAGTCTGGCATGATGATACAGCAAATGGCATATAATTTGTTTGCCCTTTCCAGATCAATATCTTCAGAATGCAAGTCCTAGTTTAATAGCTATGGGAAAAAAATTAAAAGCTCAAAGTGTGGAGAAAAGCCTAAGAGGAAGATGGACAAAAGATAAGTTCCAATAGCAGGACCTGACACACGAAAACAGTGTTTGGTGTTTCTTTGAACAACCAAGTAAAATTAATGAAGATTGGATGAGCTCTGTTTGCTCATCTGCACAAGAACTGATTCTTAACGTTTATTACTCTCAGGAAAGATTCTACAACAGACTCCTTTTTTTCTGGGCATAGAAGAAAAAACAGTTTTGAGCAACCTGATTTACTGGAAAGTATCCCTGTCCATGGAAGCAATGTTGAGACTAGATCTGTGAGGTCCCTTCCAAATCAAACCATTCTATGATTCTTTGATACTGTATACATATTTTCCTTTATGAATTGTCACAGGTCTTAATTGCAACATTTTTCAAACCAAGCTTCATCTCTGGTTCTGGAGGTGCACACAGAACGTAATTACCTACACCTTTTTAACATATAATTGTAGAGCACTATTTTCAGCTTTTACAGCAAACTCTTGCCATTTGTTTTGATTCCACTCCTGTGACCAGGGACCCCTGGTGGCCTAGTGGTTAGCATGAGGGACTCTCACCGCTGTGACCCAGGTTCAATTCCCAGTCCCTCCCAGGCAGATGGAACCCGTTAGCCCTGTGAGGCCATCCATCTATGAGATGGTCACTCTAAACAAACCTATGTCCTGAGGACCTCACTGCCATTGTCCAAGCTTGCTTGGCCCCGGCAGATGAACCTTAGGATTAAAGGGTGGGCTCAGTTCAGCCCAGGCTGTGTCTCACCTAAAAAATCCATTGCGCAGGCTGGAAAGGTACAAGACCTTTCCCCAAATCTTCGTTCGCGAAGATGGGCCATTAACTAACTAACATTAATTAACTAACTCCTGTGACCTCAGCAATGGAAGAAATAGTTATTTTCCAGTTTTAGCTCTGTAGTGTTCTGGGGAAGAAGATGCTTTACATGATGTGCTTGACTAATATGCAGTTCTCTTTACACACACATTACAAATATACCAGTCAATGCCAAAAAGTAAAAGCCAGTAAAACTTTGACTGGTAATATTCCTGCAGTGCACATCTCGACTACAGCTATGAGTTCTGTAACACTACTGATCTCAATAAAAAAATGGTGTAATTCAACAGTCAAAATGAGCACTCTATCTGATCTACCTTATTTGGTCCATAGGATAATTCATTAAAGATACTTAAATAATAAATAAATAAAAGGAACAAAAGGTAACATCATGTTATCTCTGGCTCACTTCCTTTCTAGGAGACACAGCACAGAATTGCAGCCAGTTTATTATTTGACTACTCTGCACATGAGGGATCAAGTAGACATCACTTAATTAAAAAAGAGAGGATATTATTAGAACACCATCATTAAGGGGGGGGAATAGTTTGAAAGCCAGGAAATTCCTCGTTTAGTGTTCATAAAGTCCTGACTGTTAGAGTTTCCTCATTAGGGGGGAAAACTCATTCTACCAGAGCTTGAACAGATTACAAGGTGCAGAAGAGGGTGCAGGAAAAGTGCTCATGCCTCCATCAGGTAAAAAAGTGCATCCCATTACTGGATACAAGTCCACCCTGACAAAGTTCTGCAAGGGACCAGAGCAAAACCACCAAACATCACTCTTGTGTCACAACTCTCATGAAACCACATAAAACCCCATCCATGTCTTCTCTTACTGCTTTAAAGTCACAAAAGATAGTTATTTGCAAAATGTAAAATGGGGGCAAAAATCTCTTGTTCTTCACTCAAATTGCAGATGCCCTTCCTCCCCTTGGACCACCCTTGGAAGGGCTGCAACCAGGTCTCGAGTGCTGCAGTGGGTCATGGTGTGCTCATGCAGATAAGGAAAGCAGGGTGGCCATGCCAGGGGGTTGCACTATCTGCACGGTGGCTGGCATCCCATGGGGCCTGCCAGGGTTCTGCTGTCTGGGACAGCATCTGGATTCACCTTTCACCTCCAAACTACACGCACAGTCAGCCAGGCACTCCAGTAAGCCTGGGAGCAGGCTGTGGTGGGATGCATTAAAAATCCTATGCCCAGGAGGCAAGCGTAGGTCTGTAGCTGTTCCTGAAACTCATCTTCCCCAGCCTTAGGCTCCTTCCTTGCCCCCATTCCCACGACTCAGCACAGTTGGGGATCACTTCTGGTGCCTTGGCCAGCTGTCACTCCCTGCCCATCTCTCTTTGAGCCCATGAGTCACTTCCTCTCCTCAGATCTCACCTTTCAAAACTTCCTTTTTCCTTTTTGGGGGTACGTCTGAAAGCCTCTTTTGAAAGCAGGTATTGGGGTTACTTACCCACGGACAAAAGTGCCTCTGGGAAGCAGCATGTTCTTATGTCTGAAGACACACAGCTGAGACCTTACAGCCACATTCATATGGTCCCCATCATACTGGTGTGCACACCTTCACAATGACCTCTTCCAGTCCTCTGCTCTGACACCCTGCATGTGGTGGCAGAGGGCTTCTTGCTCTGTACCTTGCCTCCAGGTATGGGATACACAGAGAAAAAAGGAGAGAAAAGAGAGGCCCAATTCACTCCAGTTTCCCTTGCTGGCCCAAACTGCTACCTCTTGCTCAGAGAGCAGCAGCCCTGGGGTTCAGTTGCAGCTGGAGAGAAAGCAAGAAAGTAAAATCAAAGGATCGATCTTTGACTTAAAAAATGGAGTTCCTTTCCTTTATCCTTTGTTTTCTGAGCTGTTGGGAATTCAGATTTAACATTTTCTCTACAGTCATGAGGGTTAGAGATCTGTTTCTTGGAAAGTAATAGTGAACCCTTCTGAAATCACTGGCAGTTGTCAGGAGCTCCTCTAGCATGCCACTAGTGCCATCCCCTGGGAAGCTCCCAGCTCTTTGTGATACTCCCTCATATATGATGGAGAGTTCATGTATCCCTGCCCCTCACAGGCAATGAGCACCAGGAAAGTCAAAGGGGGAGGAGAGTGTGGATGTGAGGGGAGAGGTATGTTGGGGGAACTTGTCAGGGTTTGAGAGGTGGCTCAGGCACAACTTGTTCCCTGGGAGATTTCTGTGTTATCAGCAAGATAATCATATTAGCTAACAACTTAATCTGCAAGTACAGAGGCCAAATCTGTCTGCACTCAGCAATTCAGAATGAAGCTGTTAGCTAACTATCTTATTTGTCACTGTAGTTTCAGGATTATGCTGTTGGATGAGTGTGCTTTGAACTGTTTGTAAGGCTGTTTGTTCTGCTCCAGGACCTCTGAGACCTGATGTTTTGCCTATATGTAAGGCTGTTATCACTTCTTTACTGTGCAGCACTATTAGGAGAGGAAAATTAAGGTTATTTGGGCAAGATTCTGAGTTGGTGCAAAGCCACATCTGGAATGAGGGGCTATGCAGGTTCACACTGGCTGAGAATTTAGGCTACATTATAATGGGCTTGCGGAAGAGATCATATTTTTTAGTTGTTTTACAACAGGGACTTGCAATTTTCATGCTAATTTCATACCATGCTAATTAAGTCACTGGGCAAACAACTGCAGTATTTAAATTAATCATGCAAATAGATGTGGTGTTGAAAGATACTGTTTCATTAGTATCTTCCATTCTCAAACATTATGATGCTTTTCATGGCCAAATACACCCACAAAACTGAGGGAGAACATGGAGAAAATAAACTGTGTATATAGATTCCCATGTGCTGCCATACTGCTGTTACAGAGCTGCATCACTTTTGGTCAGTGGGTTTTGGTCCTGGCCAGTCTGCCATGTCTTTGCTGCCCCAGTTTGATACTGTAACAAAAGTCCTGCTGACACCATGTGTCATCATGACACCGTCACTTGCTCTGTGATCTGGGAATACAGATCAAAAGTCATTGGTTAAAGAAAATCATCTATATCCTCTCTAAAGTATGAGAGTTGTTAAAACTATAGAGGTGATGCAAATCTGTTTTAAAATTTGTTTTATTCGCTTTCCACAGCAAGTGTCAGAAGCAGACTGTGCCCCATAGTTCCTTGTTTCTTAAAGCCCACCCAAATTGCTGTGGTGCTTA
The DNA here is from genome assembly GCF_003984885.1 of Neopelma chrysocephalum. NCBI lineage: Eukaryota > Metazoa > Chordata > Aves > Passeriformes > Pipridae > Neopelma > Neopelma chrysocephalum. Next base: position 30,572,701 of record NW_020897690.1, on the reverse strand, counting down.
GGCAGTATAAATATAGACAGCTCTGAAATATACAACACGGTGTAGTCATTGAGAGTATGTCCTCCACCACTGCTAAATGGAACCCCATGGCAATCAGATGTAGTCCCTGCTCTGAGTTATCCCCAGAGGAAAAGGAGCCTAGCAGCCAAACTACTCAAAGGCAATGAATTAGTAACACAGTATTCCCACTGAAACCTTGTATGTCTTATCCCCTAAAATTTAGTTTTGTCACAACACAGAACCCTTCTGCCCATAAAACACATTTCCCTGGACCCTGATGTAGGACAAGCTGGTAATTATTTTTTTCCATCTGAAAATAATAGAAAAGCCCCAAATTGCTGAATTTTGAGTAATTAACTGTTGGCAATAATACATTCTTGCCTTGCTGGAAACTTAGCACCATGCATTTGGATCACTATATGCAATTTTCTAAGGTAGTAAATTAATCTGTCAGGCATTAGAGGACTCTGTGGGCCTTCCTAGGCAGGAATAAAAAGTAGGAAGAACCAGTGCTTGCCAGTAACATTGGGTGAGCAATACTAATACAGATAGGAACATAATTTTCCAGGGGAAGAAGTGCCAATTTTACATTAAAAGATTAATAAATGACCATAAAATCAAAATGGGAACACACTCACTCCCCCTACATTTTCAATGTTTTTATATTCACAAGGTTTTATATAAATGACAAACCCCACAAAACTCATCTTACTACTAAATCTGAAGAAGAATTTATTTTTCAGATGCAATTTTTTCCCAACACCTCATTGCTGTAAATTCCTTATCATGAAGTAACAAAGAAATGGATTTCTCTTTTCAGAACAAGAGAGCAGCTTTGGGAATTCCTGTATTCATTCAGCTTTTCATTACAAACATCATCCATCATGCCTTACATCCCTTACACTGGACTGCAGAAAACATACCAGAAATTCTACTTGGAACAGCAATGCATCTTGAACAAAACTCAAACTTAAGTTTTCAACAACTACATGTTAAAAAGAAAATCAATGAAAGAAAAACAGCGAGCTCTACTGAACAAACATCCCGCAGTTAAAAAAAGATATGTTTTGATTGATGAAGGAAAAAGCCATGACATTTTAGGTGCCTGAAAAGAAATTTCAAGGATCACATTAAAAAGAAAGTTGGCATTGTATTAAAATATAGTTATCCCAAGAGATAACTGTAATATACTATGAAACAAGGACATAGACTGGCTTTTCCCATTTCTCAAAGCAGTTCATTAAATCTTTTTTCTTCATCTCATGTCCCCAAGTGAGGGAGTTTACCTTCAGGATCATCAACTTTCCTGGTTGTGAAGCAGCTCTAATCCACTTACTTGATCCTCCTGCAATCAATTAATGCTATGATAATCCTGTCCTGGCCAGGCACAATGTGGAAAACCTAACGTATCGCATTATCTACAAGAAAAGTATGTAGGAATCTAGTTCTGAATCCAAGACACTTTTACCTCTACATAAAGGTCAGGACGAAACACTCAGTAAGATTTATGATATCTACAAAAAGAGCAAGTTAAGCTCTGAGGAGAAGCAATATCGTTCATCAGATCAACTGATACTGCTGGAAAAAGCAGACAGCCTTTCAGGCACAGAGACCCAGTGTAGGTATGGGTGACATCTGAAGTTTAGTTCGGATTAGCCCTGCAGTGAAAACAAGTCTTTTGGCATTGGACATTTACATAAATGACTCTTTTGAAGGTAATTCTTTTATCCTCTTTATGGAAAACATTTTCATGGTGTAATGAGAAATAAATTTCTAGCTTTTATTTTTATGACAGCAAAGCCCCAGATATTTCCATAGGATCTTGTATGCTAGAACTAATAATGCAAAGGCATTTGTCAAAATTAGTTATACTTTTAGTATTGGAAGCCTCCATCCAGTTTCACAGATTATTAAACTGAGTACACCGATTCCAGGGAATTGATGGTTCTTTTCTGACTGCTTAATTTCTATCCTTATAGACAGCATGAATCACGTACTTTCATGAGAAAGGGTAGATCAATGGAAAATTGCAAAATGCAACTTCCTCTTGAGTGAACTGGTCAAGTGAATATCTTCACTTATAGTACTTTGGATGCTACTCTGAATGTCATCTTTGCAAAGCAGTACTGCTTTGGGAGAAGTAACATGCTGCTATTCTTGTATGTGCCTAGGCTTGTTTATCTACTTCCAATCAGTTACGGAGGCAACAAGATGGCACTGGTGTCCCCACAGGCATATGACATTTTTGTATGTCATCTTTGTGTGGCCAAAACTGATCTGAGAACAGAATTGCCTGAATTTTGTCCTGAATTTCCATTACTGATGTGCATTATCAGTGGGATTCTTGAATATTTATGCAATCTCAGTTAGGTATAGCTGGGCTATACCATGGCAAGTTCCTTCTCTGTGTATAGGAGCTTCCATTGCTATATCCTATTTTATTTCTCTTTCAGATATAGAAAGAGGAGTGCAATGGAAAATCGTGGAAACAAAAACAAAAGAAAAAGCCAGTATGAAAAAACTGAGCAGCTCACAGTGGTATTGTTTTGTTCACAGGCAGCCTTGCCAGCACAAAGGAAATTAGGTGTACTCACAATGAAAAGAAACAGGCCCCTTCTGCGTGGCCAGGGCCCCTGAGCTTCTACTGGTGAGGCTGCTGGTGCTCATGGCTTGGGCTCTGGAAGAAAACTGCTGGGACCTTCTTGCCTTACCACTCTCCTGGGCAAGTGCAGCTTCCAGCTCTCTGGGTGGTCTTTCCAGCAATGGAGGTCTTGTCCTTCTGCTCCTGGTGTGACCCAGGAGTGAACTGAGCTCATTAAATGCCTTTCCTTTGGAAAAAAAAAAAGGAAAAAAAGTGGAAATAGATATAGTCAAGAAATGATACTAATTTATATTAAAAAAAAAAGACAGTGTACTTGTTTGTAGAAATCAAAAGCATTTCACCCATGTGATGCTTCTTTCTTGAGAGACCAGAGCAATTGTCAGATCAAGTATTTCAAGGCACATCATTTCCAGAAGAGAGGAGTTAGACACACTCTTGATCATGTGCTTCTGTTTATTCTGCATAAGGGATCTAGGACACCTGTGTTAGTTTTAAAGCTACTACATGTACAGCACTTGACTGCTATATTTTGGCAAGTCCCAGCTGTTATTTCACATGTGTGAACTAAGAAAATACCCAAGGTAAATATAGACTTAGAAGAAGTACCAAAAACATTTACAATAAAGTGCAAGTATAGCCCTGTATGTTAACTTGCTAATATATACAGTGTGTTGGCCCTGATCTATTTCCCTTTAGAGAGGCAAAGAAAAAGAGATGTAACAAAGCCTGTATGAAACACCACAACTGGTTACCAGTTATTTCTCCTAAAGAAGCAGCAACAATATGAATTGTTTTTCTCATATATTTCTTCACTTACAGTTGTTACCAGCCAAGCTTATGCAAATGTGGGCAATGCAGAATAGAAACAATTTTTTTTCTATTCATTTGTGCATCTGACAGCATTTAATTTAAAAATCAGTTTAAATCCAGATTACTTAAATGTGTGCACATGCTCATGCTCCCCCTCTACACACACAATGTTAAAAGGACATTACTGATGATCATTTATTTTTCTCTGCTCTTGCTGCATTTCATAACATCCCTTCTCTCTTGAAATACTGCCAGAGAAGATTGTCTTTAATAGACTTCAGTGGTGTCAAAAGAATCTCAGGAAATGAGGACTGAGTTGCACCTAAGGTCCACTGTATGCCACCAGTAATCTGATTATACATATTTCTTTGTACAGGAGGTAAAGATCTGCACCCCCTATGTCTTGCCTTCAAAAACCAATATTCTATCCACTTTCCATCTCCTCTAATTAAAGCCAACTACTTTGACCTGCTTGGTTTCTCCTCCAGAAATGATGTTCTGTTTTAACCTCTTCTTGACCACACTCAGCTTTGAGTTATGCCTCAGAAACTCTTAGATTTCACTAGAAATGAGTTTTACTAGAAAAACAGGGTTACTTTATCTCCATGATTTCCTGTATATGGGTCACATCCTTTTAAGTACAATCACCAGCTCTGTAAATAGTATCCTTAGAGGTAAGCTTTCCAGCTGCCTCCTGACATAGCCTGACATAACACCCTGTAGTCTGGGAGCCATATATTCTATGGGGCAAACAAATAAAAAAACGAGCTATCGATTCAAATTAAAGGAGTCAGATAAGGAATTTCCAGGCAGCAACCTGATCCCAGAGTAATGTTTCCTGAGGTATTTCAGACAGGAGCCTAGCAGATATGAGAAGATGAAATAAAAAATGTTACTTAGTGACAAGACTAAAATTTTGTAATGGGATGGTAGCACTTTGTGTATCCAGGGTCAGCTCAAGCTCCAAAGGAACGTTTCCCAATGTTTTAGCTCTCACTTTCTTAATTCAGTCCTGATGTACACGAGACCTGTTCTGCTGAAGTTGCGCAATGGGTGAGTTAGCTTGCTGTGTAAGAACCACACACCATTTTGTAATTAACTAATTTCTTGCTCAAAAGCTTTCAGGACTAAAAGACAAGTATTGTATTTGTCCCATGTTTGACATGGCAATGTTCAATTGAAATATCATGTCCCTCTAATTATAGGTGCTTCATACTCCGTAATGTTTTGCTTACATCAGTCACTGATCATTCACTACTTCCATTGATCATAATCCTGGATTGCTGTAGTTCACTCAGCGGTAATTCTAGCTGGCTTTCATCATTCCATGGAAAACACATATGAGCAATTAAATCTCTCAGCAGAAAGAATCAACTTCATTTGCAGATTTATAAAAGCATTGCAGAAAAAAGACCATGTAAATATTTATGTGAGCAATAGCAATGAGTAATTATGTTAATATCTGATAACAATACAGCTCATTTTGTCAATGGTGAATTACTAATTTGATTTGATTCTTGAGAGCTTCCTGGATAACCTGAATAGAAGAAGGGAGGGGGTAGGAAGACAAGGAAAAGGCATGTGCAGTTATCTACAGAAGTTTATAGAAAGCCCCCTACACAGTGCAATCTAGAAAACATTCATTTACTATAGTGATATAACTATGAAATAGTTAAAAATAATATTTAGAAGCAAGAAAGTATATCCCAATACTTTAAGGCAAAAAGAGTATGTAGCCCAGGCAGGGAAAATTTTGCCTCACTCAGTTGTGACCTTGCAGGTTTGTGCCTACTGAACTCTAATCAACTCTTTCCACTGTACAGCTCCACCTGCTCTGATGACTTGTTTCAAGTCCTGCAGAAAATCTGTCTGAGGGTGGGGAATGAAGAAAGGTCTTCTTGCCCCATGCTGTAACCATGAGACCACTCTCCCATGTAAGAGCCTGAAGGCATCACGATATCAGGTTAAAGGCACTCTATAGCTTTCCATATATTTTAGTGAAAATAGCTTTGCAATACTAGAAAATAAGCAGTAAGCATAATGGTTTGAAGGCTGATAGCTCTGTCATGAAATATTTATATCAGGCTAACACTGGTTTAATATTGTCTTTACAAGCTCCCATTGTGATGACTTATATGTCCTTCCAAGCCTTAAAAGAAAGAAATGAGGCTTAGCATTAGCTTTCTAATGACTATAAAGACTTCTATAAAGAAGGAACATAACTGGTGAAGAGCTGACTATGTGTAGATAATGTTAGTAATAAAGAATTGTAAGGGATACTCATTTTGTGTATGCATATACAATACATAGTAAAAGGAACAAGAGAAAAAAAAGGAGATGCAAAGCTGCAGAAAGAAATTGGCTTGGTTGCAAGACTTAAAAAAAACCACTCTGCAATAGGGAGCATGCACAACAAAACAGCAAAATAAGTTTTGATTAAACCAGTCCACAGGCCACCATCTTATAGACTGCTGAATAAAAGCAATCCCTCATGATTTAGATATCCCTCATGATGGAAATTTTTATAACTCACCAGCAAAAGACACTTTGGTGTAAAAAGATCATATTTAGAATCACAGAATGATTTAAACCTTCAGGGGCAGGGCTAATGTTAGGTCAGATTTAGTGTTCATGCCTGAAGTTCCTAAACCAAGAAAGACAGGTTTTTTTTTAAAATTCTATCCTTACGTTATTTGTCAGTACTTCAATTGTAGGAGCAGTTGGATGGACAACACCAGCCACCTGGATGATAAAAGAAGAAGAAGAAAATACTAAAGCAAAAATATTGTGGTCCTGAGCTAGCCAGAGCTAAGATTAGTGTGTGTGAAAATAATCACAAGATCAAGCTGGAAAGCCACTTGAAGCATGGCTGTTCTCTGTGGCTGGAAGCAGTCACATGGGGTTGTGTGGTATGTGGGGAGATAAAGAAACATCTGCCTGGCTGGAGAGCTCAGACCCAGGGTTGGTAGAGAGTCTGTATATAGGTATGGAGTAATAAAGTTACAAGAGAGTTCTTCCTGGACAAAAGTCTGTCCTGCTTGAATTCATTTGCTGCAAATTGTGCAGAGTGAGGGATTTTTCCCGCATTCAATTACAGTATAAACCTAGCCCAAGCAAGAGACATCTCATTTACTCTTGTAAGTTTCGTTTACACCTGCTGCATCCAAATCAGAGACAGTTTCAGAGATCAGTTTCTCTACTGACCTTATTTCAATACCTTCAAAAAATTTCTTGTCTTCCAGCTTTCATGGAAGCTCTCACGTTCCTCAGAGAAACATCCTAAAGCTCTACCAACTTCTGGTTACTTCCACCATGGACCAGAAACACTGAATTGCTTTTGCCTTTCCAGCAAATGTTACAGTGCTGGAGAGAGCTACCCTTATTCCAAACATCTTACGTGTGGACTTTTAGCAGGACATTCTTCCATGACTAGCTTTGGTAGCTGGAAGAATTGTTTCCATGCACATTTTGTCATTACATGACTGTTTATATTTATTCTGTGTACTGCATTTCATTTCAGATGCAAACTTGCCTCTGTCCCAGTGCCTATGAAACAACTGAAAATGGATAAATATTGGACTTCCAGTGGTCCTTCTGTTGACTTCAAGGACTATGTATCATTTGCTCCTTCTAAGACTACAATGTTAACACAGTTAATAATATATCATGCATGCCTTGAGCCTTCCAGCTCACAGACATAATGGCTGAGAGTGCTAAGAGGAGGAATTGGTTTTGACTGCACAACATGAAAAAAAGTCTCTTCCTAAAACAAACAGGTACTAAGAGAACGCTGTTTGGGAGATACAAAGCCTTATAAGGGCTTCTTCAAGGAGTTACACCCATGCAGATCTATCAGTGCAATGAGAGATCAGTACTGAGTAGAGCAGAGTGGAGATTATGAGTTAGGAAAAGAAAGTGACTGCAGCGTCTTAAAAGAAACAGTCTATCTTTATTGCCTTTTAAATCAATTAGGGATCAGACCACCAGCATTTCTACATCCTGCTTTTGCTCATGGTACTCATAGATTATAAAAATGTTGACATTTCACTTACACTTGATAATTTTTTTTTTTAAAGGACATGTTATTTTTAGATGCATTATTTTTTATAAGTAATGTTTTAGCTATGATGGCCTAAGGGTATAACCAAGGCCAGATGTGTAGAGAGAAGTATTGTCTTTCATTGGAACTAAAATAGTTGAAAAAATAGACAAGATTTAGAACACCCAATCACTCTTCAGGTAAAAAGAATGAAACATCCTCAATTGCATCAAGCTAAACTGTGAAAAGAGCTGAACTACAAAGTTACAATCCTTGCACAAGCTTACTGGGAAAGAGGCATGAAACCTGTCTGTCATCTGCACTGTCCAAGAGGAGTCCCAATTTATGATTCCTGATTCTGAAGAAATTTGGGGATTGCTGTCCCCAGAGACTGTAGGGAACAGGACTCTTTTTTTTCTCTTCTCTGAATGTCATGCATGACAGGTTTCTATTGACAGGACGCCAGCAATGGGTAGTTAGGAGGCAGACAGACGTCTTGGTGGTCAGTGCACATTTGTATGGCACGTTGTATCTGTGTAATGCATTTATTGACAAAGGATGGCAAACGGGTTTTTCACTGCAACCTCACTGCTTTCCTCCTTGACTGGTAAGTAGCACTGTTTAAATCAATGAGACCAAACTCAAAAGTGTATCATTCAGGGTGGATTTAAGTGTTTGAAGAGACGAGACCTGAAAGAACAAAATCACTGTCTTTATAAAGCCTGCAGATGGCATTGCTCAAGCAAGCATGTTTGAATTCTTCATGAAAAGAAAAACATATCTGAATAAAAACTATCCAAGCACAAAAAGCTCCTAACAGTTGGATCTTTCTACTTTCTAGTATATTTTCCCTTGGATTCAGCTGCACTTAGTAACTGTATATAAAACAAAGCTTTGTGTCCTCAAGCCAGACTTTGTATCCTTGCTCTGTAGAAGTAAATAAATAAATAGCAACACTAATAAAATGTTGTTAGAATTTGGATGAGGAGGCAGAGATTTAATAAATGCTGCTAAAGTACAGTCTTTTAAAAATAAATGCACACCTTTTGGAAACTATTCTGGTCCCATTATAGTGTGATTAACAGAGATGTGATCACAAGTATTTCACAAGGACACTAATCCAGGCAGGCAATAGAAACAGTGCTCTCAATGGGCCACCAACGAGTGAAAAAGAAGGTAGTAGCAAATGCTATGCATTAGAAATCACTGCATGAATATATAAAGTTCTGCAAAATGACATGCCAACCTGGAAATACATGGACAAAAAAGGGCTAAAACTACAGAGAACTTAATAATATCAAAATTTTCTCATAGATTAATATAGTGCTAATTTTCTGGAATGCCTACCTTCAGAAAAGATGACATTTTACAGATTATGAAAATATTCATTATATCAATATCTTTTAACATTTTTTAGCATTTGTCACAATTACAGACAGTTGCAGAGTATCCAGCTTCAGGACAGGAGACAGGAACAGACACTCCCTTCTGGTTCTGGGGCCCATCCCATGAGAAGCAAACAGATGCATTGAAATGGAAATATATGCCTGTGGTTTTCCATACAGTGGCTGGGAAAGAGTGAACAGCCCTTGGGAAGGGCTCCTTTAGGAGCTCTGGAAGGCTGTTGGTCAGATTTGTTTCACGTCCTGGCAAATGTCTTAATTCTTAGGCTCATAGGATAGCCGGTCAGCAACAAATTAACCTGGTTAGAAAGTTCTTGAGAATTTTTTTAAAAGTTCACACTATATCATCTCCACAAAAAACTGGACATCTACATTTGCTCCAGGGAGTTGAAAATGCTCAGAAACAACAAACAACAATTTTTTTTCTCACTTAGGCAATTAACCTCTTTTTTTCCTTTTTTTTTCTTTAAACCTTTTTAGATAGATAATATTAGCAAGAGTTTTCTGCTTGTCTTTCTGTAAAATCTATAGTGTGCACATATGTGTGCATCTATGAATATAATTATAACTTATAAGATATAAATGCAATTATAATACAGTAGTTGTTATAATGTTTAATAATGATAATATTATAATACAATTATAATACAACTTATATGAAGATAATTTACATGGGATCTTTCCATCAAGATAAAAATCCATCAAGAAATTATGGATTTGTTTAAGTTATACCTAACACATATGTGCTTGCCATATGCCACAGAAATTAGAGCAGTATTTTCAGTGATACATCCTAAAGAAATGAAACTTCTGGGATGAACTATCTGTCTGGTCAGACCTCCTTCCCTCTTTCCCAATAACTCCCAGGCCAGTTTCATTCCAATTCAACATTTCACAGACAGTGGTGTTCCTATCTGTTATATGAAATGCAGACGATAGAAACCTAAGGCAACAATGTTTTGTGGTGTGCTTCACAGCTTACCAACTGACATATCACTGCTGAGCATCCAGTCAGCATGGTTGTTCTTCAGACCTGCCCCTTCACACCTCTCTTTTGCCCAACTGAAGGCATGAGATGAAAGTCTCTAGGAACTTAGTAGTCCAATTCCCTGGTGAATAAACCACAAAGGTTTGCAGTAGCTCAGAAGTTATTTTTATTATGAAGATGATTCAATCCTAGGTGCCTGTCAAACCCTCCCAAGTAAGTCCCCAACATTACAGATTTCAGTTTACAAACTACATTTTACATTCCACTATCAACCCAGGAAAAACATTGTGCGGCATCAGTGCTGATGGACACTTACCTGCAGAGAAAGGCATGGCATCTTTCCAAGACATTTACCTTCCCATACCCTGTTTACAGTTATGGAAACACAGTACACAGTGGTAAATTATACTCAGCATTTAATTTTCCCTTAAGAGAGAAAAAAAATCTGCAACCAACCAACATGTCAGGCCTGTTGCTATTCGTGGTACCTCAAGACAAATTTTACTATTTCTGAGGCTGATGCCTTTTCCAGAAGCCAGCAGGAGACTCACACTGAGCCTGCCAGGGCATCTGATAACTGCTGGGAAAGCTCATCTGCTCCATTCACTTCTCTACCACAGGAGCCCACAGCCTCAGATGAAAACATACAACCCCGAAAGGGGATTTGGAGCAACACAGTCAGCGATTGAGACAAACTTCAGTCTTCACTGGATGCTATCTTTTCTCTGGAATCCTTTTCTCTGGGTCATTTATGCTAGCTTTAAGTGGTGACAGTTTGTAGAAATCACAACTAGATTTATTTTGTAGAATAAATGACAACTCTTTGGCATCTGGAACTTAAGGACCAGGCTTAAATCTTCACCCATCCACATACCTGAAATTAATGTGGGCATTTGGTTGCCTGCAATGCAAGTTTTGTCTTCAATTTGAGTTGCAAGAAACCATTGCAGTGAAAATACATGTGCAAGCTAGATCATGGTGTTGTTCTGGGGGAAATGGAGAATCTGAAAACAAAAATACCTTTTGCAAGCTAGGAATTATTTCATTGATATGTAAAATTATCTTAGTGCTGATTTGTTTTTCTGTGAGCTGTTTGTGCGTATGTGGACATGATATCTTGATGTAATATTTACTGAGTCCAAATACATTTTTATCATTTGCTTAGCTGCTGAAGTGATTTATTTTCTGGATGTCATGGTGCCATTAGCAGGTTAGTGCTAGGGGTGCCATAAAAGGGCTCATGATGTGCTCGCCTAATTAATTGCCTCCTTCTCAGAACCTTCTCAAGTCTGGCAAAGTCACAGGATTGCAGGGAGAAAGGTATATCCAGTGAAGGAAGGGAATATATCCAGCCCCAGGCCAAAAGTGTGCACATACATCCTGTATCACATGAGTCTGGGAGGAAATGGTGCCAGACCCTCAAGTCATTCTGCAGTACAACAGGCAGATTACTCTAATACAAAAAATGTAAACCATGATAAATCGGAGCAGATTTTAGCTATGATAGTCCATGTAGCCTTCAATGCATGAATTAATTCTTCGATGGAAGTCTGAGCTATTTTCATTGTTGACAGATACATTTCTGTTCACATGGGTGGTGTTATAAAAAGTGATGATATAAATAAAAAAGTATAGTTTAAAAAGATTGTCTTTTTTCTCTCATCCATATTCCTCTAGATAAAATGTGTCGTTTTAACAGGTCAAAATATCGCATTCTGCTTCAAAAATGTTTCTACATTCAGTTCCAGCTGAAAAAAGTAGCTCACATCTGAGATGTTTAAAATATATGAGTTTTATTCTATTTACTTATTTTTTAAGGAGACATATAGCAAAAAAACCCTCAAATATCCTAAGTCAGAAAATCCAAAAACCTAGCCAAAAGAAATGTAGTGAATTAATGCACTGTCCAAAGAGCATGTGCTTTGTACATACATAGGCCTTTCTTGCCGTGGTTCCAGCTGTGCAGTGTAGGACCACCTGGAATAACAATGGAGCCACCAGAGTTACTTTTTATGCATATACAACAGCCAGGACAGGGTCCTATCTACATACAAGGAAACTTTTGCTTTTGAGGATGTTCCCAGCCAGCAACACCTTTATGAATAGCACAAGTTTCAATTTAAATACTTGAGTTGTGTCTCACATCTGTTCAGCCCAAGCATACTGTAACTTACTGGTTCTCTTGATTAAATCTACTGCATTACAGGGGAACCCTATGAAAGAAAGTCTGTCTTTAACATTCCCATTAGATGGTAGAATTTTATACGTATTTCTTACTCTAGCCTCGAGTAGAAATCACATTCTTTGAGTTATGGATAGGTCCCAAGGCCAAAGGGAGCCAAATTTCTGTCTTCCATTACCCAGTAGGAAATGGGAAAAATAAAATGTACACTGAGTATTAGAGTTAGCCAACATCACAGTTGAACCCTTCCCAGTAATTTGACAGAAGTAGTTAGAGGAGGGAATGAATAGGGAAAATACTATGATAGAAAGCATTTTGCAAGAGTTTTACAAGAGCATAGTCCTCTAAATTATGATAAGAAACTTGATTGGCAACTGGTAGGAATATTAAGTGCATCTATTTTAATACCTGTATACTTCTAAAATATTCCAAACTCTACTCCCAATTTTTTTCCCTTACGCTCCTTATAGTGACAAAGCCACCTTTTTTATATATAAAAAAAAAGGACTTTAAAAAGGTCTGTTTCATGCATTCCAGTACAGGGTTTTTTCTACTTTTTAATATGATTAATAACTCTAACAGGTATTCTCAAAGCCAAACAGCTGGGTTATTGCTCAAGAAACAGCTGTTTCACTGCTAAATATATCCTTATTTCACCAGCCATCAACTTGCTGAAGCTTTGCTGGTTACTTGCCTTTAAACATTTGCTGATAGTGAGAAAGTCCTGGTACTTAATCATAGCTGGTGTTACAAAAGCCGGAGCTACTTTGAAAAAATAATACACAGAGAAAAACATTGGCAGAATGCTTTTTTCTTTGAGAATGGGGAGGTTTTTTTTTGTTTCAATGCCACACATTAGGTTGCAACCAGATGTTCATGTTATAGATCCTGCCTGGATTAAAAAAAGACCAAAAAACACGCACACAAAAAAAAACCCCCTCTTATTCAAAAATGTCAATATCGTTTAACAGCAAATGTAATATAATTAGAGTATTCAATAAACATTTAACAAGACACAGACATTTTCTGCAAGAAAATATTACCAGAGTGAGCCTTTTAGCAGTTTAGCAGTTAAATTAGTAATTTCTTTTTTAACATCTGGTGAGCAGTCTCTAATTTCTGAAGTTTTGGAACAAAGAGACATAGGGGAAATTTTGAGTTATGAGTAATTTGCCAGTTGTTTACCTTCATGCCAATCTAATTCTCCACTGCATAGATGCAATTGAATACATTACAAATGTGTTTTCCATAAAAATACATAAAATGCAGGAGGGGGAAGGTAAAGAACGAGTTCAAGTGACTCTGGCCCTTCACAGGCATTGCCACGCCTGTCACTGTCCTCCTTACCTCTCTTGACACACATACGGAGGCTCAGGACCCCACTCTGAACTCCCGAAACTCAAGAGTGCCTCCGTGCAATGACTCAAACCAAAGCAGTTGGCCTGAGTAGGAATCTTTCCATAAACTGTGTGGATATGGGATCAAGTCCAACAAAAAGTCCTCATGGCAAGAAGAGTCTCTCTCAGGAAGTTGGAGAGCATCAAGGGACCATCTGGGTGGAGGAGGAAAGCCCCAGACACCTGCTAATGTGCTTCTGGCCAGCCTGGGGACATGGCCCATGGAGTAGGAAGGCTCCTTCCACAAGGAGATGTTGCCAAACCACTAACCCCTTTCCTGTGCTGAGAGTTTTCCCTGGGTACAGTTGCTGCCTAGTATCCCAATACTTCTTGCTCTGTGTTTTTCCTTGGCTGAAGATCTCAGATGTGTTTGCAGCGATTACCTTTCCCTTTTGCAGTTCAAGCACTTGCCTGCACTGCAATCAGGGCTGCAGCGGTTGCAATGATAACCTCCTCTGCAGGAGTTAGGTCAGCCCACCACATCTACTGTACCCCCTTCTATCTACCATTAGATCCATCCTGCATTACAGCCACTACAATCCTGTGTGTTGGGAGAAGACTGCCAGCACGTAATTGATGTACATCCAGTGCTTTACAAACCACATGTTGAAAACGGTGTGATAAATCTTTCTAGAAGTTGCTGATTTCCAGAACACAGTTAATGTACTGCCCCTTATCTTGAATGGGTGATAATATTAAAGTTAATAAAAATTACTCTTTGTTGTCATGTCATCCATCAAAGATACAAGATTTTTGTATAGTTTAGATGAAAGGCTTAATTATTAGCCTATTTCTAAATGCTTATTTCTTTAATCCTAAAAATTAAAGCTGCAAGATTTTTAACATATTCCTAACAGTATATGTTCCATACATGCTCATAAAACTTCTCAAAAGACATCATGAACTGTCCATAAAAATGTACTTTCAAAATATGCCTCCTGTTTTTCAAAGTATCAATGTTGAAAGTCCTACTTAATACCTAGTAAGGAACACTTGACTAAAAATCATGATGGGCTCATCACACAGAAGAAAATCTCTTCTTTTGGGTGCTTTTGCTGTACACCATGGTGAAGCATGGCCAGATCTCATCTGCTGTGTGTTCTCCATTCAATGAAACCAGCTGACACTGGTGTAAATATAGGCCAGAATGTTATCTGATATAAAGTACAATAGTGATTTTTTAACCCATCAGATCCCTTCCTTTCTCTGACTGCTTTTCTTTTTTTGCCAAAAAGTTCAGAGGAGGCACAAATAAAGCACACATAATTGTGGAGGTTTTGTGTCTTGCTAGATCAGCTAGTGCACTTCCAGTTGCCCTGCAGGTCATGCAAACATAAACAGTCTTAAAAGAGGAAAGCGAGAGAAAAGAAGAAACAGAAGCTTAAGTTAAGTTTTGTTTTCCTCCCAATACCTCACTTCCACATGTGGGAAGTGAGTAAGCTAGATAATTTTGTTTATAGCCTGCAATTCCAATACTATCTACATAGCAGAAAGAAATAACATGTTGCCAAACAAGCAGCATAAGAAATTAGAGGCAGTAGAAAATGTCTTCTCTTCAGGGAACAAAAGCACTTTGGATCAGTAGGGAAGGGCACCCAGAATCCAAAATCTGCTAAGGCACAGTGGGACTGAAGGGCAATTTATGCCTTCGATGGTAAAGGATCAGTTATTTGCAATTATAAAAGTGCAGTCTGTCCACATTCTGTGCTGCCTTCACTATGGATGGTTCTTGCTCTAATGACTGTGAACAGCCCTTGTGACCACTACAGGTAGTAGGACTCAGCCTTCTCATGCCTGTAGGAGCGTACCTCATTTCCACCTGCTAGGCAGGTTAAGAAATAGGAATGTATATGGAAAGAGTATAGGATAAGTACTTCAGTGAGATGAGAGACATTTTGATGGAGGAGATGATTTTTTTTGGGGAGTGAGGGTTGTGTAAGGTTCTTTCCCCCCCCCCCTTCATTATTTGGCATTTCTCTGCTGCAGAGCAGCAGAGCATATCTGGGATGTGACATTCTGTGGTAAGTGCTTCATCCAGCTGCAATATAAACAGAACTTTTCATGGCACGTTCTAAAGCTGTAACATCAAGGAGAATAATGAACGATACCTTTTGATATCTTTGTGTAAACGAAGAATTTTATTACAGTGAAATTACCATGTTAATTTATGAAAAGTAAACAAAACCAAGTGCAAAACTGATTCAATGTATAACCTAACTTTCCTGGTGCCTAATGAGGTGACAGTGATGGAATCAAAACAAATATCTTTATGTTTCATAAATGTAGGGAAAAATACTTCTGTGTTTAATCACTGCCTGACTCACTGACAATGCTGGCACACCAACACCACAGGTTTTAAAGTAAATAAAAGTCACTTTGTCTAGTGGCTGAGGATACAGGCAAACTCACTGTGGACCACCATGTGCTGTAGGATAACAAGGATGCAGGGAAACAGCAGATAAGGTTCAGAAGCAGTCGGACCATTCTACACTTAAGTAATATACTTTCTCCCTGCCATGGTTCCCCCATTCATCTATAAACTATTGCAGAAGCAAAACTGTGCAAAACACTTCATACAGAGCATCTCCCTTGGGCCAAAAAATTCCTTTAGCTTCCTTATTGTGGAAGAAGACATTGAAACCTCTGCCCATGGAAGACAAAGTGCTATCACTACCCCAACATATTATCCCTCTCGAGTTGGCAAGTTTCTTCCTGTGATGGTATGAACTAGGTGCACGTCCCCCTGATATGCCAGTTCTCCAGAAAACTGTGATCATGGGAAAATTTGTAGGCCAGGGTGAATCTTCAATCAGAATATTGTCCAGACCTCTCTGGAACAATTTGGATGGATCTTTTTGCTCTTTACATGTATTCTCTCAGGTGCTCAAGAAGTGTATAGATATTTGCTGTTTACAGACATTTGGGGAGTGTAATTGACAAGTCATTTTGTGCTGATGTATTCCCCGCTAAGAGTGTCTGAAGATAAGGCTCCACGACAGCTGCACATTGAAGAGCGTTTCGGTGCTCAGATAGGACCTGGCAAACTTGGTTCTCCACAACCAGTTCCAGTCCAAGTCACACTGATAAGAGTCATGCAATATAATACGAAAATAATACCATATGAACCGATAAACTATATCTGGCTAAATTTATTATGGGTCTGAGAGATGTGATATAAAACTAATTTTACTGTTATGTCTGTGGATTGGATCTTTATGTTCTTAAAAACTGTCTGTAGAGCAGCCCTTTGTGTCCCCTGCATCTTAGAAGCTCTTCCTGGGATAAAAGACAGAAGGCATGGCCTCCCTTAGAAACGTTCCTTTTTCTTCTCTTGTTTCACAATAGAAATATTTGCAGTGAAAGTAACTTTTTTTGTATGGAAGATTGGGGATCCCTGCCAGAGTTGGGTATGGCAATTCCAATTGCTCTCTACACAGCCAAAAATTAATTTCATACCAAAACCTGTCAGTTGGCAGCAACGACAAAAATAAAGCTGGAAAAGGGTCCACTTGTCACTGTCCATATGTTTTTTAGCCTGATTAGGGGAACCCATGGTGTTGGCGAGACACTAACAAACAGTCAGGTCCTTGGACTCAGCCTCTTCTGGTGCTGCCAAGACATTATCATTCTAACATCCTGGACAGCCTAACCTTGCCTCCTTTTTAATAAGCTCCTATACAGGAAACCATTTATAGATAAAATAAAGGAAAATTATTGTGCTCACTTCATATTCCTGAAGAAGGAAAAAGAAGCAAAGTAAATTAAGTCCAATTTGCATGGACTTTTGAACACGCACAGTTTTGGATATAAGCTGTGGAGCAGACATAGAATGTTGTAGCCTTTATAGTCAATATTTTATTAAATTTTTCCTTGTAAATTTTGCTCTGTCTTTATTGCATTCATTCAATAATGGAAAAACTTCCCTTTTTCCCTAATTCTATGCCTTGAAATTTCCCTTCTTGTTAACCTGTGACTGCAGTCTAATGCATAGAGTGTCTGCCATACAATACAATAAGGGTAGATTCAGGTACCAAGGTGACTGTATTTTTTATTAAAATGCCATTTTATATGTTCAGTTCCAAACTGATGACTGCATTTGCAATACCTAATTGCCACCAGTATCTACAAATACTTTGCATTTAATGAAAACATCCAACTAAGGTTCTTCATTTCACTTGAAGCAGCAGGTTGTATTACACAGTGTAAAATATCATTTTATGAAATTTCATAGGAATACAGATATAACTTTGCACTCTCTATTCTTATTTGAACTTTATACTCTTTTACAGTGCAGGGCTTTATTAATTTTTTCATGGTAAGTCTCAAAATATTTCTGTTGCATCAGGATACTAGGCAGCAGTGGCTAATTTAACACCTGTAAATTGTCATGGCTACCAATCTTTATAAGGTAAGTATCTATTTCATATTTTAAAATAGTGGTGGATTTGGATCCAGTGGTTGCATCTTTTATTAAAAATTCTATTAACTTTATTCATCAACACACCATCAGGGATCACTAGCAGCGCACAAATTTAAGGCCAGGAGGTAATCAGTCAGCCAAGGCTGACCTTCTTCATACTCTACCACATGGATCCTCACCTAATAATGGCTGAATTAGATTTTTTAAAAAGATCCAAAACACTTTTGCTGCTTACAAGAGCAAAGAAGAAAAAACAGTTGAGCTATTTGAAGACTTGGTTAAAACAAAGAGCAGAGAGAACTGTGTCATCTTTTGTTCTGTCCATCACTCCATAGCTTCATCAGATCTGATTTTTGGTAAAATCTAACAAGGATCTGAAAGTCATCTTACTCGTGTGCAGCCACATCCTCTACCACTCAACTATACTGCTAATGCAGCTTTGAACTTGTTTAAGGTAAAGAACCTCATCTGCATCAGATGTGAAATGGCAGGGTATTTACAGCCATATCATTCAGTCTACAGCCTAATGACAGGCAGTACTCATAGATTTTAGCTCACCTTATAAAGAAAAATCAATTCATAGCAACACAAATCAAGATCATAATTCTTCAAAATTCAAAAGACAGGAAGAGGCCATAAAACTAGAATTTTTAGTGCCCAAAGATATTCTTTATATCTCTTCAATGTGAGTGTGATGTTCCACAAGTGATGTCTGAAATAAGAGCCTACCCAGTTTACAGGGACCAAGCTGAAACCCACCATCTTGGAGATCTGGCAGAGGTAAACCCAAAGGGTCTCAGTTTCCTTATTCAGCATGAATTATATCACAAGAAGACAATGAAGATCCACAACTTGCAGGGACAGAAAGTCTGCCTCCATCTCTTAAGCAAATAGTAAAAAAAATAACAGTATAACAGCCAATATAAAGGCTTTCCTAATTTAGTAATTTAAATAGTTTTGGGCCAAATTCTGGATTACATCTAGGTAACACTTCAGGTTGACTTTGTTACTGCAGAGGCATGTGGTATGAAGACAGCTGGTGAGAGGGCACAAAGAATGACTGAAAAGGCAAAACAACTGCATCAAAACCCCTAACTCTGCTTTGTCCTTTGGCTGCTTTTTTTGGACAGTTTTAGAGCTCTGTGGGTATATATGCACAGTCCAGATTCTCCTCCTTTCAAAGGCTGGTAGTCTCACTCTAAAGTCAACTATCCTGCTGTACCTGACATTGGTACTTGCAGGGTGTAGACAAAGAGCATCTTGGCCAGGGAATGGGAGAGCACGCAAGAACAGGAACATATGCCATATACTTTAAGCTTTCCAGGGGCATCAATAAAGGGGTGGAAACTTGACTTGGGCTTACATGGGCAGGGAAAGCATGGCTCTGGATCACTCCTCAGCCCATTGCTGCTTTGCTGTAATGGCTTCTCTGTCAGACAAGCAACTGTAGCAATGTGGAAATAGCATGGATATTGGGTAACTTTGGCACTGTAGTTTTAACATAGCCGGAAGTTTCATATGAAAAATGCAAAAATTTTGCAAATGGCCCACTAGGAGAAGGCTGTAACATAGCCAGATATGTTCACCCTTCTGATTTAGTGGGAATTGGTCAGAAAGGTCTCATGAAAAATATACAACACTTTCAGACGGAAAGAAAAAAGGGAAAAGAGCTTGGAATACACTGAAAGGAGAAATGAGAATGTGAGAACACAACTGCACTGGTCTTTGATCATGAATCCAGTAGGAATATTACTTATCTTTATATTTGTGACAAGATTGTGGGATTTCCTTTTTACCAAGTCCCTTCAAAAGTAGGAGACTGCAACATAACAAATTGGTGCTGCTAATTTGAATGAGAAAGGCTTCCTTACATGTACCATATGTATCTTCACAATCCTGAATGGAAATTAAAAAAAAAAAAAATGGGGAGATGCTTTTTGCAGGACACATAAATGCAAGTCCACCATTATTCCACTGGCTTCATTTTAGTTCTACAGATTTTCTGTATTAAAATCAAAACCAAATGAAAGACCTAATTTTTCTTTCATTTATACATACATCATGTAAGTCAGATGGCAAATCCACTGAAGTTAGTGTATGTGAGACTAAAACAAAGTGTTATACATACATAAGATGTGTTCAAGTCTCATGTACCAAAGCATGACTGGATCTGGAAGCACTTGTATAATATCAGCTCTATATAACACCCAGAGTAATGCCATTCATTCCTGACTCACTCATGAGAAAAAAAACCACCCAAACTCCCCTCATTCACCCCCAAAAAAGACAGAATAAGATCCTTTCTTTAGGATTGCTAAGAATACATCCATAGTATAAATCTTGGTATCAAGGTGTTTTAATAATCTCACTTCTTTCAACATTTCCGCTCTTCTTTCCTTATTTCTTCTTCCTTGCTTTAACTGCTGCTCTGCCTCCTCCTTTTTCTGGGCACTAAGTGTCTGTCTGATTCAAGGAACTTGCAGCAATTTCAAATTCTCAAAAATCAGTTTCCTTTGAAAAATTTACAGTGACAGAGTTTCTTTTGTGTTCTTACAAAAATAAACTCAATACCTGTTGGAAATCCGAAAAGCTTTTGTTTTGGATAGTCAAAAAGGTTTGGTGTGCTGAAAGGCAAAAAATATGCGTATTTGCTCTATTTTTTCACAGAAAATCTGAAAGAAGGTGATGATAGAGTTTATGGAAAAAGAATTCTTAAGAGCAGACCTGTCATTATGTTGCTACCTTCTCTGCAGCAGTTTGGAGACACTAGTTTCTTTTAAATTGTAAATATTTTTTCTTTGCATATATAGAAACTTCTTGTAAAGTATAACACCCCTCCTTCCCAAAAAAAAAAAAAAATCCATCAAGACAACAAAAAGCTTCGCAAGGATTCTGTCGGCTTTTGTGAAGGGGGAGCCTGAGATCTAATATTGCTTCAGAGGATGGAGCGGGAAAGTGGAAATCGATCCCCGGAGCAGATGCAGGGAGAGAGTGGAGGGCAGGAGGGGCGGGGGGCGGCCCGGCAGCCACCAGGGGTCAGCCGAGACCTCCCCATATTGTAGCAGCGGCGGCTGGGCGCGGGGTGAGGGGCGCCGTGCGGCTGCCTCGCTCAGGAGTGGCTGGGATAAACTATCCGTCAGACCTGAAAATCTGGTAAACGTTTCCGACAGGTTATCTCTCAGGCTGTTACGTGCACGGAGCATTGACGCGTCCTTTTTATTCCCTCCGTGTTTATGCAGCAGTTAATGAGCTGAGTGTATCCAGTTTGTGCTCAACGTGACTGCAACCTGATACGGAGAGCACGGCAAGGTTTACTTTTTAATCTCCATACTCCCACGGGAGAGGTATTTCAGGCTGCTCCTTTGGGCAAAATAATCCCACCAGCCAGCAAATTGATTGTACGGGTAATGTGACTCTATTTCCAAAAATTTATCCAGAAACTATGGATATAGTGGGTCAAAAAAGTTATCCAGAAATTATGGATATAGTGGTACCAGGTGCCAAATTTGCACTTTTTAAAAATTCAGTTCACATATAGCTCACTTTGTTTCAGATCAAATGCTTTACTGAACTAAAACTAAAAAAGAAACACAGCTAGCCAAACACCCCAAGATCACAACCCTACAATAACAACCCAGGACACACACAATAGAAAAGAAAAGCTTCTGCAGCAGCAAGGAAACAGACTTCAGTCTCAAGCTTCCAGGGGGGTTAAAACAACAGTGAGTTAAACGTGCAGCTTTGCATAATAGGAAAATATCTCGGTCTTTTATTCCGTGAGTGAGGAGTTGCAGAATCAGAATACCGGAATTGTGTATGGTAACTGAAACTGCATTAAAACCTTGGGTTTCTTTGCATATCGAGACAAGAGCTTGCCAACATTAATTCAAGGAGAGGACTTAAAATTGGGAAGAGTGCTTATGAATGTACACTAGAACCTAGGAAAATCCCTGAGACTGAAAAACATAAACCAGCATGTATTTAAACACTTTCCTGAACCAGGACCAGTGTCTGTCATAATAATTAGTGCATCTTAATAATCAGACTATTTTAATTAATATTCAGCTATTTTCATTTTTCATGGAAAAACAACATAAACTATTAAACGTACCCCCACATATACTTTTTTGCCTTAAGTAAATAATTTTTTTTGAGGAGGGATTCCTTTCCTAACAATTTTTTATGAGAAGAAGTAATAAAATGATACAAATAATGCCTGTTATAATCAAGCAAATTGAAAAAATAAATCAAATGCAATGAAAAAAATATTTTTTTTCTGATTTTCTGACCGGCTCTAGAATTGCTTGCATTTGGAAAAAAACAATTCACTTCCTCATTTTACCATAATTTAGAACATTTATATATTCCCTCCTGCTGTGATACAAACTGTTCTTCTTTTTAAATACAACAGTGCTGTAAATATTATAAGACATTTGCAATACAGTGAACTTTTCCATATTCAACTTTTTTTCCTGTTCTCAGTTATAATGACTACTTCTTCTGAATAGAACATTGCTCCACTATACAGCTTGTTTGTACAGGATGAAGTAATATCATATCTATCTAAAATACAGTTATAGCTTTATCCTGTCTCAACTAGAAAAACAGTCATATAGATGTAGAGCTATTTACTTCACTGTTGGAGACAATAAAAGGTGACCTCCAGACTATTAAGTTCTGTCTTTGTAAGTGCTCATAAAATGGCTGTACTTTAGAAAGGTTTCTGCCTCTTCCCTAGGAGCAATGCTTGTGATCTAAGCTTAAGTCACACCATGCCATATCCAGAATTTCTCAACATGCAGAAGATTGGAAAAAAATCACAGCCATAATTCTATCAATGTAGCAATTGCCAAAGTAAAGATAGGGTTAGATGGATCAGGCACTGACCTGCCAAGACTGGGCATAAATATAAAGCTAACAACACTAAGTAGATTAAAGAGTGGGGTGACATCACTTGTAAAAGTTACATTCAGTTCACTGTAATATTTGCAAATTCAGACTTTTTCCAACAGCCATTCACCATTTGGCATATACATATGTGTGTGGATGTTTATGTGCTACACATGTATTGAAGTAAAGGCAGTGAATTCTTTCTTCCAAATTTCCAGAAGGTTCTTGACCCCTCCATGTTTCTTGACTCCTGCAGAACATGTGGGCATCTCACGTTCTAGCAGGCAAGACTTTTAACACTACTCAACTTTTCTAATATCCTTGGAGCATTGCTATAAATCTTTGATTCTAGTAGCAATGCTGAGGAACCAAGTTCTAGGTTGTATTTTCCTAGAAGAGGCTAAGACAGTTCAATGGAGTTGTGCCGATTAATACCAGAAAGTGGGTTGACTCAAATATGTTCTCAATCAGACTGCTATTTTTTATACAGACATAGCCTATTTCCATCAAAGGCAAGGGACATGACCAGAATACTTTTAGAAGGATATGTTCCATGGGAAGTTTCAAGACTTTATTGGGAATCGTTGTTTGCATAAGAAATTGCTTGAAATTGAGGAACTTTTTAAATAAAATTAAGCAGACTTTGTATTTCAAAGGACTGGAGCCAGAGTAGAAACTTGTGTCAGAGCAAGATTTCAACAAGGCTGCTGTGCACAGGGTTTGTAAGAGGGTTCAGAGGCAGCTGAACGGTTGAAGAAGAAAGTTTGTTTTTCTTATTTTAACTGCTTGGTCACAGCAGTACTGTGAGGGTAGAGCACGTCCTATCTGCTGCTTGGTATGTGCCTCTATTCCCAAACACAGTACAAGACACGTCAGTTGTTACGGGCAAAAATTATGAGATTTTTCTTCTACTGGAGAACTCCGTTGGCTCTTCTCCACATTGTTGTGCTTCCAACTCCCTTACACCTTCCCTCTCAGATCTCAGCTCTGTTAACTCTTTCTTCTACATCCAGAACTGCTCCTGTTCCTTGTACTATTCCCCTCTCATTACAGCTTATTGCAAACAGGAGGTGGTGAGGAAAGAGAAGCTGCTGTCATCTGAAGCTTTCAAACATAAAAAAATCCAGTCGAGGTCTGAAGTGGAAAATTTCAGCCAATTCTACTTTCTTTTTTGCTCAAGGCAACAGCTCAGCTGACCCAAAGCTTTCAGGAGGCCAGAGAAGTGCACAGTTAGATGATAGCAATGCATGCATACACAAATATAAAGATACATACATGTGTGTATGTATATTTTCAAAAAAAGCTGCTGCTTTACTTCCCTCCCTTCCTTTGCTGCTGTCAGCGCTCCTAGCTGTGTTCTGGGACAAGCCCTGTTTCAGACTGACCTCTGCTTCCCATCATCCCAACAAAGAGACCCTGCCTCTGTGGCTACCCAGGCTTGGGGTAAGGAGTTGTGCCTCTGTCTAGACAATCTGGATGTTAGGAAAGGAATTTGGCAGTGTTTAAAGACACCATCAGTAGGGCCGATGCAAGGGTCTCTAACAGAGGAGACACTCCAGCATATATGTAGGTACTGGCATGTTTCTTGCATTATGATTGCTGCCCAAGATTCCCAACAAGAGATCTGTAGTTCTACAGCCAACCAGAAAATGACGAAAAGCTAAACTATGAGGATCAAAGGTATGTAGCATCCATGTGAGCATGGTCGTTCAGCCAGACAGCAAAGCCACGCTGCTACTGGAGCATGAAGCAACTCCAAGGGACTTAACAGCTGTCAGTGCAACAGGTTGGGAGGCTCTGCCAGGCAGCCAGATGTTGTTGTTGGGGAAATATACCCAGTACAGCTCAACATCTGGGGCCCATGATTGCCACTGAAATGCTGGAAAGCACTGGGATATGGGGGACAAAAGGCTTTTGGGACTGTACCCCACCCTTCTTTTCAATTAATTGAGAAACATTCTTGGAAAGTTAGGGTGCTAGAAAGGACAAGTCTTACAACACAACTAAAGAATAACTTAAGCATGTTATTTATATATTTACAAAACATATGTCTCTTATTATGATTTTTTATTATGAGACCACTGTTTGAGGGCTGGGAAACATATACTGAAATTAAACCACTCAATAATATTTATATTGTACTTAGTGTGATGTATATGTGCAGGGGGGATTTCTCCTATAGCTGATAAGTCTGTGTCTGAACCCACTTTCAGTTACATCAAGGCAAAACTCCCATTAACATCACTAGGAGGAGAATCTGACCTGGTGAGAGTCAGTAAGACTTTCCCTGAGCTCAGCAGGCCCTAAGTCCAAAGGATGACTCAGCTCATGGAAGCTCCTTCAAATTCACTTTTCCTGAATATGGTGATAAGTCACTTGCTCTCCTAGGTCAGCTTCAAGGAAATTTGTATGCTCTCATGCTTTTTTGTGACTGACTGAAATGAGAGATACTGCGTTGTTACGCTAGGAGTGGAGTTTGCTAGATTTCTTATTCTCAGTTTCTGTTTTATACATTAAAGACAGAAGCTTCCATAAATACCAACTCTTTTTTGCTGTTTTCTTGAAAAGGTCTGATTTTTAAAGCATTCTGTGTTTGCTGCTCTTATTGAATTTTTCTGCAAGGAGTGCTCAGCAGCTCTAAAAGTCTCTCAGGCTCCAACTGAACAGACAAAGTATATAGAAAACAACAACTTTTAAAAAAAGTCCATAACCCCATCTAAAATCTTAATATTCCTTCCCTGTTCACCCAAGTGCCTCACCACATGCTGAAGTGCTTTGCTGGGAATTGGATGTATCTAATGCCAAGTGCATTTCACAGTGCTTTAGTGGTGGATGCCCAAGTTGAGCTCCCAGAAGGTGGAGCCCACGTCTCCAAGGTGGGCACGGTACCATATGTAGTGCCCCAGTCTCAGTTCCTGAATGATGTTGCAAAGACCACTGGAACCATATGAACCCAGACAAACTTAAACAATAGCAAAATGCCCTCTTCTCCTCTGATTTTGCTCTTTGAATAGCTATCTGCAACACTGCTAAATAGATGAGTAGCAGTATTAACAGCAACAGGAGAGAACTATGCTGTGGTGGCATTTCCGATGCTTTTTTACATGTGGGACATTACGGCACAGCATGCAACTGCTTATATCAACAACTGACAAGCACAGATTTGCTGTGGAGAAGGGAAGAGGCAGAAGAAAAGAGCCTCTGCCCTGTTCAGGTGTAGTCAGCCAAAGCAAAGTTCACACCATACAATGTAGTTTTCTGCCCAGCTGCTGTTAAAATGGAAAACCCGAGCTTGCATGTGCCACTGCAGGGAGTTCTGCAGCACAAGAATGGGGCAGCAAGTTGTCTGCCCTGCAACAATTTGATTTTGTATTAACTTAAACAAAATAGGGGTCTATGTAAAAGTAAATAAATAAACAAATAAAGACTGTGTGATGGTAGGAAAAAAAAGTCAGGTTTTAATTTAAACTTTACCCAAGACAGTTTGTGTTAATTCAAGTAGCCTCGGTCTTTATTATTTGAGAGCTGAAATTAAAACAAGCATAATCCTAACAATGATTCCAGAGGGTTAGTACCTTAAACAGGAAACAGATAAATAGCACTAGAGTATTGACGAAGATATTTGCCGTGAATTTTTAGACAGTCAGTAGCTGTCTTAAAGCAGATGTCTTAAATGCTAAAGTTAGACTACAGACTGCCATATAGGATGCATATAGCACCTGCACAGCCCTGGACCTGGTAGAGACCTTCAGTGCATCCTTGTTGGTAACTGCAACTAGAGAGACATATGCTCTAAAAAAATTAAAAATAGTTATTGTTTAAAAACCAGTAATAGTTTCCATTCATTATTTCAACATTTTTATCAAACTGGCACATTGAAAATTTCTGTTTCATGTCTTATTTAAGCTAGCAACGTTTTATGTGGCCATTCTTCCAGATCTTATGATTACATTTCCAGACTCTTTAGAATTACTCTTCTGACTCATAAGTTTCAAGGAAAGCTTGAGCAGCAAGAAAAAGAAATTTAAAATAGTCCCCTTCAGAGACATTCAAATATATTAGAATTGTAAAAAAAAGGGTAGCAAGTTTTCCAAGTTGTGACTCTAGACCTTGATGCATTTCAGCCCCTCAGATTGTTTCTACACAATGTTTATCAAGTTTTCAAATCCCTCAAACTCAAACAACTAGAAGTAATAAAACCAACTGAGATTTATGCACAGATTCAGGTCAGTCAGGTTTGTCTCAAACGTAATTGACTTCCCATGATTTCAAATGAATTTGAAGACTGAATTCTGTGGAATTGGAATCTTTGGTGGTATGAACAAGACTTTCACTTACTTCCTTATAAATTGCTACAGTTGATTAAAGTATATTTTAGGCTTCCCAAACATCTCCAATTTCTTTCCAGTTTCTTTCTTTTCATGAAACATCCTTTATGAGAATGCCAAACCTCAAAGTATACCCCGAATCACCTGGTTCAGGCAGCTTTTAACATTTCTTTGGGTCTAGGTCTATGAAGTCCTCAGCATTTATCTGAAGTTCACTCTAAAGCTTCATTAACCACATGTTGGTGGCACAAAAAAGATGGAATATTCAAACCTGTGGCAGTGGAGTGGAAGACACAGTTTAATCCTCAATAACAAACTTGCAGAAAAGAATCTCAATTACATTCAGATACACGAGTAACTCATTGGTTCCAATAAGTACCAAGCCTGTGCATGTGCTTTTCAGTATTTATGAATATACTACCAAAGATGCCGGTAGATTTACATGCTGGATGCAATTCTGCTTTTTGGTAGAAGGTGAAGATGAACATCTCTGCTCTTGGAAACAGCAGCTATTCCATAAGCACAGAAACAGTTTTTCTCAAGATGCATTCTGAGTAATAGGAGAAAACCTCATATCTGCAACACTCCTAGTTTTCTGTAAGATGACACGCATTCATTGGAACCTATAAATCAATGGCATGACAGCTTTGCTTTACCTGAATGGTGAAAGAAGATTGATATTCCTAAATTACATGTTAACAGAGTAAAATTGTTATAGGCTTTCCTGAGGTATGAATATATTTTTGAACTGATATCTTAAAGACATTTTGGCAATCCTAGAAAAAAAAGAGAGAAAAATTTAAAAATACTTTGAATATTTTATCATCCCAGTTCAGAAGACATTAAATTTGACTGTTATTACTTCAATATTTGAAAAATATTAAATATTTAATATTGAATAAAGTATTGTAATAACTTAATAATGAAACTGACAAAAATTATATTGCATGGTTGAAAAGAAAGGGAAGTTAATTGTTGTTTTACATTAACTCTGGTTCATTTTCCCCCAGATTTCTACAAAGATCTGCTGGCATGATGCAGAGGGATTTTAAAAGTCTTAAAGAAAACCAGATAAGGACTGGCAAACAGTAAATTAACAGTAAAACTTTAGAGTAGGAAAAATTTATTTGTTCTGGATTCTAGTGCTATGTAAAGACTGCTAAATAAATCAAGTCCAGGGAGTATTCCTGGCCTGGAGGCCAGTCTGGCTACGTCTACAGTAGCCTTGGTCCTTTCTACCACCCCACATTCATCCTTTACACTGTGCAATGGTGGCCCGAAGACATAGGTACAATTTTAGTGTGGATTTTTTCAGTCGAGTATTCCTTAAATAAAGTGCAAGCCGACCAGAATGGTATTTTCATCATGTGAGTCTGATGCAATGTTTTATGAGGACACACATGTTGGAGGGTGCAAAGTCTACTGAACCTCAAAGGTCTGTCTTGGCAAGAGGCATCTGAATTTGTTCCAGTACTATCTATATTCCATATTGAAACTGATTTCTGCTCCCTGCTTTCCCTGTGCCAGGACTAAGTCGTACCTTAGAGAGCACCACTCAGCACAGGTCAAAACAACCAGGCAATGTACTCAAAGTTAGGCAGAACAGATGCTCAAACGCACTCCCTGGACCAGTTTTGTTTAGCAACATAAAAAAAGGTCAAATGATTAAAGGAGTTTTACCACACCCACAAGAACTGTGGGTTGTGATAAAGGTCAAGAAACCATTTATAGAATGTAAACTTGGCTTTTTCAGCTATCTTTTTACAATTACAGCCCATCTCTAAGGAAGACACAACCAGTTGTGTAAAAAGGAGGCCATGTGCTCTGGGGTGAGGAGGAGGAAAGGGGCTGCCCAGCTAGGACACTTTCCTGGCATTGTCCTGCCCTGCTCTGGCATGGCTTCTGTCATAATTTCTCCACCTGTAAATGCAGGTGATAATCCTTTCTACAGAGGTTGGAGAAGGGGATGGGACTGTTTCATGAGGTAAAGAATAATATGATAAAAAAGGAAGTGCTAGCAGTTTCAACATTAAAATGGTATTTGTTATCAGGGATAAAATTTAAACAGATTGTAATTTGCTTTCCACAAATGCTATAATTAGGATTCTCTCAGCTTTTATGTTCATATATGGAGCAGCCTTTTATCTGTTGAGGAAGGGGGAGAGAAGGTGCACTTTCTGTTGATCCTATTTTTATATGTATATATCTCTATCTTGTTATATTCCGACTTTATTTCTTTTTTGAATACCAGGTGAGCCGGTAGTGCCTCACAAAAAAAAGCCATTTGCTTTGTTGTTATACCTCATTAGCATGAAAATGCCTGCATAGTCACCAATTAATATTTAAACTTTAGGCGGAAAGTTTGAGAGCTCGGGTGGGGAGAGACCAAAATGGGGAAATGACCCAGGGCCATCCTCAGAGTTAATTTTAACTATATAACTTAAAGCATATCACACTGGTTCACAGTTTTGAAAGGTATTTAAACTCATAGCTCCAATCAAAAGCAGTGGGTTCAAAATAAATTCTTAAAATAAAAAAAAGTTAGGATTTTCACCCAACTAAACTTAGATGCTAAATCCAGATATGAGTTCTAAAATAAGTCTTGATTTTTTCCACATTAACTGAGGTTAGTAGGAGTTATGCCACTGTAAACAAAGGAAGAATTTCACAAAAAAATTTCTGTATGTTGTGGTTAAATACACAGTTATTCCCTAAAATTAGGGGTAATTCCTTACAATGAATAACACCTGTAAGGAAATAGAAAGGCAGAAGCTTCTTAAAATAAGTCGGAGGTGAATTAAACTTAGTGCTGTTAAAATATAATGGTAGTAGTCCTTTGTTCATAATATATCTTTTCAGCTTAAAAATGAATAAGAACTATTATATTGAAAAAATATAACCTTTAAAACAGATGTGATACGCTTCATTGTGGTTTGCAAATAAATTTGCTAAAAGTATGTATTTGGCTACTATTATAGCTTTTATATTAGTTCAGAAATATCTTTTATTCTAGTCATTTATAAATAAGTTTGTTCTGTCTGTTTTTTTTTTGTTTTGGGGTTTTTTTTGAGAAGTCTAAGGTATCATTCAGCAGTTTTATCCCCCCTAAACTGAAGGGAGGTGAAAAGAGGCACAACATAATTTCCTCCTGAATGGGGACTAGGTAGCACCTCCTGCCTACCTTCCTTCTTGTCTGTCTGGAATGGCTTGACCTTCAAATTTCCTGGGACTCCAAATTCTGGACTCCCTGAGCTCCTCCTATGGAAAAAGTAAAGTCATAAATGTTGCAAAATACACCTTCTGGGAAATTCCATCACAATACATCCTGTTAGGGGTATGCAGACACACCTCTTCAATTCTGATTGCTGAGTGGGAAGAAAGAGGATCTGAAGACTTATGAAGTCAGAACAAGCTGCTGCAGGCAGAACTGTTCCCTCTTTCTACCTCAATGATCTGTAATTTCTTAGAGAAACTTCCTAACAGCCTGCAACCTGGAGCATGAGCCAGACTGGCCTCTTTGGGCAGTCTCAGTGCCATGTTTGGTGAGGGTTTCTGGAACCATGAACGCTTGTATTACCCCTTGGTGCAGTTTGGGCATATCCTGCCAAGTTACAAGCTGGTGGAGGCATAAAGACACAGCAACTAGTGGGATATGTTGTCCTTTAGCCCCTTTCCCATCCCAGACTGCCCCAGTTGATGAGGGGCTGTTGAGGTGAGCCTCACACATCCCCTTCTCCCCAGTTCTACCTACTGGTGGAACAGCCCCTCCCTCCAGCACGTTTATCCATAATGATCAAGTGGCTTTCTTCAAAGACGTTGTTGCCAAAGCCCTTTTCCAACATCGAAGCAGCTCAACAAATAATGTCTGACTCATAACTTACCCAACCCATTTATTTTGCTTTTAAGTGGTGTGACCAGCTCTAAGCGCATACTAAGTGCTCTGTCTCACAGTTCAATGGTAAGATTATCTATTAGGGTTGTATTTTCAAAATATAATTTCTGTATTTTATTTATAAGAACAATGCAAAGTCTTCTAGCAGTTCAAACTTCTTGCCTTTCTCTCCTGTGAATTGTTCTTTAATCCTCCTGTTATGAATGACCAAACAGGAGCACTAGATTTAAATTCTTTCTAACTCTTGTTATTTTATAAACCTATAACTGCTCCCTTTTAAAATTTGAGAGACAATTTTTTCACTGTCCCTTCCCATGTGGAAGATAATGCAGGTCTCAGAACATTTTGGCGTGATCAGGGGTTACCCACATACAAAGTCCATCAAGAGAGAAGTGTCAGAACATATTCTGACAATACAGTAGGAAACTTTTGAAACTGTCTTGAGCTAAACCAGAAAAAAACCCACTCTCGTTTCACCACTGTGTGTCACAGGATAGCTGTTCCAAAATCTGTTGCCCTTTAGCATCTTATTTTGTTCTGGGATAACATTCACACCTCATTAACTCCTATTTCTCATTTGCATCATCATCACAATACATCACAAAATATTCCTTTGTTGACAGGCATCTTATTTATGGCATTATGAGACTGATGCTGTGGCACATTTATTTAATACTTAGACAAAAGGTAATATTTAAAACATATATTGTACTATTATTGAGTCTTCCCACTTTGGAAGACTGAAAATTACCAGAGAATTCACATTTACATGTCTGACTTTCTATGGTCATATTTTAAACAACAACATTGGTTCCATTTATTTCTACATAAATTTCTGCATGTTTCCCTGTGTAACTAAAATTCTGATCAGAAGAACGAAACTTTTAATACGGGCATTCACTGACATTCTTTAGCAGCCACGGCTACCATTTTAGACACTTTTAAAAATAATGTATTTCAGGCAATTATGAAAAATTACATGTAGATGAATGTGCTGGTTTTAATATTTCCTTAATTTCAGAGTTTTAGTGAGGTTCCTCGTTCTGCATATTACTAAATTTACAATAGTGATAATAATAAAATCTTTTAAAACTCCCTAGATACATTCAGATGTTTACTAGTTTAAAAAGTTTCCTCTGAGTGAGGTGTAAGCTTTTTTTAAGAAAGTAGTTCAAAAGAAAAAAAATGTTGTTGCTGGCATTTGTTATCCAGATAGCGAAGAAACTAATTCATTGTTTGGACAGGCCATTGAGTAAAAAGTAACTGAATTTTTTGGGAGAAGATCGAGTCCTTAATACAACACATGATTTGTATCAGCTTTGATTTGTATCAGCTTTAATTTGTAAGAAACATGTAGTGAATCCAAAATAATTTCAAAGTAAATATATTAGAAAGCTTATGGAGATTGTCAAAAGAGGTTTTTTTAAAAAAGACTGCATGGCTACTGTTGCTTCCAAATATCACATGAAATATTTTGTTACTTCAAGAACACAAAACATTGAAAGTGAAAACATTCTTTATGGAATAAAGCACCATAAAATTCTGTAAATACCTAGAGACTGTGCCATTTAGGGAAAAACAGTACAGAGGTTGCAGTTTTATTGTTAGTTTGCATAGAACTGTATTTTACTTAAGACAAAGTTCAACTATGTAGTGAGGGTGAAATAAACAAAGGCAGCCCATATAATGTGCACACTTTCATACAGGAGAAGAGGAAAGAAAGAGGGCTAGAGCAAAGAACACTGGTGCTGGGTAGCAAGGTGCATGGCACTTAGGGAGACAGCACTGTACCTGGGGAGAAAAAGCTCTGCCAGCTTTTTCTTCAAAGAATTGGCTAGGACTGACCTCTGCTAGGAACCAGAGTGACCCTCACATACGCCCTCAGAAACCTTCCCTCACCCTTATGGGTGGGGCAGGTGCCTCGCAAACTCTTTGTGTTTGCCTTCCCTACCTGTGGAAGAAGTGGATGTGGTGGTGCCTCTATTCCTCAGCTCAGGGTTAGGTGGAGGTCCAAGCCATGTCTCTGGGCTGAAATCAGGATCTTTACCTTCTCTTGGGCTTCAAGGTGTTCTGGGTGGAGGCTCAGCATCCTCAGACAGTGCACAGCCTGCCCTGGAAGCCCCACCAGGACTCATGGGGGCAGGGAGATGTGGGAAGATAACCTGTCTTGGGAGGCTAGTGACCAAGCTAGGAGCAGTAAGGAATATATATTTTGGGAGTCATAACTGGTTATCTTCCAAATAAACAGTATTGCTTATAATTTCCAAAGCAAAGAAACTACATGCAGATCAACAGCAAATCAGTAATCAATTGTACCAAGATAACTATCGAACATGGTTCCCCAAAGCAACATTTTTATCATGAAACCAACAAATTGACAAGTTCAAATCCACATTCTGTATCCACCTACAGGAAGTCACTGAGAAATTCAAAGGTGTATAAGACCTTTATTCAGTCCCTGTCAGAATTTAGGAAGGCTGGTGGAACTGGGGCTGATGCCTTGTGTCATAATTGGAAGAAAAATGTTGCCAAACAACAGTATCTACCAGAGAGTGTGGAACTCCCTGAGCAGAATTACTACCAACCAGATTAGCCAACCTGTGCTGCAGACAGAAATTCGACACAGCTTTCCAGGATCTAAGTTTATAGAGGTACTGGGAAATCGCCTCAATTGACATATCGCAAAGTTGAAGCTCTAACTTCAAAAAAAAGTACCGAACAACTCAGGAAGCACTGAGGAAACTAACAGCAAAAAGCTAGTGCACAAAGCATAAATGCAGTAATTTCAAATAGAAAACAATAACAAATATGAGTTAGTACAGTTAGATTCGCCACCAGTAGTCAATATTGATATCACAGCTCTTTCCACATGACAGCATTTTGTATTTGACTAAAACTATAATAGTTCTCATATGAGGAAACCCAAAGTGAGGATGAGTAAGATTATGAAATCTGCAGTATGCTTTCAACAGATGCCAAACAGATCAATGTCATAAGAAGAGATTGATTTAGACAATTAACATCCAGAACTGTGAAGCACTATATCTCATATCCAAATAAAGAAATGAAAGATTTAGTAAAACAAATAGATGTTACTGACCAAGTCAATGTATACAGGCAAAGATAATTGATATGAGCAAAGTTTTATATTAAGTTTAATTTACCAATTAAAGAAATGCAGCACAGACCCATTGTCTAGGATGCCTTCTCTTGTTGCTTGTTTGGCTTTGCCATCAATGTCACTATGAAGACAAAGTGCACATGAATGCAACACAAGTATTTCATGATTTGACATTACACCAGGAGACTCACAGAAATAGTGAGTGTAATAAAATATAGCTCATGTGCTCGACAGCTGGATGTACATGCAAGTACACACAAAGATTTTGGCCAGGGTTGCAAAAAAGAATCAAACATATATTTGGAAAAGAAATGATCTGCTATAAATTCCACACACCTCACCCCAAAAGGAGAATCCTCACAAATTTCAACTCCAGCCCATCTAAGAAGTTGAAATGGATGAATCTTGAAATATGGAAAGGATCTCAAAATATGAAAGGAATTTTAGTGTCCCAATGGGCAAAAATGCATTTACCACAGTAAGCTGGATTTGTTGAAAAGCCTGTATCTTAAGAACTAAACTACAGATTTTCAACTTCATTAGCATTTCCATGTTGATACATGGATGTGAAGACTGGAAAAGCATGAGAGATAAAAACAGGCATCTGTATACTTCTGAAAGCAAATAGACATATAAGGGACCAAGACCCTGGCAAATGTCAGAATGAATCTGTTAGCTTCACAACCAAAAGTTATCCAGAAAGGTAGGAGGAAATTTCTAGGATATATGTTAAGAATGAATATAGATAATCTGCTAGGAGAGGGATATGCAGAGGAACAGGGCCAAACAAACACTACTCAGAACAAGAAAAATTCATGGGGCTTCATAACACAAAGGACAGAGAGCAGCCAGAAACAGACTAGAATGGCAGGAGTCATGCTCATGCCTGTAGCACATTTAAAAGGAATGGTTCACCTGTGATGTAGGGTCAGCTGAACTCTAGCAATAGAAAACTGCTTGCTGGCACATTTGGTTCTAAATGAAAGGAGGGGGTAAAAGGGGTATGATAGGGTGGTGGTTGTAATTATGGCCCTTATAACTTTACTGACCAGTGTTGTGAATTCCTTCCTCTATGTTAACTCCTAACCAGGAGTAACTCTGGGTACTAACATATCCATTCACCAAGAACTGCAGCTCTCCCCTTGGTCCAGCCCTTTATTTCTATCTCTCCCATGCTGTTGCCACCTGGGCTTCGCATACTCACAACCACAAGTGGGCAGTGGGAAAGCTCATTTGCGCTCCCTTCCTCAGAGGGAATGGGAAGGCTTGTGAGTGAGTAATAAGCCAAACAACTGTATCACTCATTAACTGTTCGATAGCAAGAGCCCCTCCCAGTGCACCAGCTTACTTGCATGAAATTGAGACTAGTTAATGAGAGGACTTTTCAAGTAAAACTGATTTATGTAATCTGACCATCCTTGAAGCTGTTCTTGCAGAACTTGTATTATGAACTATAGGAAGGAAGAGGATGTTCATTTAAACCTCTTTGGAAAAGCAGCTTCGTTTCTACTTCTTCAGAGGGTGATGGAAGGAACAGACTGTCCCTGCCTCATGGAAAAAGTTCCCAGGTTGTGCTTCATGCACTGGCCACTGATGCCCAGGAGTGTCCTATGTTTGTGACTCTTGACATCAGCTTCATTCTAACTTTATAATAATATAGTGGTGTGATTCCATAAAACACATTCTGGAGTTCCCCAAGGCAACACAAATGACAAACCTTCTCTATTCTTTCCATTTGGAAGAGTGTGATTGCATCAGATCAAGCAATTTGATATTCTAACTAATCTCTAAAATTATGCCTAGAGGTTGGATTTTTGTTTGAGTGACGACTACCTCATTTACACGAAAATTCAGGACAACTAGAAGAAAATGAGGTTGTAAAACATGCTAACTGTTTAGCTCATTGCTACCAGAGAAACTTGCCAGTATGACTGCAAAAGAATAACCTGACATTTGTCTTTCTAGGATATACAGCCTTGTCATGGTCTGAAAACTAAGACAACTGAGACAAAACTAAGGCATAGATTGTGAGTTTGAAGGATTCCCCCTTTAATGCAACAGAGGAAAAAGTCTCTCTGTGGGTATGTTGCAGAGATTCCTGCCCGTGTTCTTCACATACTAATCTGGGATTATCACTTCTACACTTATATGCTGAGGGACCAAGTAAATCCCTCTACTATCTTATTTTTACTGGGACTGACCTCCAAACAGAACAGGAAATCTCTTTGTAAGCAAATTCCCATAGCCAGTCCCCTTGCTGTTTAGTCTGCATTGGATTAAGCAATGACTTGCTAGCTTCTTTGATTGGCAACTATAGTACTATAAAAACAAATGTACAGAGCAAATCTCACCAGAAAAGCCTCCCAATCTGCAGACCCTTTCAGCTTTATTTGGACTGAAACTTGATGATAGCTCCACTAGACAGGAAGCACTCACTCCTCCTTTCTAATATGGCACTACCAGGAGAACACATTTTCTCACAGACCAAGTAGCGGAACTGAGAGCGGGGGAGAAAGCAGGAACACCAGAGACCTCCTCTAATACATGTCTCAAATTCAAACTGTTGTAAGATACAGAAGCTGATGACACTATTTATTTACCCTGCAGTTAATTCTTTGATTGAGAAAAAACATGGCTTATGCCATGCTTGAAATTGGGTGAGATATGGAGAAAGAAAAGAAAAAGCATCCCATGCATTTTAAGTCCACCATATGGTAGAAGCTGGAAGGAGCAGCAAAACATTTTCCTTGTTTTCTCACTGGACATAGCACACTGCTTATTAATGACACTTTGCAATTCTGTATCACCAGGAAGAACTCCTCAGGTATTTAGGACTGTCTTTGAAGTTGTAAGAACTCACAGATACATAGAAGAGGCTGTACAGCACCCAACACTGTCAGAAAATCTTAAGGTAAGCATACATGAGGCAGAAAAGGAGTTGGATGCATTATTCTTCTATTCTGTAGCAGATCTATTAAGACACATGATACTTATGTGAAGTGACCACAGATTGAAAAGTCAGAGAAATTAAATATTTATTTTTGAGGCCAAATCAGACGCATCACATAGTTGAGCTAGCATTAAACAAATGAACCACCAGCAGGTGTGAAGTGCAAATCCTGTCCTTCTTAAACTTGCATCATGTGCATTTGGCACTACTCTCTAACTTAGACCTTATCAGCCATGCCAGCCAATTGCCCCAGCTGCTTAGAATCATAGAATATCCTGAGTTGGAAGGGACCCACAAGGATCATGGAAGTCCAACTCCTGGCCCTGCAAAGCACACCCCAAAATCACACCATGTGCCTGAGAGCATTGTCCAAATGCTTCTTGAACTCTGGCAGGCTTGGTTCTGTGACCATTTCCCTTGGGAGCTTGTTCTGGCGATCAACCACCCTCTGGTCCAGACATAGCCCAGTATCAAGTATGTAGCAGAGGTTATCGGTTGGAAAGATGTGGATTCAACCATAGTCACGGAATACATCTGAGAACTGGAAACTATACAGGCAGGTATGTGTGTGTACACAATTCGTCCACATCTGGATGGCCACAGAAGATATTTCTCCTGCTGTTTTTTCACCAGAATAAAAGATGGATCAGTAACAGGTTTGAAATTATGCAGCCACCTACCTGTGCACAACAAATTGCCTCCAAAGAGTCCTGGTAATTAGAGAAAGGTAAATCACTGCTCCATGCCTAAGTCAGCAAAGCATTTGCACTCCATCTGGGAATGTTAAGTGCTGGTGCCCAGCTATACCTGACCAGGCTAGCTAAGGTCCAGACTAAGCTCTCCTACCTAAAAGCCCAATAGGAAGGACACAAATAAAACTTCTGTGAGATTCTCTAGCTTTTTTTAACTAAAGAAGTGGAGGTGGCCACTTACCATGAAGCAGCAGGGTACTAAATCCAGGAAGCACCAGGAGGGCCATAGATTCTTGCTTCTCCCTCCCAGCCCCAGCTATGTCCTGACTTGTTACCTACCTTTCTTTCTCTTACCCTTCTCTGGGTCTCTTACCTGCTACATTTGGCATTCACTATGTTCTTGATCTTCAAGGTTTCATTTGACAGAGTGAAAAACAGGAATGGGTAAATGCCACCATCCCATTCACACGATTCATATTACTCTGAAGCACATTTCCACACTTGCTTTCATATGATTCACCTGAAGACACTTAAAGAGACACTAGAAAAAATATTCTTACAGGCAAGAAAGTAGCTGCTTCATGTTGGCCTGCACCTTCCTTTGGTGTAGGGTACCTACATTAGCCACTTCTTGTGACCATCATCTCCTGTGCAAGATGGCCAAAGGCTGATTTTGCAGAAGAGCCACTGAACTTCTGTGAAAAAGAAAGAAAAAGAGTTAGGCTTCCTAGTTAGTTTTCTGGGATGCGTGAAGAAAGTCTTTGCTGGAGCTGGTAACAGCTCATCACCACCAGCAGGGCTGCTCACAATGCTTTTTCCCAGACAACTCTGGGGGTGTCTGGATCCCTTCATGTGATGACATAATTCACTAAACCTGCAAAAAGCCATACTTGCCAAGGGTGTGTGTGTGTGTGTGTGGGGGGGAATCTTTCTGGCATTTTAGGAAGTTGAACTGCCTCAGCAGAGGGCAGTGATGCCAGAACTGCCATCAGAGAGGGAGGGGCTTGTGACCATGGGGTGAGGGAGAAGGGCCTCCACATTTGGCAGCAGGGAAGGATCACGCTGTTTTGGCTGTCCATGGAAGCACAGTCTGAGTGTCCTGCCAAATGACTGGATCACCAGGCCAGAGGCAAGCAAAGCTGCAGTGCTCCCAGGTCCTCCCTGCTGAAGCTGGCACTGTGCCTGGCACTCCAGGGTGTTAACTGGGGCAGGGAAACAGCACAGCTGGCTGGACAGCAGGGCAAAGGGACACTTGCCAGCTGGGGCAGAGCTCCAGGGATGTCCCTCACACAGCTAGGAGAGACAGGTCTATGTCCTTCAAAAGAACATAGGCCTTATCGGGGGAAACCCTCATGATGTCCTAGACTAGATAACCATCCTTGCCTTCTGCTTGGAGTACAGCAATAAGGGGGTATGTCCCCTATCTGGCAGAGGAAGGACCTGACACTGGGTATCCTGCCACCACAGAGGGGTTAGACTGAAGTTAAATCTCTATTTCCACCAGCTGCACTACTTTCTTGGTTTTTTGGTTTTGGTTTTTTGTGGTCGGGGGACGACTGGGGCTTCTCAAAGGACATTTATCAAAGCTCTCATTTGTGGATGCCATCAGGGCTTAAGCATGAGCTGGGTATCTACTTACTGAGCTCAGGAAGGGAAGGGGAAAAAAAAAAAGAAAGACAAAACAGAGGCAGTCCCAGGCATGCCCAGGAGCAGACCTTTGGGCACCTCAGGAATTTTACTGGCAGGAACATAGGCACTTGCAGACTTCAGACGCCTCCAGGGTTAGGCAGTAGCTGAACAGGGGTTTTGAGGATCTAAATATTGGCCGCAAATGCCTATGAGGCAGCTTACATGCCTAAACCTTTTTTTGTGGCTCTAGCCCTAAACTAATATTATGGAAAATACCAACAATTATTAGGGACTTCTTATCAGATTGGATACATATTTCCTTTACATAACTTTACCATGGCCTCATTTATGTGGTGCTTAGAAAGGATGAATACCTGTTCTGCATGAGTAATTATGCCAAAGGCTCGTGTGAGGGAGGTAGTTTATGACCGCTGAATAAGGCCAGCTATGTTTACCTATACAGCTTCATCACTTAAACTAAAAATTGGTCTTACCACTAAATCTCCCTCATTGCTTCGTTTGCCTGATTGCAAACAGATCCCAGAATATGCAGTTGCACTAAGATGATTGATGCCAAAATGCTGCACTGAAAAGGAAGAATTCAAGTGTTATCATGACCATGAGCATAAGCAAAGCCATGTCACGTGACAAAATGTAAATAGAGCATTTCTTAGAAAAGCCATTTATTTGCCTCCATGATTTATTATTCAGTGACATGTAGGGTACTTTTTCTTTGTTACTGGCACTCATGTTCATAATAACAAGGTACTTGACTTGAAGGTATTTGGCCAACCTTTCCAAAGTGCTATGTAAGCAGTAATCAGAGAGAGCTAGGCTTGTGAGTCAACAAATTGCTCTCCCATGCTGATCAAACAGTCTTGGCATCTCTATAAAAAAAAACAACCCAAAACCAGATTTTGGACTGGCTTATCCAATTTTCTCTCTAAAATTTTTTATTGTATTTGCATTTGGCAGAGTCCAGGCTCAAAATAACCAAAGGTGACAGTTGTTTTATTAATAATATTTTACATGTGATTTTCATTTACATTTAGAAGGATATATGAGATAGCCAGTTAGCCTCCAAAGTTCTTGTTGCCATAAACTGGGTTTCATTTGCTCAACCTAGAGGCAAATGCTTCTCTCATTTTACACCGTACCTCCACAGCCTGCAGTAGAAAACTTGGGTCAAAGTAAGTCAGCTCAGTAGAGTTGAGGTTTATTGTGAAAAGCTTTCATTCCAAACTACTCCAAGTTATTACTATTAAAGCAAGTAGCAATCAGATATACTGCACAAGCTGCTGGCATTATCGGAGGGGAGAACTCAAATCTAAGTGGGATTTATACTCAGTTTCCATCATCTATGCCCATCATATGTGCCTACAAACCCAGGTCCTGAATACAAAATATACACCCATGCTTAATCTTGCTACTTCACTGTGTAAATTAATGGCTTAAAATGAAATATCTGTAGTTGTGTATCATTTCACTGCTTCTGTGTGCAAAGTGAGTAGGGCTGCATGAATAATTGCATTTATTTTCACCGTGACTGCTGAATTCAAAATCTTTTGGAAGCTTGAGTTAAACTGGTGGAACTCTCCTCTCTTCCCTCCTCTTAATTTTTTTTTTCCATGAAATGAAAAAAGAGGAAACCTTATGTGCATTGAAAAGCTCCTTCTGACCCCCAAAATGAAATACTTCATTTTTGGACACATATAGTAAAAGCAAAGGAAATTAAAAGGTTAGATTTCCTAAAGCAAGAAGTGGTGCTCTCTCCCTTTTTATTCAGTAGCCAGTAGGCAAGAGAGAAATTTTTTGGTTTCCTGAGGTCTTTGAAACTGCTATGTCCCTTCCCTGGAGATGCCACTCACCATCCCTCAGCTTAAGGGGACAACAAGGCTGTGACTTTCCATGCAGCTTGCCTCCTGTGCAGCTTTCCTCCTGTTTGCCTGTTTTGTGCTGCCCCAGGCATGGGAGCAACTCACAGGAAAACGAGGTGAGGTGTCACTGCCTGAACCAGATGCCTCCAAAGTAGC
The DNA here is from genome assembly GCF_003984885.1 of Neopelma chrysocephalum. Taxonomy (NCBI): domain Eukaryota; kingdom Metazoa; phylum Chordata; class Aves; order Passeriformes; family Pipridae; genus Neopelma; species Neopelma chrysocephalum. The sequence continues at coordinate 30,531,325 of NW_020897690.1, read as the reverse complement.
AGGTTATCCTGCTGCAGACAAGGTGCTCCCCTAAGGTACAGCCTGCAGGTGAAAGCTCTTCCAAACACCCTCCTTTTGGTCCTGTTTTGGTTTGTCTGTATAGTAAGCTGTTCCTTAAACCCAGGGGCTGCTTATTCTCAGCGAGGGAGCCCTTCCCATCAGGCTACACAGTTATGCTGCCTTTTAACCAAAGGGTTATTTCAGCATTTGGTTTCTACCAAAGTGCTGTTAAAATAGTTTCACTTATTGCAGGACCACAAACATCTGTTAATTATGGGTCTGGGGTTTATTTATTTATTTATTTTAATAGCTAGGTCTTATTGACCTTCACTTAAGCACTTTTGAATATTTTACCTCATATAAAGACTGCTTTGTTGAAAAGTGCTAACAATTACCATCATGGGAGTCTTGGATTCAAAGACAGTTTGCAGACCTCATTAGGCCAATGAGCTTGCCAAGTCCACTCTTTTCAGTTCAATGGAAGCAACACTTAAGTCCCTTCATATAGCAAACCAGCTGCTAGCAATGTAGGCTGCCTGACATGAGCAGGGAAAGCTAAGCTCACCCAGGGAGACTTGTCTGTTTTAGTAGCAGAAGACAGTGACTCACAAAGGGAGCTGTGAGAAGAACCCTAAAAACCAGCAGGATGATAGGGGTTTTTCAACATAGGGTTGATCAGTGAAGCAGTCAAGATCTCTGAGCTAGACACAAGTCTCCTGGTTATCTTGTGTCACAGGACACACTATTTCTGTATAGTATCTGTCAAGAAACATAGTTAAAGTGATAAATCTTGACTAATGCAGATCAAGACTGGCAAGGTTTTCCTAGCCCAGGGATGGACTAGCATGCTGCATCATGCCATTAAAAATTCTTGTCTTGCATGCAGAAGAAAAGCAGATTTTTGAGAAGTTTCGAGAAAGTAAGATAAGCAAAACCAACTCTTCAAAGAGAGGTAAGATGCTCTAGGCATTCAACAGATCGAAAAGCCAGACTACATACTTGCATACTAAATATGGAGGTAGGAGAATGCCTCAGGCTAGACAACAGTGTTTCTATACTTTTTAGCTGTGTATGGGTACAGGCACCCATATACATCAGTTTGGGTGAAGCAGATCAATCTAACATTATCACAGTAATATGCACAGGGCAAGAGTAGTTTAGAAGCTTTCAGTCTAAAAGAAGTGAGAAGCATAGTAGCATTGGTATTCTATCAGGGAACTCAGAAATAAGAAGGGAATGCACAGATGCACAAAAGAGTTTAGACTACTGAATTCAGTGCTATTTAGGCACTTTTTATCTGTGAGGGAAAGAAAAAGCTGTGAAAATACATGACAGGTTTTTATTATCTGATTATTGAGAGATGTCTCTGCCTGAATTAAGATGCAGATGAGATCATATGCTGAAGTAAATAGTATGAATTTTATTTAAAACTCCATCCTTTCCCTTGGTTGTGTCATCCTCAGCTCAGGATGTTTTCAAATGAGTATTTTCAAAGGGCAAGTCCCCTTTCCACTCGACTTGCACTGAAGTTATGAAGATGAAGCCTCACATTAACTCAGCACAATCCCTCAAGATTTGTTTGGCCAAAACCACTCTGTTATACTTAGGACTCTCTCTAAATTTGTATCCTACAATATATCCTTGCAAGCGCTAATCCAGTATAAAAACCAGAAGCTGCCCAAACATAATTCCCAGGGGGGATGTAAGTGAATACCTCACTGTGGTATGGCCATTAACAAGTTTTACAGAAAGAAGAAAATAATACAAGATTTGCTCTAGAACAAAAGTACATGATAAAATTCCCTAGTGAACATTTTTGAGACATTGTGTCCATATTTAATTTACAGTTTCCTAGTGTTTATCTCTTCAGGTGGAATTTTACATATTAACCATTGGTAGAACACACCCCATTTTGTAATTCCCTTATCTTACTTAAATAGGAGACAGATAGCAACTTCTATATGTGCTCACACCTTGGTAATAGAAAACAGTGATATATTGAAAATTTCCTTGTCGCCTTCAGTTTCCACACAGGTGTTCTTGGTGATAAACTACTGAATGATATAAACAGTGATTTTAGGTAAAAAGTAACCACTGGTCAAGAGGAAAGGAAAAAAAAACCCTACCAAAAATTGAACCAGATTTCCCAAGTAGGATTTGGAACTGAAAATTATCAAATACAAAAGCATAGGTATGAATTTTTTCCACTGTGTCTGTGAAGCACAGAATCCCTTGGATTTCCCTTTAGTAATGCTTCCTCTCACTTCTCACAACTTCTCTTCTATTCTGAGATAATCTTGATGGACAATTCACAGATATGATAAGGAACTGTATGATATTCCCTTAGTTTTATCCAATGATAATATTCATCTGTCCACTGGTAGGTTTATCTCCAAGGAGTGTTATCACAGGACAGCTGTTCTACTGTTATTCCTGAACAACAGTGGTAGCAGAGTAATTCTGGAAGAAGAATTACTGAGCTAGCTCTATTGATTTTCAGCCAAACTGTTAGTATTCCTGTGATTGTTCTTTAAGATGCAATAGAGATCATTTAAATGTATTTAAACTCGCTAAACTGTGTTGCTGCCATTGTGCAATGAGTATATTGAATCACCTCAGATCCACAGAATATTGTAAAAGTTTATGTTCTACATTGCCTTTGATTATTTTCATTTTTGTATTCTGAAGAAAACTTGTATTCTCTAACCATTACTAAGTTCTTCCAAATGGACCGCTAGTGGCCTAAAAAAGAAGCAAATGCACACTTCTTGTTGTAAAAGTGCATGGCCAAGTCTTCACACCTGTGAAGGCCACAGCTTTCTGGACATGGTCATCAGGGACAAAACTGGACACCCCAGTATGTGATGACGTTTTTGAAAATCCAGCCTCTCACAGTTTTCCACCATCTGCATTAATTATCCAATAACAGGATCAACTAAGATTAGTAATACATAAGCCCCTTCATGAAATGCAGAGGAATAGAGTATCAGTTTAACAGAAGCAGGAATGCAAACATACATTTAATTTCACAAGAAACATTCCAAGATTGTCTCTCAGGCTTTCTCCAGAGAAACACAGACTGTGCTCCCTGTCAGAACAGGACTCCGGCTTTGTATTTATTATTGATGTGCCACTAACAGACTTCAGTGACTGCACACAGCCAGGCAGACATCACCATCACCGAAACAAGAGCACCAGACTCCTTAGTCTAAAGGATAGCACTGCTCTTCTCTTATCAATTCCCTTTAAAGCTTCTGCCACCTTACCGGGAATAAAAGGTACTTTCAAAAAATGGTCCTTTTGCTTGAGGGGAAAAAGTATTTTTTTTTTATTTTCTCAGTGGCTAATAGATAATTTCTCTAGGACTAATTGAGTCCTGTTGAGTAAGGAAATCTATCTTTCTTAGATTTTGGAGGTATCTTTTTGTGTTTAATGTGAAACATTAACAATGTCAGACCTATCAAATTTCTCTCTTATTTCTGCCTCATATGCTTTCAGTAATGGTTTTATGCCCCAATTATGTCTTCCATGTCTTGGTGTCTACCGAACTTCTGAAACTTGGAGTGGGACACCTGGTTGACAAGTTTGGTTTGGGGGTTTTGCCTTCCTTTTATCAAAGCCTTGCCAACAGTTTAAAAAAAGTAATTGTGAATATTTTCCATAGGGTCAAGTGTTGTCTGAATAGGTTTCTTTTGGCATCTACAAGAGTTACCAAGTTAAAGGCAGAGATTTCAAAGCCCAGAATATGTGAATCAGTAATGGCAGGATTCAGCAGATCTCAGGTTTCCAAAGCTTCCAGTTTCTCAATAAGAGATGCAGAGTCCTAGTACATAGGCACAGCATACCACCACACAGCTGGACAGCATCCTTACCATATCTACTTAGCACATATTCCTTTCTCAAACCCTCTTATAGAGGGTTCTTCACTCAAGGTGGATAGCAGTAGGAGTTTAAACCAAAAGCACCACTGGCAGAGCAGTTTTCCAAGGGCAACTGTACAGAATATTCAGTATATCTTGATTATTCCTAAGCATTCTTGGTAAGTGTCAGATATGCTTAACACTTCTAATAAATCTTTTCATAGGAACAAGACCCCACAGGTATAATTTAACATGCATTAACCAAAATGGAGTAAAGCTCTTGAAGTGTCTTTGCATTCTTGAGATCTGTTGCCTTATTTTTATTTGGAGTACCACAAGCAATCACATAGGTATTTTTTGTTCTTGTTGCAGTTCTTGTAACATGAGTGTTCGCTGTGAATGATGCCTCAGACTCCATCACCACCAGTACTGTCTCATATCATTGACTTTTCCTTACTTTGCTCAGTCAGGGTCCAGTTGGATGCCACCATGTGTCAGAGTCCACAAGGAGGCATGGGATCTGAGAGTGGATTCTCATGAGAAAGACAGCAATGTGAACAGGAAATGTCCCATCAGGAATCCTTTCTTGGGACAGGCTCCTGTGGAAAAGAACAAACCCTTATTGTCACTATTGCAGCTTTAACTTTATATTCTTGTGCTCATCCTTTGATTCATTCTCTCTCCCCCCACTCTATTCCCATCCGACGGCTGGGAAACAGGATATTTTGTGAAATTCTTTCCTTCCTGTGTGGCCTACATGGCATCTTTAATTAGCAACTCTCTGCAATGGAAGTGAACAATTAAAAAGCACAACTGTCCTGCTGAGGAGATCATAATACAGTTGCTTTTTGAACAGGTATTTAAGGCATCACTTTCTGTCATTTACAAAGATCATTGATGTTATTATTTAAAAATATCACACACCAAAAAAAAATTTAAAACACTTCCTTACATAATGAGTGGTGAGGAAGAGCTTTACAAATGTTGTCTGTCCTTGTGTCCCACTGGAGAAACTGTGATGCAAAAGAGTGACGGGAAGGAGACCTCTGCCTGCTTCCATGGACAGAGCTCCAGCCTGCTGGAACATGCCATTTCACCTGGAATGAGAAGGAACACTTGTTTCATTAATAACTTGACCCAGAAGCTGATCAGAGTGATCTTTCCTTCCACAGACACCCACTGTGGTTGAAAAGATTTTTCTGACGGTGGGATTTGACACTATGGAGGTACAGACAGCAGTGCTGCTTTGGAAGGAGATCAAAATAGAGACGAGCCTGACACACTCAGAGGACCTGAAACTGATCCTTCCTTACCTAGTTCCATAGATTGGTAGTTGTAAAATGCTATTAAGTCTTATCTGGCATGACTGTCCTTAAACACCAGTAGTCCAAGTAATAGCACTCAATTTCTGGATGTCCTATAGGGTTGACCTATCCCTCTCTCCCAGACCCACCATGCTGAAATTTTCTTTTCCCACTGGTATGACTGTACAGCCCCAGGGGACACTAAGATGATCCTTCTGTCTGATTTTCTTTCTTTTTTATCTTTGTTTTTTTTTTTTATTAGTTTGAATATCTGATATTTTACCTGGCATCTGGGAGAACTCATTTAGAACACTACAGAGCAGCATACACTCATTTTGTGAAAACAAACAGTAAACACACAAGAAGCTAGATCAGGGGAAAACCAGGATCTCTGAGCCATTACGGCATTCCAAAATTTGGGGCTATGAACTAAGAAAACTGCAGAACAAAGTACAGGGTTGTGCTATTACTAAAATATCTGTCATATCCCAAAAGTGTCTGAAGGTTGGCGTGCAGACATGTGTAGGATCTCACCAGGCTGTACATCAGATCTGAGAAGAGTCTCATAGATAGAAATAAGAAGATTTTTTTTCATGCTGAGCCTGGGCTTAAATCTCCCAACCACTCTCTCATGTTGTCACAGCAACAGGTTTGTCCACAGCCACCTCACAATATAAAGCAACTGGAGGCATTGCCTCCTAATTTTCATACAGATCTAATCAGGAAACAAGAATGTGCTTGGTCATATTCATACTGGGACTGCGCGTCCTAAGCGAAGTTTGTACACCACGATAAATTGGCTTGCAGTTGAAAATAGAAACTGCTATGAGTAATGATTGAACCTGTAACTCTGAGCAAAGATTAGTGTGTGAATATTGCTAATGGCATGAAGTGTCTTTATCACATCTTGTAAAGTGTTATCAATCAAACTACAGGTGTTAAGCAGGTAAAAGCTCTAGTTTGAGGCAATAGATAAGAACTTTTCCCTTGAATCTTAAGCACTGTTTCCTACTAGAGCTTTCTGGAGAGAAAGTGTCAGGATATCAAAGGGAAAAGGAAAGATTTTTTTTTTTTAGGCCTGGGGGCAGAAGAGGGAGGGGATTTTGTAGGCAGTTTTAGGAGAAGCATTATTGACCTATCACAATGATTTCAAATACCAATCTCTTCCAAAATCACCATCAGATGTTTATTATATTTACAATAGAATCTGCCTTTTTTTTTAATGAATAACAATTTGCTAATAATATTAACAGCTATGCCTTGTCAACTTGTGAAGTATATGTGGAAAGAGAAATAAGCATATTTGAGCCATGTAGCTTTACCATATACCATAGGCATCCAAAAAAAATGGGTGGCAACATTACACTGGACCTTGTTTGATGTACTGGGATCTAATACACATCATTTGGCTTGCTCCCAGCAAGTGTTATGCATATTTAATACACAGAAGGTAAAGAAATCAATTTCAAGGCTATAACTGAAAGCCACTATAAAATTGCACTATTACTGCTATGCTGTAAATTACATGTTATTGATTTATCCAACCTCTTTTACAAGTAAGGTGACTTGGTGGATTGGGGCCTCAGCCCTTCATCTGCATTCAGACTCCACCTGAGGAATCTGGTGGTCTTACTTTGAGCCTCCAATTGGGTACATGATAAACCCACCAGCCTGCTCAGGGCTCCTGCAAAAGCAGGCTCTGCAGAAAGGTCTGATGTACCTACACAGAGCCACACAAAGAAACTCTCAGAGCTGGACCCACATTCTCTTTTAAAATGCATATATAATCCTCCCTGCAAGATCAGAAACAGCTGCATTTGTAGGAAGGAAAAAGAAGATACCTATACCTGGTTTTAGGCTTAACCACGAGTTCGCATTTTTGAGAGCTGAAAATCCGTAACTCAGAGTGACCAAATTTTTTTTCTGAAATGAACATTTTTTTCTGAAACAACTTTATACTTTCTTCCTAATCCAAGAAAGAGAGGGAATAACCAAAAGAAAGATGTACGTAAGAGTTACATGTCCTAAACAACTTAACACCAGGGGGAGAAGTAAAAGCCCTTTTCACTTCTGTAGTTAGTCAGAGGCTTCAACTCATATTTTAAGACAGACAAGCACTTTGATAGTCATTTTAAAACCTGGGAAGAGAGGCAGGGATGTACCCAGGGACATTACTTGGGGCAGGCACCAGAAAGCAGAGGCCAGAAACTTGGCTCCACAGTTCCAGTTTTGAGTTCCAGTTGCCCAACCAGAACTCTAAACCATGGAAACTGCAAGCCAAAGCCAATCATGAAAACAAACAAACCCCAAAACATTAAAAAATGTGCTAGGTTAAAGCTCTTTAAAATTCTGTGCATATAAACTGATATCAAACTATCTACCTCCTAACACAAACCACTGCAGATGAAACAAAGCCAATCTCCTCATACACATTTTTAAATGAGGTGATTTTGTCAGGATTTCAGACAGAACTTGAGTGTACTGTAGGTTCAGTTAAAACTTTTTTAATAGTTATCTCATATTGCAGTGATCATCCCCTATTGCCCCTCAGCTATCACAGAGAGCGTTATGGTATTTTTCTATCTAATGGTATAAGTCTATTCAGAAATGCAATGCCCCTGGAAAGCTGAGAATTTTTTTTGTGTCCAAACTGACAGTGGGTCAAAACTCAAACCCTGACTCTGAGCCCTTTGGATGTTGGAGACAATAGCCCTAGACTTGTCAACCCAGTCCACAGCTGTACCATGATGTGGTCCAGATATGGACCAGATGCCCAGCTACAGCATTAAGAAATACATGCCAGTTAATTTACTCCATTTAGTACCCGAACCTAACAGTAGTAGTTCAGGCCCTGAACTGAATAGTGCAATCTCACTTACCAAGATTGACTGATTGGGGTAATTGAAGTGATCTTACTTAACATTTGCCTTAAATGATCTGGCAGTCTGATTCAGATAAGATTTCAAACAGTCTCTGTGCTTTTGATCTCAAATTACCTTCAGGATTAACTCAAGCTTGGTTCAGACACAGTAAAAAAAAATCTCAATTATATCTTACACCGTAACCATGCTCAAGCTCTCTTCCTGATTCCACCAGCTTAATTAAGTCTCCTCTCAACCCAATTGTGCTAGGGATGGTCTGAACTGTAGGACAGTGCTGGGAAGCTGAGGGGGAGAAGCAAGACAGCACCTACAGCAACTCCTGTAGCTGAAGAGTGGTGGCAGGAGGGAGTCCTTTCTGCCTCTTTTTTTAAATGCTGTGATTTGATGGATGCTTTCTTGTCTCTCTGGTACACAAAGAAAAGTGTATGTGAGCAATAAGATCAAGAGACAATATGTCTTTTCAGCACAAGTGACATTAAATAATTTATACAAGACACTGGTCGAAACCAGTTTCTACCACTGGAAGCTCAAAGCGAGACTGAGCCTTTAAGGAGCTTTTCTTCTGCTTTCTGTTCACTTCACAGGACTGCTTCAGACAGAAATGCTTCTAACATTTTGAAGGCACACTACATAAGTACAATTGCTTTTAACATAAAAAGACCCATTTTGTTATAAGTATTTGCTTTTAGCAGCTCTGTTCCTTTGTGCATTCCTTTCCCAGGTAGAGTACAGGTGCTTCAGGGCAACTCTAAAGACAATTTTCAACAGTGGCTTAGGAACCTAACTACTGGTTTTCTAAACAACATGCCAGCTAAGGAGACACACAGAGGCCTGTTAGAATCAAGTTACTTCTGTAACTAATCTCATACAATCAACTCTCCCAGGCAGCTTATTTACAACCTGAGGGAAAAATACACCTTTGAAAATTGTTTTCTAAAGGTACTCTGGCTCACATTTCTCTGTTCATGCTTTAGCTTTGTGGTACTAATTCTCCTTTTTAAAAATGAGGGAGGTATCTAAGCTCAGGTTTCTAAAAGTACATAGGTGTGAATAGCTGCAGACGTGTGCACTGGTACCTCAGGCTTGCTGAAATCTGTACCTATGATTTGCAGCTCTCTATTTATCATTTACCCTTTGCTACTGTTGAAAGGAGTAATGCATAAAGACTTTGACAAAGCTGTTCCTAAGGAGCAAGATTACTTTAGAAGGTGATTTGAGGTTCTTAATTCCCTTAGAAATGCTCCACATTTTATACCTCAGGTCTACAGAAGTGTTTGTGTATCACCTCAAACCACAAAGCCTGATTTTGATTAGGCTGTGGGTACCACTGCTAGGTTATTGTTTTAAGATAGCATCATGGAAAAACTTCAGTTATAACTTAATTAATTCAAACACTATCATTACTTTTGAATGGAAACATTTTATCCAAGCAAAGGATCACCCCTGACTGACTGTATTTGTACTGCAGAACCACCACGGCTCTAGGGTTCAGCTAAGGTCTGCAGTCAAAGTTATTGCATTAACACTTATGTTATACTGCTGCCTACAGGTCCATATTTAAAATTAGGGTGTTATGCTAACTTATGTTTAAACAAGGCTCCTGTTCCAAAGCTTAGAAAACAAGCAAGATAAGAAAGGTATCAGAGAAGTTGAACCCATTTTAACTTTTCTTGGTTATCTTTGTGTATGTAATTGAATGCATTTCTTCCACTGCCCTGAAGCCACGACAGAGGGGCTGGTTTTGCAGTAGAGCTGTGTATGGGAAAGCAATCTAAAAGGAAGAAAGGGATTATGGCATTGTGTGTATCAGGGGTGCTGTGGAGGAAAGCACAGTGATACCTAGAATGGCAGCCCTTCACATAACAGACAGGTAGGGATCTGATGATTTTTCCTATGGTGTTTGTTGCAAAGTGTGATTTCCACTTGTGAAAACTGCACATTTTCTAAAGCAAATGTATATATATTTTGAGGTTGGGTACTGTCTTTTGCTAATTTGCAGTTTAAAGATCCTATGAATCTCAAGAGCTGGTCATGTTGCCTCTCACTATTATATTGAAAAAAACCAGTGACATGTGCCACACATTTTATCAAAACCAGAAAAATCATTCTTCCAGAGGCTGAAATGGAGAGTGGTAGTTTTCCTCTCCAGTTCACGTACATAGTTTTTTTTTGATAACTAACTTTAATTGCTACATACATATTTTGAATTTTAAAATATTTTCTGAATACAGGAAGACGACATTTCAACTTAGTGCCTGCAGAGGAGCCAGGCATTTCTGTAAGCACTTCCTCTTCTCCTTACGGAACTGATTGATCTTGGCAACTCAGGATGCTGCTGATTTCAGCTGAAGTAACGGCAGCTGAAATGATTCTTCCATGTGCTATTTTTGCAAAAGGAAATTCCTTTATTTGAACAATTAGCAAACTGACATTTCCTAAGATCATGTAAATTCATAGAAATGTTAGCATTTAGGACTCAACATCCTCTGCACCCTGGAGGCTGGATAAGGTTAGTCATCCCTAATTAAAGTTGTCTTGTGCCAGGCAGTCCCCAGTGACTGCCACAATACCGATTCCTATGTAATCGTTGGTCAATTTGTTGCAATATATCATCAGGATTACTGAATTATTGGTTATAATTACAGCTTCAGTGTCAATAGCAGTGTCACAGCAAGGGTAAATAAACACTACAAAATTAGGAGAGATGGAAATACCTTTGTAGCAGCTACTTCATATTAGTAGTACAGAGACCACCCACTGTAACAGTTAGGCACAATGATAAATTCCTACTTGGAGAAGGTGGAGTTGGATGTTTTCCTCTTAATGTACTGCATTCATCTCAGTGACATCCCCTATAAGCTCCTCTTTGATTCCTGCCCACCAGCTGTGGAGCATGCGTGTTAGGTAGTTTAAACTAGCTAAATCACATACAGTTTGCCAAACTCAGTTTTACAGCTAACACTGTCAAACTGTTTGCACAAACCATCCCCAAGGATGCACCTTCCAAAGGTCTATGAAAGGAACCTCCCAAATTCTGCAGCTCATTTTCCTATGGTTCTTCAGTCACTCTAAGTCCCATTTTCACAAATGGTCTGAGGGATCAGGAGCCCACATCCCACAGCCTGTCAGACAGGCACCAATGCTTCATTCTCCAAAAGCCACCTCCTCAAGCAGTATTTACATTTGATTCCTGATATGACTGGCAGGTTATGACCTCTTGAAGAATTCACCCCTTGTGTATTTTTGAGAATGGCGACACAAGGTCCTCTGTGGAAGAAAAGTTTGATAGAAGTGTCTACGGCTTTTCAAAAAAGAACACAGCATTTGCTGGTACTATTTTGACTAACAGGAGAGACACTTTTCAAAACTATTCACGATTTCAAAGGATGCCTTAATATGGGGGGAAAAAAAGAAAAAATAAGTATTTTTCTGCAGGTCAAATCCAGGACCTCTAGGGAATCCAAAGAAAAAATATTTCTGATAAGATATTTCAGGTTTTACTCTAAAGTCAAGGTATGTTGGGAAATGGTCTGAGAGTTCAGTGTGTGGAAACATGACCTGTAAAGTTCAGCATATACTGCAAGAACCAAAATATAATTAGGGAAGTTGGTCAGGCTTTTAACTTACCTACCTAATCTCTAACCACGGACTCAAAGACTGAAGATGTAGCTCCATCTTTTAAATCAAGAAACAGGTCATTAAAATTCACACTGTACAACTAACATTGCACTCATTTAACAAAACAAGAGTTCAAAACATAAAAAGTTTAACTCCACATCAGAGACATTTCTACAAACCACAGACTTAATGAACTATCTTCCCTCCATAGGTTTCAAAAGAAACAGGCACAGAGGCTTTCTTTGGTACAGCCTAACCTTGTTCAACCAGATGTGGGTTTCAATTAAGTTACCCTTGTGCAGGAATTTGAAGTCAAAGATTTATAAACTGTTTGTTTGTTTTTTAAAAAATATGCCCGCAGTGGCCACACTGCTGAAACCAACAAGGACGGCTGGACCAGCAACCCCGAGCCAAGCAGCCAAGTCACAGCTCTGCGTGTGTGCTTGTAGTCTGCTCTGACAGCCCGTAGTCTGCTCTGACAGCCCATAGCCTGACTCAATGGAAAAAATAAAAGTCTGTGGAAGCTCAAGCTACAGTGAAATGACAGGTGACTTCTGAGGAAAAAAACTACAGCTGTAGACCTACGCCCTTTTCTGGAAATCTGTCTCAGCCATTTGTGGGAGAGAAGGTGTCGAGCAGAGCTGGCTGGTGACAGTGGAATAAGTCCATTCCAAAACTGTGCAGGTTTTCCAATTTTTTCATACGGTCCTGAAATGAAAACAAAAACTTTTCAAATGGAAGGGTGTGGAATTGTGTTGAAACATCTATTTCTGAATTAGAGAGATCAAGTTTTCAACCAGGCTTTCAGAACATACATAACCAGAGACCTCAACCTGGGATACAGAAAACTCCTCATTCATCAACACCAGCACCTCTGCAAAATGTTTTGGCGACCAAGAGGCAGCATATTTTAGTTAAAATATATTTCATCAAACATGTTCTGACCAATTCGAATCTTGAGATGACATTGTGTCACCACTTTGTGGAAAGATCAGTATTTTTAAAAAACCTCGTAAAAATAAAGGACTGGAAAAGAAGCTGAAGAACAGCCAGTCACTCAAAAGACATTTGTCAGCAAAATTAAATATAAGTTCAGGCATATTCTATTTCATCACATACTGTTCCTTTTACGGGTGAGGCATTTAAGTAATTTCTCTATTTTGGAATGAGACTGCAAGACAAACAGTTTATCTTCAGCTTGGCAAAAGAAAGTTACATTAATGTCTATCAAGATGAAAGTGGTGCAAACCAGAATATTTTACAGCCTAAATAGTGACTCTGTTCTTCAGCTATGTATAAACTATTCTTCTCACATGATGCAATCAAATGTCAGTGTCTTGATATGAGTTCCCAGTAATCTCAAAAATACAAACTCAGGTACTTTATACATGTATGTGTATATACACATATATCTAGTATATAGTACATATATATATGTGTGTATATATATATGTATGTTTGCATGTACACACATACGCAGACACAACCCACATCTGGAGTTCCACTAAAATATTTCTCCTACCTCCTTAATAACCACAGTTACAGTAATCCCTAGACGGAACAGAGCAGGGCTAAGGTCAGCAGTCTCTGATCACCAGCATTTGTACAAAGTGATTTTATGTTTCATTTGTACTAGAGATGTATATCAAGTTAGAATTTTTGCTCATAAGAATTTTTAAGGAAGAAAAAAATAGAAGGTTGAAAGATTTTCCCAAAGGAAGGTTCAGGGAATAAATGAGAGCTTATTTATCTTTTTCATTATTTTTGCAAGTTGTAAAATAGGAAGAAAATTATTAACGTTGCTCCTTACACCACTGTATTATCAGGGACACAAGAGAGTCTGTATTATATTCTTTCTGCTGAAGTTAAAAAAAGAGGGCAAACATACTGCATAAAATTCAATCCACTCTTTAGTGAAAATATTATCACTGTTTCATTTTATGAATGTTATCACCTTTTAATCAAGATGATTTCAAACATGATGTACATTTTCCATCAACTTGGAAACAATATTTTAGAAACACCTTTGTTTCCATGAGAATTCATAGATTGGTTTTTTATTTTTTTTTTCACAAAATATTTTTATTGTAACAAATTTCAGCCTATTCTAGTTTGCATTCTGGATTCTCTCAAAATTCAAATTCAAAACTTCAAAGCAAGCCATCTCCACAACCATTACTTTTGTAGGATTTTGATCAAAGCCATGGAAATTCCTGGTTCCACCCCACAATAATGAACCAGCCCAGGTTTCATTTGAAATCCAGCTCTGAGGAGCTGACTTACCTATCTGGTTTGCAAGAATCCCTCTGTCTTCACCTGACCCAAGAGCATCTCCTCATAGCAATGTTCTCGTCCAACTGGAACACATCCACACTACACAGTCCCCATTCCCTCTATGTGGGGGGGGCACCAACGTTTGGCTGTCAACCTCCTGTTTACCAACCTTCTCCAAGTTCAGAAAGCTCCTCCTTTCTGCATCCTGAAGATCAAGGTTTTTTTTAACAATTCACTAGATAGCTGTGTTTGCCTAAAGAGACCCTCCCACTGCTCTTTTATCCTCTGAAGGCAGGCCAATTTTCAACTACAGCCTGATGGTTGCCTGGGTTAACCTCTGCCTTGTTTCATGAGGCTTAGAAACCCCAATACACCTTTCAAATGGCATGTCTGATCACACTACTCTGGGAGATAAGCAGAAAATTAGAATGAGCTTCTCCAGGTAAGCACCAGCATGAAGGTACCATCATTTTCCAGGGGGAATGCCTGGCAGGTTAGGAGATCAGTTATGATGGGGAGATAGAAAAGGCAGCTGTGTAATAGCACAGTAACAACACCGTTTCAATGCTTTTGCAAGGCAAGGCTTGTGGTGTTGCATAATCACAATGTTTTCTTCTATAGGGAATTTGGGACAAATATCTTGACAGCACTTTTAACACTTAAATATTGTATGGAAGACAATGAAGATGACATCACCCCTACCTTGTTCTACTCAGCTTATATTCAAATATTCTAGATTTGAATTTTCATGTTTCAGTTCACATCCTTTGTCCTGTAAGCTTTCCTATTATTTGTAGGACTTCCATCATGCCAGTAGCCTCTTCCTCCTCTCTACCAACTGTAACTGCATGCCGAAGCCCTGTGCAATAACAAAGGCAAAACCCGTGAGTTACTTCAACTTGTTTCCTTCATGTTTGTTCACGTCCAAATGCAAACTTCACTGCACAGAAAAATTCAGGTCTTGTAGTTGGTCCAGGTTGCTGTCACCAACTAAATTGTCCTTTGAGTGAGGGGTGACAATCCAGAGCAGCCGTCTGAGCTTTCCTAACTGACTCTGAGGATCTAATTATTCCTCTGAACACCTGGCTTTCCTGGGGCAGAAGTTACTCTTCCTAAACCTGGATGTGTTCAAAATGAGTACAATTGAAAGAAAAAAGAAAAAAACCCAAAACCAACCAAGCAAAAAAACACCAAAAAAACCCCACAACAACTTTTACCTCAGTGTTTTCCAGTGATTTCTTTTTTTAACTACAAAAACACAGGAGTTCAGAATTCACCACCAAATTCCCACTCCTTAGGACTTTATTCTCTTGTGTGTCTTTCACAGCTTTCCCCAAATCCTAAGTAGACATTTAACCATCTCCTGCTGAGCTCAATGGGATTTAGGCAGATCCTGCAGTATGCAGGATCCCAGCTCCTCTGTACTGACCGCAACTAAGCTGCTCAGATGTGTTCCACAGAGTGTCTTGCAAAAGAAATTGTTTCAAGGTGTACAAAGCATTTGCTGCCTGCTGCTGTTGGCAGAGTAAAACTGCCACAGAGCCGTGCCAGGGGAAGGAAGAAATAAAATCCCCTTGGGAAAGAAAAGAACACACAGGTAGAGAAGGGGGAGTGGGGTGGGAGGTGCTGGGTCTCCCCTCCAACCTAGCCCTCATTTTGAAATAAGATGAACTTGTTGTCGGCACAGGGTTTGGCCAATCTTGCTGATCCTTCTATGTGTACCCTTACATCCCTGTACATGGATGACTTTCAACACGCTGAGGGTTGTTCCTTGCTGTTCTGAGCCTTTGGTGTCAGACCTCTTTGTGAACATCTTTTAAGAGCAGTGGCTCTTACTCCACTTCCTGACAATTTGCTGTCTAATGGCATGTCAAGTGAGGGCACCCAAAAGCCCTCAGTGTTTGGGAACACGAGTGACTGTGCAGAAGCAAAGCCCTCCTGCAGACACCTACATGGCTGGGGGAAGAGGCAGAGGCCTGTCCCTCGTTCCCAACTTGAAACGCGCTGAAGTGCTTTCTCACCCTCATTGATTTGTTGATACCCATTTATGGTACAAGAAATTGGACTACTGACCTTGAGGCAACAATTTTAAAATCTATAAAACCCTTGCTTACCCCCATGCAGCCAAATCTGCCTGGAGTGTGCTGAAACAGCTTTGAAAGGGAGGGAAGCCAGGTGGGGGCAGTAAGGCGTGGGATGGAGAGCAAAAGCCATGGAAAAGGCCTGAAGCCTGACAGTATTTCCCTTGATCCTGAATCTTAAATCTTCTGTTGTACCTACCATTTCTCCAGGATATTTTTCTCCAGCTAATGGAGCAGGTATACCCATGCTCACACTATAGTAGCAGAAACCAAATGAGAATCCAAATTTAAGAGCTTTAAATATTAACGCAATAAAATGGCTAGATACACAATTTTATTTTGCTTTGTTCATTTTGGGGTCATGCATATATGAAACTTCTACAATTTCTTTCACAGTCTACCACAGAGCTGTCCTGCAGACAATCCCAGCGCTAACAAAACAATGCTGTCCTTTCTGAATGACAGCACCAATTCTTGCCACTCCTTTGAGTGGGTGCCTAAAACAGGCACTTCGTCTCTCAAGTCATCTTTTTTTTTGTCACTCTGAAAAAATATTGCACCTTCCAAAGAACAAGATTGAGTATCAAAAAGGAATACTCCCTAACAGATTTTACAGTTCACTTTAGTATACCATGGATTAAAAAAAATACGGTTTTTCTTACCTGTCTTATTGAATAGACTTTTTCAAACTATTTCAATGGAGCCTTTGCCCCAGAGAAACTGTTAGTTCCAAACCACAGTTTTAGGCAACAAAGCTCACTAAAAGACAGAAAAAATGACATTAAGGTTACAGCTGGTTTATACACTAGGCATATTTTCCAGCTAAGTTCTCTTTCATTTGATAATACAATGCTTTATTTTAAAGCAAGTTCTACTTCTTCTACTCAAAAAGTGTTACCCAATGTCACACAGACAATATTTTTCAAATATTGATTCACAGCATTTATTTTAAGGACATGTTTATAGAGGTTGAAAGGAAGTTCAGATAAAGTTGCTGCATTGTGGCAATATATGAAATGAATTGTTTTAATAGGAAAGAAGTTGGAGATAATCTCTCAGCCCTGTTTCCTTTACTGGTTAAACCCCTTTGGTCATGTCTGTGAGAGTAGTGCTGGGCACTTTTGTTTATTTTTCTTTAACTGAAAATTTTTAACCCTGAAAGTAAAGTTGAAGGAGAAGAAACTAGTCCAAGGGGCTTCATGCTATGCCAGCATGTGTCCTTTTCCAATTGCAGATACCTCACTAAGCAAGCGAAGTGATGATATTTGCCTTTCTCCCTGAATTTCTGTGTTCCATTTGTTGTAGCCACCATCTGTAAACAGCAGATTGGCTTTGCTATGTGCCAACTCCAGATATACTAGGGAGATGCATAAAAACAGATGGCCAAACAGAAAAACTGTAAAGCTGACGGAAACAGGACAGGCCTGGCAGGCAGATAGGAACTCCTCAGAGGTGTCCTATTGTCAGGTAGAAAACTAGAAGCTAAGAAACTGTACAGCACAAGTACAATAGTACCTTCTTAAACCATAACATAAAGCTTAGGACTTTGGTGGTGAAGTTAGAGTGGAGATCTGAAATCCAGAGGCTGCTTTCAACCAAGATTTCTGTGGTCCAATGGTCTTCTGCAGATAAGAAGAGAGTTCCCATTCCTGGATGACTGCCAAAGTTGTCCTTCTCCATTGGTTTCTTTTTTTTCCAGTAGAGAGGGCTAGACAATTAGATACACAGTTAATTATGATTTTTTTCAAATACTAGAAGTTGAAAATATGGGGGGCACTAGCCAGACAACACCAAGTCGCTACTGATCCCTTATCTAACAGACCAGAAACCAGGGACTTTTTCCAGCAACATCGTTTGTGTTTGTCTAGATCTTACCTCTCTCAGGTCCAAGACAGAGGCCTGGATCAAAGGTTTCTGTTTCCCACACAACTGCTCTACAAAGCAGAGCTGATGAGTCTGAGAGCAAGCCCTGCTACTGCAACCATACTGCATCTGAGGTCAGAGGGGGCTAGATCAGCAGGCTTGGAGCTCACCCAGATGCCTCCAGGTCAATGCTTTGTGCAGACATGTCACCAATATGCCCTACACCCACCTCTACAGAAAGGCTCTGGCAACATGTGCACATCTGTCCTCCTGTTTGTCAGGTACAATGGATCACCCTCCTATCCATGAGAGATCCCTGCCTAGCCTAAGGACTTCCACAAGGCACTTGGACCACGTAAGGTCAAAACCTTTCCTCAGAGAGTGTTTCTTATCTCAGACACTGGAAAGCATTATTAGCTCAGTACAGGTAGCCAATCCTGTCTGGAAGGCTTTCTGCCAGTTTGCCCGTACCTGGCAGCCTCTGCCAGACCACTCACAATTGACACCCACCAACCACGAAGCATACAAGTCATAATGCATAATGCACTTAAGCATTAACAGAGGTGTTACAACACAGTCATGTCCTTCAGACTCTCAAAGAACCCTTGCAGAAGTAAGTGGGCTTTTGAAGATTTACAGTAATACTAAGTAACAAACAAAAAACCCCACAACTCCATTTCCCAGTATCAAAGGAGAACTTGCAAATAGCACACTAGCAAGCCACACTGACTGTGACCAAACAAGCTCATTTCTGCAGTGCCTGTAACTGGGATGACTCTTGTTGAGGTACTTAACTTTGATCATTGATGAATGGAAATGTTGGCAGGTATCTTCTTTTTATGCTGCTTCTGGAAATCCCACACATTTGAAAATTTGGTGGCTGGCCTGACTAATACATTTATGAATGTTGACATTTAGTTCACAGTTACTGCTGAGGTAAAACCTGAGTTATTTTTCTCAAGACTATAATCATATCCAGTCCTGCAACTGAATTTATTTTAACGTAACTCAAAATATTTTCGTGTTTAGATAGGACAAAGAATTAGATGTACTCCTCTGCCCAACAAAAGGACTGTTTATGATTCCATAGTTGAGACTGACTGTTCAGTGGTGTCTGTCTTCAAAATACCTAAAGTGCGAAAGAAGACACTTCAGTTGCATTAGCCTACACAAAAAGGCAGCTGCCAGGGAGGTACAATATCATTGCTGCATTAGTTCATCCATTAGAACCTTTCTAGTTTATTTTTGAAAGTGCTGTAGAAACAAAGTGAAGCAGATGTGCCAGGGGATGCTTCTGCAAGGGTACAACTTCTGCAACTTCCTGTTTTAATTATCTAAGTGGTAGGTGAGTGGAGCACCTTAATAATTTGCTTTTCTCTTTTATTACTGAAATAAAATATCTATAATATCTAAGGGCACTGGAAGAGAGGTTGTTCTTATTGCATTCCTTTGCAGGCGGCGTGGCTCTTGCAGGGACACCTGTCCACACGAAACTCTGTAAACGCTTTTTAAGAGGACCCCAGGTAGTAGAAAGAACACAGCTGCTAAAGAGTGTTAATGGCAGGACAGCTGCTTGGCTGACAGAAT
Organism: Neopelma chrysocephalum; assembly: GCF_003984885.1. Taxonomy (NCBI): domain Eukaryota; kingdom Metazoa; phylum Chordata; class Aves; order Passeriformes; family Pipridae; genus Neopelma; species Neopelma chrysocephalum. The sequence continues at coordinate 30,511,856 of NW_020897690.1, read as the reverse complement.
TGGAACCAGCATGGTGCATGTGCTGGGACTGTAAACAGGAATGAATTTTCCTAAAAGCTTTATAAGCAAAAATGTTTATTTTTGGAATATTAGCAAAATAAAAGGACTTACAATGTTCCTTTAATTTTAAGTCAGAACATAATGACATGCAGCTTTTAAGAAGGTTTATTTTATAGCAAAATCTCAAATTGAAACAAGGTGGCTTAGAAACAACTTCAGAAATACCATATATTTATTCTCAATGTATATATAAAACATACTTGGGCATTTTTTTTGTCCTTAATGTGTGGTAAAATGGGTCATGAAATTCTGCTTTCCACAAACCACACATCAGGTACTGAGGAACACCTTTCTGTCTACCAAGCCTGCCATTGATGGTAAATGCTTGGTGTGTGGTGCAAGGAGGTATTACAAGGTATGTGGAACAGGTTACTCACATGTTAAAAAGATGGAATAGACATCTTGTTTCAAGGACAGGCACCAAAATGAAGACACCTGATTCCTAGCCTTTCCTCAGCCATAGCCTTCCTCTTCGAGTCAGTCATCCAATGCCAAGAAAGTGCCCTCTTTTGGTGGACACAACCCTAGCACAGGCTCAGAGCTGAAATTTTGAACCCAGTTGAATACCAGCATCAGACTATTGCATACAACTGAAATCGTTTTTGGAGTGTTGGTAAAGTAACACATTCTCTTTGGAAAGTTCACCTGAGGATAGCAGAAAGCAAACCCCTTTCTGCCCTCTTGCAGCACTTGCAGTGTAGCACTCCAGCCTGGATGATATGAGCAGTACTTACCCTGTCCTCTTGAAATGCAATCCCTATCTTTTTAGGAGCAACAGAGACCTTTCAAAATTTATCTAGACTTTATCATGTTTCTCAAAGTCTCTCAAAGGCATTTTCCACCATACATGCTTCACCACTAGCTCATCAAGGGATGAAAATAGTGGGTCTATTACCTGTACATAGCTCTTCGCAGCTTCTCATCAGGAGTCTGATGCTGGGCTCAGTTTAAAGTTATTAATTGACTTTTTCACACTTGGCACCAGTAGCCTTGCATATTGACTCAAAGTGTGATGTGATAATTAGGCAGGGCAAGGAATCTTTCTTAAGTTATATTCTTTGGCACTATTTTGCCTTTGATCTTCTCTGTTCTTTTTTCCAGAAGAATTGCAGCGTTCCAGCAGAAGCCAAGGGTGGGCCTTTCATCAACCTCAGGGAAAAGCTTCGTTCATGCCCCACGGCACTCTGCTCTCAGTCTTAAACATCCTATTCAGATGACTGCCATGTGCTAGCTGGAGTGCCTATGAGGTGCCTACAGTCAGAAGAGCACGTATGGTGCATCCTCCACCAAAACACAGATCAAATTAAAAGATTAAAAGAGAAGCAGGAATGAAGTTCAGTAACAAAAAAAAACACAACAACCCACAAAAACAAGTAAGCAGGCTTTTAATGCCATTTCTTCATTAACTTGATTGAAAGTTTGTGTTTTGCTCTGCAGGCTAGGAAGGCCAGTGGCACAGTAAATGTAACATCCTGCGGAAACCTACATCCACTTCTTACTCAGGTTCCAAAGCTGCCCATATTCCAGACTCATGCAGGCAGCTGATTTTTATAGGCCAATTACAAACTACTTAACAGATGGCGTAGAAATAGTTATATAAACTAAGGGATAAAACCTAGAGCATTTATACACTTATCAACGGATCATTTTCCCAAATGTTAATTCTTGGGCTTTTGTCACTTACCATTTCTTTGAGATCTGGCCTTTCTACTTGTCACACCCTATTCCTCTCCAGACCTGGGATAACATGAAATTTCGGGAGACAGTGGGCATGCCTGAATCTCATGAATATTGTCCCTGCCACAGTGTTCACAACACTGGGCTTTTAGAAACACATCAATGAAGTAAAATAAAAGTATCTGCCCCAGGAGATGTAAATGGTAGGATTTTTGCAATATGCATAGAGCAAATGAATGAGAGAAGAATTCATGTAGCAATTCGCTTTTTCCACCCCAGGAGGGACATGATTGGCTGTTACACTGTGTTGAACTAAGTCCCAGAGCTGTTTTTGTACTAGAAATTATGCATGGGTAAGACACCTGCAAGACAGGTGTGCACATGACAATGAAGTTAATGTCGAAGTGTGGGTATTTGAAGAAATGAACAACTATGTGATGTGTCTTACATAAAGAGTAACTCTCTAAAGCTGCTTCCCCCAAGCAATTAGCGTCACAGTCTCTTGGCCTTCCAAACCAGGGAGACAGTGAATACAACCTGCCTGTTAGCAGGTTTTGTTTGCTGCCACAGCTATATTAATTGTGGTAATCAACAGAGTTTGTGCACATCATCTTCAGTTTCTTTTGGGCAAATGTACAAAAATTCCAGTAGGAGATGTCACATGACTTCTGGGAGGCTGACGCTGGTGCAGGAGCAGGTATTTGATTGCTCCATCTCTTATCTGATGGCTAGCATATTGCTGCTCTTACCCCAGAGGTTGTTCAAAAGAGGTTGTCCCTTTAGGTGCATTAGACCTCCCTTTCACACACAATGGGCTGAGCTATGGTGCTTTTTTGCCCTCTTTTGCTTGTCAGCCTTCCCCCTCTTCCATAATGTGCTCCTGGCTGCAGCCAGCCATGTCCAAAATTCAGGAGCAAGGGCGTAAAGCAGCAACTCACATGTTGTTGTTAAACAGCCACAGCAACAGAAGTGCAGAGGTGGAAAGGGGCAAAGGAAATTCTTCTCAGTGCCTAAGGATTATGCAGGATACAGGATTTACAGGGTGAGGGTTTTGTGGATTGGAATAAAGAGTCTCAAAATGCAACAAAGACAGCACAGTGCTGGGTCACATAAATACTGGGCTGTCCATGGACTGTAACAAGTCAGTCCTTCCTGTTCTTCTGTGGCTTAGGCTTCTGCAGTACATATCAAAGGATGCTTCTTACAGAGAGTGTCCCCCACACAGACTGGAAGTAGTCATGGGAGTGAGACAGGTTGTCCTGGTTAGAACGGCTGGGACCAATTCATCCCTGGATGGGTGTAACCCAAAACTGTGTATTCTATAGCCTCCATGCCATTTCCCAAAAACTGCTGTCAGTAGAGGCCTGCAAGGTGGGAAGATGTTCCTGTACCCTTTTATGGAATTCCCCGCTCTGATATCCTTATATGGAATTCCCCGCTCTGATAAGAGGGACTGAGCATCCACATGCCCTTTTTTGGAATTCTCTACTCTGAGGGAGGGACTGAGCACTCCCGCCTGAACTGGAGAGTATATAACTGGGAGTTTCAGAGCCTTGGGGCTCTCTCTCTCGTGGGACCCAGAGGAAGACAGCAGACCACCGCTGCTCCCAACCAGGCTGAGACCACCACCCTCAACTGGACTGCAATCACCACTTCTGACCAGACTGCAGCAGCTCTCCCACCAGCAGGTTTTATCCCCTCTCCCTTTTGCTTTGGACTCGGGGGGGTGGGCCAAGGTACACCATTTTTGTTCATACCCCAGGGTGCTGGGTTTGTACATTTGGGTTTTGTGGGTTAAAACCAATTGTCTGTCTGTATACTTGTACTTATTGCATTATTTTAATAAATTGTTATTCTGACTTATAAATCTCTCTTTTGAATTGAGTTCATTTTGCCTTGCTGGTTAACTTTTAAACCAGCACACAGGTAAATACATTTTCTTAAAGTGGGCCTTCGTCATAAATGAAATACCCTACATCCTACCTAACTGCACATCTTCCTGGCTCACCACTGTGGGGTTTTGGTGACATCTCTGAATTACTTCTACTCCATCAATGGTTGGACTGATTTCCGTTCCTCCAGTGAGTGGCGCTTAAATCATTCCTGTTCCTACCAGGGCTTTTGTCTTTGTGCTCTTAGTTTTCCGAGAGGGTCTCTTTAGGCATCTGTCAAACTCCTGTTACAGGCAGCCAGATGGAACCAGACACAGAATAAAGGACTCATCTCTTCCACGTCCTAATTTAAGCACCTTATGTTCACTGGACTTTGAGTGCTACACATATGAAAGAGAGAAGACAGTTTGCTGGTAGGAAAAAGGCATACCCAGAGGCTCTGCCAGGGCTGAACCTCTCTGACATTATACTCAACTGGAAAAGGTATAAAAACTTGTTTGAGTCTGAGAGGAAAAAAAGAAATCAGAATCTCTTCTTTTTCTGACAATGGTGGGTTCTGAAGCAGCTGGTAGATTTTTAGAGCCTTCAATTAATCTAAATATCAAGAAGTGAAATCACAATGCAAAAATATGAAGCCTGCTATACTCCAGCAGAAAAATGAGATGTGAGAGACAGCAATTCTTAAACAGAGAATACAAATAGAAGAAAAAAAAATAATGCCTGTCTGCAACTGAACCTGGGTTGTGGGTATCCTGGGGCAGAACATTGGAAGACACATAAACAGACTTTGAAAATGTGCTCAGATTTATCCAATTAAGAGAACCCCATGGACCTACCTGAGAAAACTGATAGATGACAAAAGAGTGGGGGCAAAAGGCAGTAAGGCCATATATGTTGGAACTCGGGAAGAGATGGCCCCTGTAACTTGTGGCACTATGCCAGCTAGCGCTTACCATGATCCTGCCCAACAAGTCTGGGCCTATGCAGAACGTCATATGACAGGATTTCCTCAAGCTACATTTGGGTTAATTTCAGGACACAAGAATGAAATCAGAACATGCAAGAGTATAGATTGCCTAGACCTACAATAGACATGAAGTTCAACAGAGGTAGCATTTTTTGACTGTGGGAAAACCAGTGGAAGAACATGATTTGAGCCTTGAGGAAACCTTGGAAAAAACACAGAGGTGTTAGATTGACAATAACAAGAGTTTGTATAAGCGGTGGGGGGAGGGGGGCAGCATCTATGGTGAAAAGAGGCAACATACCAAGGGAGGCTTCAGCTGAGTTCTGCCTCTGACAGACAAAGGAGACATAAAAATACTGCTTAGAATAACAAAATACATATTGGGAAATTTGTGGCTCATTGGTCTGATGGAGCAGGGACAATGTAAAAAGTTGAAGCACTGGAAGAATTAAAGGTGTCCCTGAACTGTTTATATCTCCGAAAGCACAACATTTAAATTTTTCAAGGAAGTCTTTAGTTCAAGTTCTGGCAGGAAAACACAGTCATAACTGACAACTGATGGCTTGAGACATCAGGAGCTCTAGCAGTGAAGGAAGACAACTGTAATTTTAAGCCATTGGATTGAAATTAGGGTTAATTAGGGATCAATATCTTTACTGATAGGAACCTTATTAACTTCAAAGTGACTGTAAACTCTTTATTGTGCCAGAAATGGTCTGATAAGCATTTTGAAAAAAACACAACTATATTTTTTCCCACCTACCAAACATATGATCGGCAAGGCAAATTTAAGTGAGGCTGATAGTGCAGGCATATGCATTTCAGCCTTCAAGGACAGTCTAGGATAACAAACTAAATTTGGTAGGAGCCAATCTAATTTTAAAAGCCTTGTCTAGATAAAATTCAGACCATAAAATATGTTCTTGCTGGAACAACCACTCAGGATGTGACCCCACGGAGAGAGTGTAACAGCTTTTAGTTTGTGTTACAGCTATTGGGTTGCTGGGGTTTTAAGTGCTGTTTCTCCATTGAAAAGAAATTATGGTACTGAGAACTGTGCTTTAAAGGCTTAAGCTACTCAGACAGAGTCTCTGAGTCTGGGTTATAACTCTGAAGCTGTTGTCAACATCAGGCACAGCCAGTTGAAAATGCATATGGGAATAAGTAGTTCTTTTATAAATGCTTTCAGAGCAGTGGGTGATCCCTAATGCCATGCTACTCCCTCCAAAGTTGTCCTTTACTGTCCAACGGTGTTGTTCCCCACTAACTGCAGCAGTAATAAACATTGCACAGGAATTTTTAATCCATTTGCACTTCTAAACTTGCACTCACTGTTGCAAAAAAAACCAACCATAAATTAATGAAAACTTTGAACATTAAGAAAATTACTACTGTCCTGGTCTGTATTTTCTCTCTTACACTCTGAAGGCCAAAGTCTAGTGATGAGATGCTGCTACTGTTCGGGATCTCACTACTGACACACAGTATGTCCTTGAGCAAATCTATCCATCTTTTGTATGCTTCGGGTTCAACATCTGGAAAACTGAGAAAGTTCATTGAGCTCCACAGAGATGCCACATGAATGACTCTGTTTTTTTCAGGTGTGAAGTCCGCTAAATGCAGAGTGGCTGACTACAATAAGTTTTGGATCAAGCTTTAAATAAAACCTGTATTACTACTGACTGAGTAGTGAAATTAAAGGTTTTTAAACAGTTCTCTAATGTGTCACTATTCTAAACTGATAGACTTGTAAAGTAGCCACTTGGGAATTTCTTCATACAGCTTTCCCAGTCAGAAAACACTGATTTGTCAAAGATAAATCATTTGTTGGTTCGTTTGTTGCTTTGTTTTTTTCAGGAAATCAGCAGTTTAGATAAATTTTATAATTTAGAAAATATTAACAAAAATGTTTCCAGAGCAAAAAAATATTTTCTTTGTATTTAAATAAAGGCACCACTTTCAGTTCAAAATTACTTTTGCTTGAAAAAAATCTTCCTAGCTACCTCTTAGTTATAGTGGAAAAGTAAGTGCACAGGCCAAGGGAAAGATTTCCAACTGATTGCAACTGGGACGAAAGCTATGGTTTAAAACCCAAACTGTGGGACAGGAAAGCTCTTCTTGGTCCAGTTCTAGCCATGGTAATATCACGCAAGCTGCTGCAGAAGCACAGAACCACCACTTTTTAACTCTTAATATGCTGCAGTCAGAAAGAGCATGAATGTTCGTATTGGGAAACTGAAGATGTGTGTTGAGCATCTGTGGAATTGCACAAACAAGTAATTGCTTAATTTCATGAAGTTAAAGAATCTACTAGTAAGGTAAAGAAAAAGAAGGAAAGTAGAAAATTTAGAAATTGTGAACCCATAACTGCTTTCTGAATGGATTCCTTTTTTTAAGAGTTTGAATGGGTCAAAGGAAGGAAAGTTACATACTGCTGTGGGTAACAAAGCCAGCAGGAAATACGGTTTAAGAGTCAAAAGAACACACACGATAACACTTACCGAGTTCACACAAAAGAACAATATTTATCTCCTATTCCCACCACTGTCAGAAAAATATAGGGTCCAGTAAAGTGTTTGCATTACCAAAGCGCTCATAGAGGAAGGGATTAGAAAAAGTATGGCAGGAAGTCAAAATCTGAAGGAGCAGAGACATGTAGTACCATAATTCAAGCGAAGAAAGTGAACTTGAAATGAAAAAGAAAGAGACATCTACCTCATGACAGTCAAACAGAGAGAAGTACAAGTCCCAAGATTAAAATCCATGTTTCAGACACCTACACTGAACTACAGGTTCCACTCAGCAGTTATAAAAGCAGAGGCTAGACTATATGCATGGTGGCTGAGGGCAGCATATCTGTATCTAAGTTCAGGCAGTCTCTGAGCTCTCTTTTCACCTGAGCTCTCTTTTCCTGTGTCGCCCTTCTAGGGTACTTGTGTGCTTCCAAATTCTGATGTATCTTAGTTAGAATTGACTTCAGATGAGCTGTATACTCTCATTATATAGTAAATATAACACAGATGCAGATTCCAAACAGCCTTAAAGTTTAAAAATACTTGGAGGCAGGGATCTGTTTTGGAGCCATGTATATTAAATGAAGATGAGCCATGGGTTGCAAAGGAGTGGCCTGCTTGAGTCTTCATTCATGTCATAGATTGTCTGAAACCCCCATTACACTTTTTCAAATAAAAAATCTACTTACCATATTTCTATCTATTGTGTTACTGTAGTTTAGGAATTAGGTTTCAGTCTCTTTCACTTTAAAAATTATTATCCCTGCGCTTCCTGGCTTTAACTGGATGAAGAAATGCTGAAATACAATAAAAAATTACTTCTTTTGAAATGTCTCCAACCCAGGCAAAAGCTGTCTGTAGGACAAATCTTTCAAGCAAATCTGTCCTCATCTTATTTCCAGCTGGGCTGCATCCAGTTCGAAAAGTACTTGCTGATGATGAGAGAAAAGTTTCCAGATATTTATGTGATTTGAGCCTCTGAATTTTGGATTGTGAATACAATCAACACCAGAAAGAGCAGAGAGATGTGTTAAGAAGCCACATTGAGGGCAATAATAGAAAGGAGAGGTGAATTGAGACAGCTTCCTCTCCTGAGGAAAGGTCATCCAGTCTCTCTGGTCCTGCTGTTACTGCCCTTACTACTTCACAGATGCTTACCTGCACTGCCTAGCCTTGCTTTTCCCTCACCTCTGTTCTTCTCAAAGGCAGCAGCTCATAATCCTAGCCTCCCCTACCAGATTTCTAGGTGTTTCATACATCTTTCTCTTTTCTTCATGTTTTGAAAGAAATATCTGTCATTGCCGGTACAGAGCTTCTCTATATTCTTCGAAATGCCTCCTAAAGCTCTTCTCTGCCATCACATCTAGAAAAACCTGAGAAGAGGCTCCCAGGGCACTGCTGCACAGCCTAATGAACAATAACGATCAGTGTAACTGTAGTGTTTTCCCATGTTCCCTCATCTCTTTCTAAGCACTTATTTGGCAAGCCTGAAGGAGGCTATGTTTTCTTTCTCTGTTTATATAACACCGAGGTTCTTATCTGTGGGTAGGTCTCCCTGATCCTATCATCACACAAATAACAACAGGTAATGATTTAAAAAAAAAAAGCCAAGGAAAAACATAAGGCTTAGTTGTTGTAATGGCTTTCACACAGTGCTGAAAACACCATGATTTGATAGTAGCAGAAATGACAGAATCTTGTTATTATTACTTTTTTACAGTGCTGTGTTGTTCCAGGGTTTTTGTCAACAATCAATGTCAGTTCTAATTCTTCAAACATGCAAAAATTTGGGTGGAAATCCTGTCTCCACTGAAGCCAAGTGACAGATTTCCATTGGCCTCAATGGGCCAGGAATTCACCCGGTCACAACCTAGAGAAAGAATATTTGTAGTAGCAAACCAAATAAATATATCTGTGTTTTTCTGTGAAAAATCAATTTGAGACTCTTTCTTCTTGGCAAGAGTTATGCACAGCGATATAATATGAGATATGGCAGTACTTGGAACAGGAAATGACTGTGGACACATTGTCAGGGCAGTGCTCTGCTATGCCAATGGCTGAAGCAGAGAAAACTCATAGGAACTTGTTAAAATACTCCAGGAAATAAAATAAAACAAAATAAAAAACAAACCCAGAAATAAAATGGAGTGCACAATGAAAATACCACAGTTGAGATTTCTGTGAGGTTGAGAGGAAATACTGAGATGGGAAACCATACTGAAAGAAAAATAGCACTTCGTGTTGGTTGCCAATGAGGTGCCAGGTGTTGCCCTTTGCAAGAGAGAGAAAGCATCTTGACAGAGATTTTCAAGAACTGGAGTAGCAACACAGCAAAGTATCTTAGAGAACAACAACCCTACAAAATATCTTAATATAGAAATTGGGTACTGGGTGGAACAGCTTTATTAGACATCCAAAGAGTGATTTTCCTATTGCATGGAATTAATATTAGCTGAAGCATATGCGTGTGTACTCAACAGATCACATGAAACAGAAAAGGATTCTTACAGGGGCAAATAACCCTTAAAGGCTTGGATGCGTATGCCAGAAGTACTAGAAGCAGAAAATCACTGGAATCAAAGGACATAAAAGATGTTCTCTACATCAGAGATCAATGATACTTTCAGATATTTAATAATTTTGCTTAAAGAAACAACTCCTCATTATATTAAGTCAGAGCATTATACAGCAGTGGGTATAGTTAACTGGTGAAGTGAGAAATAGCCCAGAAACATGAAAGTCTGTGTACAAAACCAGTGATTTGGTGCCTGAATGTGACTAGAGGCATACTGCTTGTATACATCTGCTACAGACACATCAGTTCGGTATTTTGGGGGAGGTGACCACCCATTTTTTTCCCTGCTCACTGATAATTTCATTGAAACATTTCTCTCACTTGTTTTCTTTTTTTTTTAAACTGGAAGATTAATATACTTTTCCCACTGAAAATGCAACGTTTTTGCAGGAATTCTAACACCATACAGACAAAAATATTTCAGGAGAATAATTTTTTAATTACATGTGAGAAAATTACTACTCAAACACCAACTTCCAAAGGAAATGTAGAACTCTCATGATGATTTAAAGTAATTATTGGAATATGAGACACATTCTTGGAATGTGAGCTATAGCAATGAATAGTTTATATCATATTGTAGGGAATATATTTGTACAGCATAAGAACATCATCAGAATCAAGTGTTTCATCAAAAGTATAACTGGCAAAGTTCCAAATTGTATTCAAACTGATGATCATATATGTCATATCAGCCACATTCAGCTTGTAAACATACTTATTTACTGCAGTGTATGTTGCAAAATTCAAAATGCTCCTCATTGCAACATACTGTATAATGAGTTTTCATTATTTAATACTTCCTTACTTCTTCTGGATGAGGTACTACTAGTTTCTGTATATATGCTTCTAACTTTTAAATAATTTTTGTGCATTTGATGTGTATTTGAAATGAGCAGTCTAGCAGAGGGTTTTGCTGGCAGGAACTGGACCTCTGGGCACAAAGTCTATGAACAGATGTTTGTTACGAATGCATACAGACCAGATCTATTGGGGAAGCAAGTAGTACATGTGCATTCCACTCATCCACAACAGTTCACAACATCAGCCCAAAATGGACTTAAAAAACAAACAGACATGCCACATATAAGGATCAGAAGAATATCTTTTTTTAGGACAACTGTAATCTTTTTACTGAAGTTTTGCTCCCTTTCTTAAGCTGTGTCTCATATGCCTGGGTCTTCACAGCTGTTCAAACTCCAGAAGACGCAAGTTTCCTTGCTATTCAAAGAGTGACTCTTATTTTCTTTAGCTTTTGAAATGTATTTTGACATAAGAATATTTTTCTTCAAAATACTTCATAAAAATACAGAATTGTTCATGAAAGTGAGTCACTTCTGACTCTCAGATCAGAACAACAGCTGCAATGCACTATCATGGCATGAGACCTTGTTTCTGTCTCCTTTCTTTCTTGTATGAACCCTCCCCTGCATCTCCCCCTCTCCATCCACAGCTCTACAAATTGTATAAGATGGATAGATCCCAAAACAGTGTACATATGTAACTTCCACAGTATAGATTAATGTGCATTGCCTGTTTTATCCCAATTCTTTATATTTTACATAATATTTACAATTTTACTTTCCAACTATTTTCTTTTTTTCCCCTCACCTTAACCAAACCAAAAGGGGTGAAAAAAAATAATCAATGTTGACTTTTTTTTTTAAATCTTAGGAAAAACAATTTTAAAATTAAATAGGAGAATTGAATAAGAGCTTGTGGAAACCATGTCCCTTTCCTCCTTCCTTGCAGTCCTTTTTATCTCCACACCATAACTTTTCTTAATTCAGACCAGCATTACATGACAAGATTAGCTGACATCCTGGTAACAACAAGGGTTGTGAAGGGGTTCAACCAATGACAAAGAGAACTCTGATATTGCCTTTGTGATACAGAGGCAGCTTTATTTGCAAATTGAGAGAGTTGCTTTCTTTTAATTTATGAAAGGAAACAGGAGAAAGAGTAAATGATACAAACAAAATACCACTTTACTATGGTAGTCATATCATAAGGAAAAGCTCCTCTGGCAACAAACTTTCCAGGGTTACTTTGCATCAGTTAAATCAGGAAGATAACCTTAGCCAGTAAATTAATTTATTTTCATTAAATGCACCTGTTCCTCATTTCCTATGAAAAAATTAATGCTATATATTAGCTATAGTGCTTTCAGTAGGAGGAGGGCTGTAATCAAGAATTAGTACCAGAAATTGTAAGCACATGCTCCCATCTTCTGGATTATTATTCCACAACACATTGAATGGGTGGTTACTTTATCATCTAAAGAGCTGAACCAAGCTCCCACAGCAATGATCTGCATAATATTCATTGAGAATGCAGCAGCAAGCTCTTATGAAAATGAACACAGACAGAAGAATACATATGAGGTGCAAGACCAAAGCAACAAAGGCATAAGTGAGCTAATTTCACAACAATAAACCTCATGATATTGATACACTTTAGCACTTTCTACATTTGGTATGAAACTGGCAGAGGGCACAAGGAAGTTATTGGAGGAATCATGCCAGATCTGTGGTAGAAACAGGAGATACGTCAAAATAGCTTTCTGGGGGCAAACAATGCACATTGTGCAAGCGTGTAAAGGCAGATGAGACTTTGCAGGTCTATAAAACATAAAAAAATAGCCCACACTACTGGGTACAGAGATTAGAACCCAGATGTCTCACAGATGAGAGCTTTTGTTTCAACTGAAGGAAAGAGAAGTATGAAAGTATTTTCAGTTTGAAGGACTGGAGTACACAACATCATGGATACTCAGCTACAGAAATAAACAATTTCAGTGAGCAGAAAAAAGGGGGGCAACATAAAAGAAATGTGACCTAATCAGGAATAGCTGAACTAAAGAAACCCACAATCTAAAGAAACCCATAATAGTCTAACATAAGAAGAGACACTGTTTAAAGTTGTTTCTGTCCCTTTCTCTTATTCGCTTAGGTATTTTACACTCAGTTTTCTTTTCTTTTCTTTTCTTTTCTTTTCTTTTCTTTTCTTTTCTTTTTCCCTAGGGAGCAATAAAAGCATATCCCTGGCAATTGAATTTTTTTGCAGGATAAATAGATGAGAAAAGCTGTTTCCTTAGGCAATCCTAACCACCATTTGTATGGACTTTTTCACATACTGTTCATGAGAAATTGTATTTACAACAGAGGAAAAGTACCAGCTGAAAAGACAGACACTCTTAAAGTTATCAGTCGTTATGCTGAGATCCCTCAGCCCTACATATACCATCAAAAATTCTATAATCATCATGCTATTTTAATTAACATACCGGCTATTCAAGTTTACATATCAGTGGAAGAGAAGAAAATTGTAATACACAGCAAAGCAGAACCCCTTCTACATGGCATCAGAGTAGGTCTAGAAAAGTCAAACCATTTATGAAGTCTATGTAAAACACTGTAAAAGAAATCATCGTAAAGTAACACACTATTCTTGAACTTAGCTCAAGATATAGGTTAAGAATATACACAACAGTTTTCTCTCAGAGCCTCTGCAAATTCAAAAATGGTGAGTCATTTTCAACAGTGACTGTACTGTGATTGTGTGCAAAGAATACAATGACGTAATACATGAGTACATTAATCTGTAACACAGAAGACAATGAAAAAAACCAGAAGACTGCTGACCAAACAGTGTTTTGAGAACAGTTTTTGATATCAGATACAATAATGATAGGCAGGTTAACAATATATGACGAGAAGATAGCTAATGTCTTAGAAGCACCAATATTTTATTAAGCTATAGATTAGATAACATCTTGTTCTCAACTGGTTTGTTAGCAAAACCTTGTTTGCCCCAGTATCACCACCTGCAAGCCATGGCACAGGAAGCATGAAGACCTTGTGAAGAGCTTGGTTACTCAAATATTCTATTGCTCCATTCCAAACAATACTTATCCTAGACTTTTTTTTTTTTTATGATTTATATAAATGCCACACAGCAACATGGCTATGATAGTGCTTTTAAAGGAGATGGAAGTCCTTTTCACAGATTTATTTTTTGTGGAATACCTTTGAATTTAGGAGAAAGGATTACTTAGCAACATATTCCAATTTATATTCAGATTCAAGGTAATTTCTTATCTGTAGAAGACTCAGAATATAAAGAAGATAAAGTGGAAGTAGAAATAAAATAAGAACTCATATTGAATATGTTGAATGGGAATCCTCCAGCTAGCACAAATCAATGAATGAGTAAGTCCCAACTCCAAATGTCATTATCTTTCATAGGCACAATTGATATTCACCTAATCCACAGACCTGAAGAGAGAGAAAATGCTCATTTTCTAAATAAGGGTTGGGGGAAGCATTTCCCCTCATTCTAGAGACTACAGAGCTACAAATGCCCCTGTGTCATCCTGTCAATACTGCTGTCAGTGTGTACACAAACACATCTGTCTTATTTATTTATTCAGTCATCAGAATTCCAAGTCTGCAAGCTAGTCATAATTACACCTTCCAAAGAGGCAGGCACCTGCCATTTACTCTACCTTTTTCAATTACATCTAATTGAAGACTTGAGCTCAAATAGAGGAAGGGAGACAAGAGTTCTTCAAATTGTCTAAACACTTTCTGTTGAATAGAAAAAGAGAGGTTTCCTACCACAGCTCAAAAGAAGTCCTCCAACATGACTGGCATAATAAAGAACTGGAATATGAGATGCATTTCCTTCCTCTAAATACCCTACACCACGAGAATGCTTTTTACACAGTTGATGGCTCACAGCCAGAAGAAAAGGCCCCTCACCTCTATCCCTCCCATCACTGCTGAAGGTAAGCTATTAGAGAATTTCTTGAGAACTTATCCTGGGTAACTTCCAGTAATTTTCTCCTTTCAAGGGCAGCACGTCAGATATGGAAGGGGAGGAAAGAAAAAAAAAAGCAGTCCTGAAGAAACCAAGTTTATTTATGTGATGATGCAGATGAGATGCCCAATAGTAGATTATCCTCTCTGAGTACAGCTGTAAACTCCTTAGCAACAGTAACCTGATAGTCACTGAGCTAGAGTAACCTTGTAGGAATTGAAGAAGCTGGAAAAAACCCCAGCTGGCTCCACTTATATAAGGGATGTAATTAGGCCTAAAAGAGAGGATGATTTCAGCCTATGTGATCTGCATTAGGAATAGGTCCCTGAGAGCATTTTTTGAGAAGGTACTTCTGGTACTTGAGTGTGTGCACACACGTCTTGGAATTTTCCATTTCCTCGGATGGTGACACAGAAGTTTTCATCAAGAGATAGTAGGAGGGTATCATTTGGAGAGAAGATGGGAAGAGTCAAAGAAAGAAATCCTTCTATCAAGTGATGTGATGGGAGAAGTTGACCACATTAGTTGGTCGCTAAAATACATAGACAAGAAACTACAGCTAACATATTGTTAGTAAATTAGACTAATTACGCTAAAAACAAAATGGCCAAATGGAAAATGTCTCACATTTGTTAAGGAGGAACCAGTGGTAAGTAGTGTAAAATACATAGGAAAAGCAGAGCAGTTAAAAATATAAAACCTCATCATCAAATTAGTTATACATCCACAAAGATGCACCAGTATAATCCTTCAATTCATTTATAATCAAAGATAAAAAGCTATTTGTAATCTGAAGAGAGGATATTACTACATTAGCACTTCCTAGCCCCATTACTACCTTCCTAAGTGCAGAGGGAACCTGCAGTGATTATATGTTTAATTTTAAGACAATGGATGATGAGAGACATTTAACCATTGAGAACTCTGTACATAAAAATCTAAGTTAGAGAAATGAAATACAAACACTATAATGGAGTTGTCCTGGCTGTTTGAAAGCCTAAAGGATTTAATGCTACTGAGTGAAAGCAAGGAAGAACTCAGCTACTTTTCATTATTTGTATCATTTGCCAGAAAATGCAAACAATTGTACCAAGGGGAGAAGAAGGGAAGATTCCCTTTCTCTGCCTTTCCACCCACTTCTCTTTCTTTCTACAGAGAAATGTAGGCTGAATGTAGTCAACTTTAAACAGGCTAGCAAAGCCAAGGTGATTCTTTCAGATTTCACTGCACATTCCGCAATACTATTCATCTTCAGTGGTATTTCTGGAGAACGCAATGTCACGGGTAGGAAGTCATGGCCGAACACACTGCACGAACACCACCAGCAACTATCTAAGCTGTTTGCACCTGCTCCTTTTATCTCCTGTTATGAGGAGCGAGAAACTAGACAAAAGAACAGTTAATTTGCTTTCCTAGCTAGGTGCTAGTGTAGAAGAGGTATCTGCCAGGCCACCAAAGCATAGTAAGCATACAAGACATATTCTGTGGGTTTTAAGTGTATACTTTTAATTTTATCATGTAGCCTCTTTTTGTAATATATACAGAGGATGAGAAGAACTTGATTTGTCAGCATCACTTGAATAGCTCTCCTTATGTTCATCTCTTTAATTTTGGGGTTTTTTTCGTAGCACTGCATATTTCTTCTCATGCTTGTTTATTTCTCCTATTGTCTCCATTTTTCATTAGTATTTTCAATCAGTTCCTGAGCAGAAGACACTACCTGTCAGACAAGAGGACTGATATTCAACTAATATTTTTTCATATGTGGATACATTTTGGCAGTGATGGAGTGTGCCAGATTTGATGATATAAAACATGCAGAACTTTAAGTATGTAAAGATTCAGTTCCTCAGGTTTACTGACATGCTTTGAAGCAGATGGAAGACCTGGTTTTGGTTTTTATAAATAAAAGAGAAGTACAAATTTATTTCAGAGATATTTCACTGGTCAAAAAAATGCAAAATTGGTGATCTTAATGGAGTGACTTGTAAGATTCATTTGGCTTATTCGCTTCCCTGTCTATTCATTCATTCATGTACCTGGAAAACTGAAGCAGGATTTCACTAAATATGTGTCATGGTTTGTGTGCAGGTGTAGGGGGATATATGCACACAGTAAGCATGCACATTACTCTTTCCTTTACCTTGGTAGCATCACCCTTCCTTTCTGTTGCATTTTATCAGCCTGACATGAGGAATAAAGGCACTTACTTCACTCTCTTTCCTGACATGAGCAGAAAGCCTTGTTGTTTGACAGCACAGATTAACTATGTCCACAATGATGACTGTGTTCAAAGAAAAACTATACTCAAGACTTTCTTGCTCCACCAAAGGTCTGAGCACTAATCCAGTTTAAGATGGGGGGGCAGGGACACAGGGAACCAAAACTAAAACAAGCCAAAGTGTGTTTAGGTAGTGCAAGTGATGAATAAACCAAGACAACGTGGCACATCATTAGTGCACTGACTGAGAAATATGAGATTATTGTGGCAGATTCAGGACTATGTAGGTGTATTTCTCTCACAACACTGAAAACAGATCTCAGACCTGTATGCACAAAAGCTACACAGAACTAATTCTTACATTTGCAATGAGAAACACTGTGAGTAAACTACCTACTATGTTTATGTCCATTATTAGATCTTCCTTCATCCATGCACAGCAAATGTGGCACCCAACAACACACACTGAGCAGTAATGAAAGCCAGAACTCTCTTTATACTTCTTGTATTAATATATTGAACACATTGCTACTTATTGCATCTTACTCTAAACAGGCATTCACTGCTTCACAGATCCTTTTATTTCATAGTCACTCTTATTTCAATGTCAATGTAGTTGCTTGTCCATGTACTTCAAATAATTAGTATAATTAACAATATTTGTGGTTTGCCTGATGTACGGCTTGGCTTTTTCAAGTGGAGTACCCTCTTCATTCTTTTTATACATACATGATTGATAGTTCCAATTTTTTTATTCAACATAACACAGTTAACAGAGCTTTTGTGAAAGGCTCAACAGCCTCACAGTCTGTGGGTGAGACTGCATTTACTACAGAGCAAGCAGAATAAATACAAGGTAGGCAGGGTAAACTGAACTTTAGCCTCCAAAGCAGGTTTTTACTCCTAGAATGGGGATAAAACCCTTCCACACATATGAAAAGGGCAAACGAGAGCATGGTATGTTCCTCAGTGCAGCATGAGGCAGCTCCAGAGCTCAGCAGGACTCCTTCTGAGGGCTGTCCTGAGAGGGAGCAGGGAGCCAGGGACACTTGCATCCCCTGGAGAAGAGAGCTTGGTTTCACAGGCAGCCTGAACATGTCACTTCCCATCAAAAACAAGCATGAGCCATTGAAACATCTGAAAGAAAGATGTGCCAGGACAAACCCAGTGCAAGCTCCATGCGAGATACATTGTCACTGCTGTGACAATGCCAAGCTTCATTGCCGCCAAGCTTCATTGCTACCAAGCTCTGACAAGCAAACACCTGTGGTATGGATGTAGTTTAAGAAGTTACCTCATGTTGCTACATCCAACTGTACAGTGCTGCTTAGGAATATTAATATTTTGGCTCTGTGCAATATTGTACTATGTTGACATAACCTTAGTTTTCCCGCTTCCCTCATTAGCCTGTGTTAACATTGCTTCAGATTTAATTTGTTTCCCTAGCATTTGTTGTAGGAGCTGCACGAAATGGGGTAGCACAAACTTTCCCAAGCCAGTATTGACGTTCCAAACGTGGTGAAATGGTGTAATACGCAAGAGAACACACTGCAGATACTCACTACAGTAGAAGGTAGGTTTGTTTTTTCTAGAAATGTTTCATTTGTTCTAGCAGGTGTGTCTGATACCTTTTACATAATGATAAACCCACACACATTCCTCATGCAAATAGTGGCCCAACAGTTGCTCTTAGTTGCTTCAAGTAGTAAGTGCATGTAACAACCTGTACTTACATATACACATATGTTGACAGAGCGTTTATACAGTGTAAGGTAAACAGATCCCATTGTGCAAAGGGAGGGACACACAGAGCTGCTGGAATAGAGGTGCCATACCATGGCCAATATGTTCAGAATCAGCTGAAATTGTCCGAAAAGCTCTTCAGAGATACTGGGAGAGTCATAAATCTTATCTTTCTTCTCCTTTCTGCAGCCAGATAATATTTTACTCTCGTGTGTTATTTGAAAAGCCTTGCCTATATCAACCTGTTCCACAAAGGTTTGGGGAGCAATGTCTGGGAGCAATATTCGAGGCTCACTGACCTGGACATTACGTGCTGTGGCCACTGCTTACTTGGGTACCTACATGTGCTCCATTGACCTGCCCTGGAAACTCAGGTGTGGTCAGCAGAGTGCTTCTCTCATTTCTATCTCACATTTTCTGCTAGCTTTCTCTTTCTTTAAATCTTCCAGGTGCTGTGTCTCAAAGGTCAGCAGAACATTTCTTATGCCAGCCTTTACTGTTAATTAGGTAGGATTATTATTAAGAGCTTCTTTTTTCTTTTTATTAATTTCACTTCACAACTGAATCCAATCTGGACAGGTTGATGGCCAGTTTCTTAATAGGAAAAATTAATGTTTGTTGAAATGGTTGTTCTGGCAAACATGTCTGTGAGATAGCTTGCTGATGATTCCTCAATCCACTGTACTTGAAGGAAAGTGGAAATGAAAGAAGAAAAAAAAGAAGCATCTCAGTTTGTGGCAATATCCAAATACACCTATAGCTACTTTATTAACACAGAATTACCACTCTAGGATGTAACTGATACACTAATGTATTAGTGTATCTGAACTTTCTAACTCAAGCCAGCGGGTCAAATCAGCACCCATGTTTGATGCAGGACATTCACAATATCACAACACCTGTCTCTGAGCTTAGAGGTTGTGAATTACAACAGATGAGAGGCAGATATTTGCTTGCATCTCTGTTGTACCTGTTCTCTGGTGTCTACCAACTGTGTTTGGCAGTCACTAGTTTAACCTTACGCACTTGATCTGGCACTGAAATGGACTGAAGTGCTGACACCACTCACCACTGTTAACTGGAGCTGTTAACTGGACCAAGATCCTAATACGTTTTTCAGACCTCATGGCCCACCTCAGTGTTTTTAATGCTTTCAGGACAGTTGAACACATAGCCTTAAACAGTGTAAGTCATCTACAGCAGCAGTTTAAGTTTTGAGGTTTGAATTTGCACAGGAACATAATGGGAGTGCCCAGTCAGCAGAAACGTGTTTGCAGAGGCTGGCACCCCTGCATGGAGACGTGGTGTCTGCGTGAGCACCCAGCCTAGCAGCAAAAGCCTCAGTCCTCTCTGCCTCTGATCTGTTCCTGTGCTGTCAGGAGCCAGTGAGAATATGGGAAATGGGCTGTAACTGCAGTATTCAGGAGGCTGTAAATGGGAGGTTCCCCACTGGGACTGGGATACGGTCCCTTGGGAGTTTCACTTTGTTTTCAATGGGGTCAGGATTTCATCTCATTATATATTTACCACTGAAAAACCTGCTAAGCTGCACAGACACTGACAACCAGATAACTAATTGTTTATGCAGAGAGTTCCTGTGAAACACTGGACTCCCACAACAAGTCAGTATATATTTCATGCCCATTTGGGTACAACTACAACATGCCATAGTAAGCAGGACAAATAAAATAAAAACATTCAGATGGGTTGCCCAAGACAGATTCGGACCTCTGCATCTCCTAATCCCTCAAATGTGTGATGAGTTTTGTCTTTCCAAATGAGTAGTTTCATTCATTTCATAGTATTCAGTTTTAGTAAAAGCACTAGAATTTGTCTCAGTATGACTAAGAAATTAGCTAATAATTGTCATCATGCTTATCTGTTTGGCATTTTAGCTTGAGTTCCTACTAATAAAGAACTATTTGAGATTTTAACAGAAATGTAAATGTTGAAGTTTCACAGGTCATTGAGTTTTATAATATTGAGTCATTGGGCTATTATACATTGATCGAGCAAATAGCAAATGGTGTGACTTGCCAAAGAGCATTACTCAAATATTGACCAGGAATTGATGACAGTCGGCTACTCTCCAAGGACTACAAAAGTTAACAGGAAATTTCTACCTAAGGCAACTGCAAGCTTCTTCCCTAAGACAGGCAGTTTTGTTAGTTCCTTTTTGTTGCCATCTTTTCTAGTCTCCTCTGCTAAAACCAAGCAATTATATCATAAACAGAAATGTACTTGGAATAAATGCTTCGATTTATGTAAATTTTTCTTAGTTTATCTCTCAATCATTGCTTATTTCCAACTATCTGTATTGCTTTAATTAATAATATCTATTCTTCTTCTTATATTTTAATTTTCTTTTATTATTATGATATATATTTTTATTTAATTAATCATATATATGCTTCCACCAACAGAGAGTGGAACAAGTAGGGTCCTACAGAGTAGGACAGGTAGCTTGGGAGGAATACAGAGAAATTGTCCAGGCTCATGTTAGGAAATCTAAAGCTCTGATAAAATCAAATCTGTCCAGGGACATTAAAGGTCATCAAGAAAAGCCTCCATAGGTAAATCAGTGATAAAAGAAAGACTTGGGAAAATCTGGTCCCTCTCCAGAAGGAGATGGAAGACCTAGTTACCCAGGATATGGGAAAGTCCTCAGTCTTCACCAGCAAGTGATACAGCCACACTGCCCAAGTTGCGGAAGGCAAAAGCAGGGACTGGGAGAATGAAAAAACACCCACTGTAGAAGATAAGGTTTGACGCCATCTAAGAAAGTTTAAGGTGCATAAGTCCATGGGACTTGTGTCAAGACACATCCGCAGTTTTTGAGGGAACTGGCCAAGGAAGTGGCTAAGCCACTACCCATCATATTTGAGAAGATGTGGCAGTCCAGGGAAATTCCCACTAATTGGAAAATGGAAAATATTACCATCACTTTTTGAAAGAGAAAAAAGAAAGACTCAGGGAACTGCAGGCCAGTCAGTCTCACCTCTGTGCCTGGCAAGATCATGGAGCAGATCCACCTGGAAACCATACTAAGGCACAAGGAAAATAAGGAGGTGGTTGGTGACAGTCAGCATGGCTTTGCTAAGAGCAGATCATGCCTGAAAAATGTGGTGGCCTTCTAAGACGGGGTTACAGCGCTGGTGGATAAGGGAAGAGTGATTGACATCATCTACCTGGACTTGTGCAAAGCATTTGACACTGTCCCACACAATATTCTTGTCTCCAAACTGGAGAGACATGGATTAGACAGATGGACCACTCAGTGGATAAGGAATTGGCTGGGTGGTCGCACTCAAAGAGTTGTTTTCAACGGCTCACTGGTCCAAGTGGAGACCAGTGATGAGTGATGTTCCTCAGGGGTTGGCATTGGGACTGGTGCTGTTTAACATCTTTGTCATACTGCTCCATTTTAAAATGTGATTTGTATATAGTGCAATGTATTTTATCTTGGACAAAGAATGTTAAAGGACAAGCTTCTAGCATGGCACTATTCAATTTTACTTCTCCAGAGTCATAAGCTTGATCCCAAAGACAACATTTCAGCTCAGAAAGGAGAAATTGCTGTTGAGAAGACCTTGTCTTAAATCCTACCTTTTTCTAGGACATAGGATAACCTCCAGGAATTTCAAAACCTGGTGCTGCAGTCAGATTCTGGTACAGTTGGAGGTATTAGCACACTGTTTTTAAAAATGTACAGCTAGAGGAAGTTACTCCTGCTTTGTCCACCTGGCTCAGAACCAGAGACTTCACCCATATCCACAGAGGAATGGACTCATTCTCCTCACCATAAAATAATTTGAATTAATTCCCTGAAGAGCCCATAAGACAGTTTGGGATCAATGTTCCTTCCTGTGGAAGCTATTCCATACTACTTGGAACAAGCAGATATTATCTTTGCCAGAGAGAGTGCGTAGGCTCTTGGACATTCAGCTAGATTGAGGAAAGTAGTGTGTCAGTTCTTATTCTACTGCCTATTTCACACTTTTGTGCAGCGTGTTTAATAAAACAGGAACTGACATCAAAGTATCCTCTCTCTCATATGAGTTGTTAACATGAGATCATAGAATCACATTCAATTTCCTCCTTCTTCCTTTTAATCTCCTTTGTTTTTAATCTAAGGGATGTTGAACCAGCCCCTAAAAATCAGCCCAATTTCAGCAGGAGAAAAGCTGTGAGGGTGATGAGACACTGCAACAAGTCACCCAGAGAAGAGTGGTGTATGCCCCATCCCTGGAAGTGTTCCAGGCCAGGTTAGATGAGGCTTTGAGCAACTTCTAGTACCACTGCCAGCACAACGAGATACAATTTCAGTGTTCCCTGTGGCAGAGAAGGAACCTGAGCCCAAACATCCACTTTTGTACCATGCGTCCCTGCATGAAACATATGTGTGTTAAGTGACCTTTCCACATGAAGCTGTGTGCAGACTGTGGCCAATTAGGCATTTTGATAGCAAGCCACTGGATTAGGTCCTGCACACCATGAGATGAAGAGAGCAGCTTATTCATGAACCCACAAGCAGCTTAAGCACAGGAAAAGAACCAAGTCAGCTACTCTGTGCTGGAGGCCCTTAGCCAAAGCCAGATCAACCTGCAGTAGCATAGCTCCCATGTTCATGTCTGCACTACAGCTGAAGGTGATAGGACAATGCAACACATCTGTCCAGCCAGTTTCAGCAGGCATGCATAGGAACTGACAAGCACTCATAATGGGATAGCGTGGTCTTCGGCACAGGTTAGCAGTCCAGCTACATCTCTGGAATTCCCATTACAATAAAAGAGGGCAGCCTGGCCCCACTGGGGTCTGCCCTGCTGCTCTTCCCAGCTGCTGTTACACCATCAGGTAAACAAAAGGAGCACCTCCAGAGGCAGCTACACCAACATACCTCGAGAAGCATTCAGTCACCACTTAGCACACAGAGACACAGAGCAACTGCAAATAAATACCTGTCAACACCTGAGCTGTGAATATTGCATTGCTATCCTTTGTGTAAAATGCCAAAAGCTTTCCTTTGTATTTTTAGAGATTTGCACTCATATCATTATTTTCCAGCCTTCCTTAGAGTTCTAAGCCATCATCTAGAAGGGGGATTAGGTTTTTTTTCTGCTCCAGGTTTGGGAGCAGAAGTGTCTCAGGAACAGCTTTTGCACTTTTCTGCCAGCAGAGGATACCCAGGACCAAAGCTTCCCGCAGCCTTGAATGCAGATTCTGCTTTAAGGCTACAAGCACTCACTTCCACAGTCTTTGAACTAGGAACAGACAAGATGTGACACCTCACTTCAGTCATCCCTATAATTTGGGGAAAATACATAAAGCTAGTTTTGAAATTCTACCATTTTCATTCAGGCTTGCGAAGTTTTCCAGCAGTAGGAATTTTGAACTGCCAGTCTGTGATGTTTTAAGAACTACTGCACCTTGCCAAGGACATTTCTCATGACACAGGCTCATGATGGATAGATCAATAGATTCTTGAATCCTCATATCCTTTTCAAATTACTACCCAAGATATATACCTGAGTAGGCCATCTTATCTGATAACTTAAACAAGCAACCTGTCTACACTTTAATTGTTATTGAGGATTAATGTTGTTTATAAAATGAAATCAATACAATCTCTATTGCTTATTAACTGAAACATTCTAGGCTCTGCTCTGTTTGCTTTGCTTTTCAATTAGTTTCTATTATTTTCCCTATTGGCTTTTAACAAATAGCTGTAGAAATAAACTTAATGGTTGTGAAACTGTTATCAGAGTCAACAAAGTCCCTTAATGGAAAGTCTTGTATATTTAAATGTAAAAAAGAATCCACTGTTTAATCATTTGACATTATGAGATAAGTTTATTACTATACATCTGTTCTGTGCTGGGCCTTGACTTTTTTTTAAGCTAAGCAATTAAGACTTCTTAAGGTTTCTCTAAAGTTCAGATGTCAGAACTGTTAAGTTAGTTGCTACGTTTAAGATGAACAAATTCCACAGTCTAATAACTGTTGCTAAAAAATAGCAAAACTGAGAATGGGCTGAAAACAATGATATTGTTAGGAACATATTAAATATCATCCTGTTACAGTGTAAAAGTGTTCTCAACACTATGCAACAATTAAGTGTCTGAAACATCTAACAGACACTGCCCACGCTTTCTCTGTGATCCAGATATGCATCAGTCAAGTGGGCTGCTGCAGTTGTCAGGGTTTGTTCCTCCCCAGCAGAATGGAAGAAGAACAAGAAGTGTTAAAGGATGGTTTCTTGACTCCAGATGTACCTCTGATTCTGAAGTAAGATCCAGGCATTGAGTGGGTAAATGTGAAGGAGGATGGACAGGTAGAATAGTTTTAAGGGTACAGAGAGGCAACGACGTAGGTGACAAGTGTCAATACATAGCGTGATAGCAGCATGTCCCACTCCAGCCAGCATCAAGATTGTACAAATCTGTTTTCTCAGTCATTAATTTTTGCTCTTTGAATGAAGAAAACTTTTCTTTCACATTACTCACCATGTAGGTGACAGAAGTGTGTTTGCTGATGGGCCTTTCGAGCAGAAACTCTCAGTTTACAGGAATACAGTCCACCACGCTTGCTGAAAGCTGTACCTCTATGGATCTTTCCTGCACTGCAATTTTACACCTTACTACTCATAGCCAGAGATGCCTGCAACCCAAACTCTCTTGGCACACTGTTTGTGAGCTCTCAGTAGTTTAGCTGGATGTAGTCATGAAGCAAGCAAATTTACAAGAGATAGTTACATAACGAAGTGATGAGTTTGCACAGGCAAACAGCTTTGCCTGCTGCTGCTCAAACCACAGGCACCAAAACAAGTGGCACAATTCCTGCACTTCTGTACAAAATGATTTTGATTTGGTAGCGTCACCTCCACTTCGTGTTCACTGACATAAGCAGAGAGCTAGTATAACACTGGACATGGCTGAATCACAATCAGGAAACAGAGAAACTTTTGGATGCAAGTGTATAACCAGAGTACCATTTTGCATACTCAGAACCACACACAAGTAAATAGTTCTAAAAGCCATTACAAATGGTGTATAAGCTAGCTAATGCAACCTATCTCAGCAAACGTCCATGTTCTCCCAGTTTCAAATAATTCTGTTTGCAATCACCACAACTGTTCCTAGCCTTCACACAGCACAGATACATTCCAGGGTAGGGCGAGGCAAAAGGTTATGAAGCTTACTCAGGTGTCATTTATTTCATGAAAGTCTGCTGGTTATTATAATCAAATGTCAATTTTCTGTAATTGTGGCATGCAATGGAAAATCCCTACTTAGGACATGTTCTGCCACTTGCTGGTGAAGTACACTAACCCTCAACAATGAAGCAATACTGAAAAAATAGTTTTGACATGTAAGCAGGTCCAGGAGTATAATTAACATGTATTTATTTTGATTTTTTTCTTATAGTTTTGCTGTAAGAAAATCATACTGTATTTTAAAAGAAAAGTTCAATGAAGAATTAAAGAATTCTTCCTACTCAGTTAATTTATTAATCTAATTACTAATTAATAACACTTTCTACTTTAATGGCCTCTGCTTTGACTTACCTTCACAAACATAGATGAATATTGTAGTAATCTTGCAATACACAAATGTACCAGTGGCTTGCAGAGTAAGGATCAGAGCATAGAGTATAACTTGAGCTCACCCCAGATGCCATTAGAAGACAATATTCTCTGAGAGGGAGCTTGCTTTCAGAGCTTCAAAATTAAGTAATAACTACTTTAATCCAGAGGGGATTCTACTTGGAAATAAGAATACAATTTTGTGTCAGAACCATGACTGATAATTTACACTGGGCTGTGTGGGGCAGGAAAGATCACTCAGTATTTTAATACTTTTATTCTTCCCTTTTAAATAACGCAAATGAATGGATTTTATACACATATAATAACCATATTATTCTGAGGAGTTATGAAAGTGTGGAAATGGTTTGACAATGCTAAAATTGAAGCAAGCTCTTAAAGAAAACTTGGAAAAATTTTCAGTAGCAAACATCTTTTTCACATAGGAGGCTATGGAAAATAAATGCACAATGACAGTTTACATTTTGAAACTCAGGATGAAGACATTTGTATCAGAATCTAACCTCTAGGTCAGCTTGTACATAGAGGTAGTAGACTTGCCATCACTCGCAGATTAAAGCTGGGGCTGACTTACTCTCTGAAAAGATGGTACAGTTCAAATAATCAGTCTGGGTTTGAGCAAAAATCACATTGTGCAGTTTTATGCCTTGTTCCATACATATGGAAAAATATTATCTGTATCTACCCTTAAAATCTTGGATTCTTGTGGAAAGAGAAGAAATTAATAGTATCTCAGTAGTCAAGCAATCAGGGTAGTTTATGAGAAGATGTACTTGAAAAATTAATAGGGGAGAGGAAAATGAGGAATTTCCTCAAGGATTTCATTAGCATGCCAAGTTGATCTAATATTCCTCATTAGCGTTTGTATTCTCTGTGCATTGTATTTTTTTGTAGCTGGCCTACTGTAGAAGAAAATACATGCAAAGAAAATGTACAAAGCTTCCTTGAGCCTGTGCCTGAAGAATTCCTACAACTGAAATTATCTGTACTGATTTTAACTGGCATGCATATGATAAACACCCAGATTTTATGCAGGTTTTTTAGAAAAGCTGAATTAAGTTGATTTGTAATAGTCATTCCAGTGATCACATCAGCACTTTTAAACACATACACTGTTACTTTCTGTAATGCAAAGTTACATGATTGTGGGACCCAATGGGACTTCAAATATTTTTCCAACTACTGATTGTACGTTTTCACACACATATACAGTGAGGAATAGAAATTATGGAACAAACCTGAATAAAGGTTTATGAGGAATAAAGGTCCATAACTCTTAAAGAAAATGTATATGTGTATGCATCTCTATAAAAATATACATGTTGATTGTTTTGAAAAAACACTTAATTTTAAAAATTATTTAATTCTGGCTATTCAGATCATTAGCAAAAAAGGACTTAATATTGTGTTTATTGGCATAATAATACACTTTTTTATATTTGCTTGTAGAACAATAATACAAACATTATTCCAAGGGTTAACGTTTTCACAGCTTCATAATTTTAGCTTTTGTATTACAGCTCTCCTCTTTACCATCTACATCTATTCATTTCTTTGGACTCCTGTGATTACATTTTAAACAAGCCTGACCTTTGTTAAATGACTTGGTTAAGGCTGATTTAGGGGCACAACTTTATTCTTATTAATATGCATGCCCGTAGGAAAATTGGAGAAATGCTCTGCAAAAACAGCATTCTGTTTAGCAGAGAGAAGAACAAAGTATTATGGTTTTGGCACAAATATGCAACTCTTAAGTCATAGGATGGAGAATAATTGCTTAGCAGCTCTTCAAAAAAAGGATTGCAGAGTTATAAACTGTGACCTGAACTTGAAATTACAGTGTTGGACCTCTGAGCAAGATTAAACATGGTTTGAAATTTTTCAGAGAAGACATTTCAAGAAAGCACCTTATAATGATGTATTTCATACACAGAACACAAAACTGAAGTTCAGCACCTAATTGGCAGATCTGCAAATTATTTTCAGAGGGTATTAATGGCAATGGTTAACAGTTTCTGCAAATAAATACAGTAACACGAGAACTCAGTAGAATATACCCCTAAGTAAAACAAGAGATGCTAAGTGACCATAAATGCAATGTATACTACAAAATGTATTTTGCTACAAAATGCCCGAAGTTATGTATTGGTTTGCACAGAACTATAAGGATCAGGTCCCTGTTGGTGTCCTCACAGGGCTCACACCTACCTCTCTAATCGGCTTGTGCAGTCTTTGCAAACAAAAAGAGCTCACTACAGTCACATAACCTGGGGAGGAGAAGTGCAGAGCACAGCAACTTCAGGGATTATACAGTGCAGAAATATCATTCAGATGTCTAGAGAAGATGTAGAGAGGTGCAAATATGAACTTTATAGGCTTATTCTCTTGAATGTTATCTGTCTCCATGCGTAAAATAAGTCATGTATTTCAATTAATTTTTTATATTACATGAATAGTTGTATTTGATACATTTTTTCATGTAAAAAGAAGTCAACAAAGTTTAGAAAAAGATCAGTTGGCCCATTCTTAGACTGACAACCCAAAAACCACATGCTCTTTCTGGATCCAAGTTTGCTCAAACAACATTGTCAGTGTTGTTTTATTTGGGTATGATTTCTGTCTCATTCCCCTAAGGAAAAGCAAGTAAAACGGGATGCCACAACACACTCACAGCCACCAGGTCCAGTTGCAGGAAGTCAGCATCCATCCCTTTGAAAATATCAGAAATGCCTGCTAATAGTTAACCAGTATGCATAATTAAAAGCTCTACCGAATGCTTGGCAAAACAGTGGCCATTCCTCACAAAAAGCTATAAATAGAAGGAATACTGAAAAAAAAAAAAACAAACCAAAACTACCCAGAGATCTTTTTAAATGCCTGATTTTTGTATGAAGCTTTATTTATTTGAAACAGTAGGATACCAAAGATACCTTATAAAGCTGATTAAACTTCACCATGGGTCACATAACCAGTTGAAGGGGTTTTTTTTGCCTCCCAGATCAGTTCATGTGAATATTACTTTGCAATTACAACCATGGAAATGATCTAGCAATATCTGGGAGCCAAAGAGCCCTGCAGCAAGAGTGGAAACAGCAATATCCTCTTCAAGCAGACCTTAGGATCGTTTGGTGAGATGCCAGTTCTCTGGTGGAAAGTACCCACATTTTTCTGGATTAGCCTGCATCTCCAGCCTCTTCTTTCTTCCTAGCCTCTAGCTCAGCAAACCACTTTCTCCCCAGTCCTCCCTCCACATCACCTGTGCCAACACAATTTCTGAGCCTCCTGAGGGAGTGTTTTGGCTGCACTCTCAAGGTCTCAGTGCTTAGCCATGGAGAAAGCAGCTCAGGAGCAACTTTTGAGGAGCGACTGCCGTGCTCAGTACTAGTAGGGCACCTTGAGTTCTGCACTAAGGGGGAAAATTGCCTTATGCGTGAGAGCAGCACAGAGTCAGTGCCTTGCTCCCAACCTCCAACGCTGTGATTGCTGATCATTCAAACCCATTCCTGATAGACCAGGTGGCAAGGGACCCATGAAAGTGTTTGATTTCACCTTGTAGAAATCAATGAGACTTTTTCCTTATAACATACTCTTTCATGCTCTCCTGAATACTGTTGAGGACACTGTAGGACTGATTCCTAGAAGAAAGTGGATGCAATTCATGACCTAGCAGAGGAAACAACATTACGTGTATTGTTGGCACTAGCCTGGAAAGACATTAGAGAGAGAAGACTCACCGAACAAGACAGTGAGAGCACTGGAAGCTACAAAAGTCTGAAAGAAAAACGGCAAGCACCATTTCTGCTTGCAAACTTGTGTTTGTGCTTGCAAACAGTGATTGCAAACTTGAAGTGAGAGAGGACAACAAACTACATGTGCATTTGCGATGTGATGTGTCACAGAGAAAAAAACGCAGTACAGTTTTGTGGCATGCATAGTGAAATAGGACTGCCCAGAACAGACACAAAACAGGAGCAAAAGGCACTATCGCTTGAGTATAGCATTTATCTGGGAATTGCTGCCTTGGAAAAAGTGTGGACAAACAGGGAGACGTTAAAAGGAGCCAACCTGCTATGGGTTTGCCTGACACACGATTTAAAAAAATCAAATTCAAAGTCTAATACTGGAACCTGCCTAGCTCCAAATTCCACCAAAGTTCATACGATGTATGCTTGCTTTCAAGTGCATCTCTGATCTCACTGAGGTTGATCATATTGTTGAGGTCAAATGCATATTGCTGTGCTATACTAAGACAGGGTCTGAGACATCAACGGAAGTTTTCTGAAAAATATGTATGAAACCTTTATTGTGACTTAAGAAATTGTTTCCACTGCCTGGATTTCTTTTCCAATGCCTCCAGCTAAACTAAAATCAGAAAGTAGAAAAATTTTCATCAACTCTTTCAGCACATTGTAATTAGAGCCCATTTCATCATTGTAAGCATCCTTTAGTCAAATAAATGCTGATTTGAGCTGCAGCATCAACAACTGCAATGAAGTGAATCCATATAGCAATCCTCTTGCCCTTTGCTTCTAGATACTGCTGTATATATTCCTGTGATCAGGGCCAAGGCTGTGACCATGGGGTTCAGGCTGACACCCCAGTCAGCACCTGCCGTGTCTGCCAGCTGGGTCACAGAATCACAGAATATTCTGGGTTGGAAGGGACCCACAAGGATTATCTAGTTCAACTCTTAAGTGAATGGCCTGTACGAGGATCGAACCCGTGACCTTGGCATTACTAGCACCATGCTCTAACCAACAATACCCGCAAGTTTTACTTATTAACATATCTAGATATTATTTACATAATATTTACACATTAATACACTTCTCTACCAAGTAAGACCCCCATAAGTCTCTTGAGTGCTGAAAATTAACTAACTCCTCCTTAACTTTTTGTTTCTTACTTTTATTTGATACTCTCTAATAGTGTTTCCTTAGTAAGCTATTAAAGGTACATCATTTCCAATTTGCTGACACAGTATGCAACCAAGATCAGAGCTAATAACATTCCCCAACTTCTAAGTCCCTCCAAATTGTATGCTTTTGAAATAAACTTGGACAGACAGACCCTTGTTGCCCTTGTGTAAAGAATTATTATTGCCCTGAAAAATATGTCAGTGCAGTTGCTAGCTTGATAGACTACTTATGTCAAACCTGATCCTGAAAGGATTTGTACAACAAACTCCTCCTGAATACTCTGAAAGTTCACATAGAGAACTCCTTCAGGATTTGAACTATTACTGATTTTCCCTCTTTTAAATATCTCTACCATATTGTGTATCTATGTTGGGAATAAAATTGGTGAAGGGCCTTGAGGGGAAGCTGTATGAGAAGCTTGGTCTTTTCAGCCTGGAGAAGAGGAAACTGAGGGGAGAACTCATTGCAGTCTACAACTTTCTAGTGAGGGGAAGAGGAGGGGCAGGCACTGATCTTTTCTCTGTGGTGAGCAGTGACAAGACCAAGGGAATGGCATGAAGTTATGTCAGGGGAGGTTTGGGTTGGATATTAGAAAAAGACTCTTCACCTAGAGAGTGTTTGGGCACTAGAACAGGCTCCCCAGAGAAGTGGTCATGGCACCAAGCCTGACAGAGTTCAAGAAGTGTTTGGATGATACTCTCAGGCACATGGTGTGACTCTTGGGGATGGTCCTGTGCAGGGCTAAGAGTTGGACTCAATGATTCTTTTGGGTCCCTTCCAACTCAGCATATTGTGTGATTCTGTGAAAGCAAAACCATATGAGTGGAGCACAGCAAAAAAAAAAAAAAGGTGAAAGGTGTAATTCAGTAGCCGCTACAGACCTGTAAGTCTGACTGCTGCTGTATGCAAACACATGGAAGCAGATAGAAAATAGCATAAAATACAGCTTGGGTCGATAAAAATGGGGCCACAAGTTTTAATCTTTCTCTCAGAACTGATTTCTTGACTTTGGAATTGTGGCAGATTTATGTCAAGTCCTGTAAGATATCTGATGTAGTGGCATACAGGAGTTTGCTGTTATAAACTAGAGAAGATGCGGATTAGCAGAATTATAAGGAAGATAAGGAGCTGGCAGAAGGGTATACTGCAGTATGCAGTGCTGAAAGGGAAAACTGAGAGAACTCAATTACATAAAGGAAATTGGAGAGGCTACAAGAACCTGGAGAACTGGAATAAAACTAGTAAGAATTATATTTAGTGGTCCAAAGCAGAAGAATCTCCGCTTAGCAGGTGACAAGTATCTCTATGGTAATGAGATTTAGTTGAGTCTGCACCTACACTGTGAGCCAGGGGATTTGCTTGGAGCATCCCATCATATGCTCCTTTCTTCTGGCCTATGCACCTAGATTTTTACAAAGGGAATAGCTTTACATTGAAAGAGTGTAGGTTTAGATTAGATAATAGGAAGAAATTCTCTACTATGAGGGTGGTGAGACACTGGAACAGGTTGCTCACAGAAGCTGTGGATGTCTCATACCTGGAAGGGTTTCAGGACAGGCGGGATAAGACTTTGAGCAACTTGGTCCAGTAAAAGGTGTTCCTGTCTGTGGCAGGGGGATTGGAACTAGATGATCTTTACAGTCCCTTCCAACTCAAACCATTCAATGATTTCCACCCCAAAGAAACAACTAGAGGGCACTGGAGGTGTGATAGGGTGCATATTTGGGTGTCTCTGGACACAAAAGTAGATTGCTGAGAAGGACATTGCCTCCCTTTATATTCATGTATGCAGAATGGCATTGAGCTGTCAGCATGAATGACCACGTGTGCCACCTCTGCAATATGAACATGAACTTTCTGGTCAATCTACTTCAAAACCATTTATTGTCTTCATAGTAATTTGCATTTGCAATTCCAGCTTGAAATAACATATGTTCAACAGCCTTTTCTTCCAGAGATCAAAGTTAATTGGAAACATCCTGGATTTTTAACTGTACATTGTAAGGAATGGTCTTAGTACAGGTTCCAAAGAGCTGCTGCAGCAATCCACCAGGGCACTGCACTCCAGGGAGACTATGTAGGGCTTCAGTCTGCCTCCTTGCAAACTGCTTACTAGGCTTCACATGCACTTCAGTAGACTTTCATGGACCAGCTCTAACCCTGAACTTCAATATTCAAGAGTCTCTAAGTGGCTGTTGCATGAGCAAATAGATTATTGGAGCGTTTGCTGCTGCAGGTTACCTGGGCATACAGCTGTGAGGCATTGTGCAAGTACAGTTGGCATGTGTATTTGGCTATGCAAATGTAGAAATTTTATGGGGTTCATCTAAACATAGATAGCCCCAGTTTGCCAAGTCCTTGAACAGCTGTACAGGTTAGTGCAGTGCAACCCTTTATGGGAACAGGACTATTCCTTTCCAACCACTAATGGATAACTACCTTCAGTTAATACAGGAATAACTAAATATAAAAAGAAAACACCCCCACATAAACTAAGAGAAAATTTGAGACTGCATAAAATTTCCTCATCTATTTCTTCCCAAGCTCATCTCTGATAGATATCTACACTTTGGCCACATGCCAGAATGGGCTATGTTGTGAAAGACACGCATATTTTACATACATTGCATTGCTACATTTGGAAAACAAGTTTCATGTCCTGACTGCTAGAGTCCAGAAAAAACATTTTTGTTTTCCTAAAAGATCATGAAAGTTAAGAAAATTTATCCTGTTTCATAATGTGGGGAACAAAAAAACTCAACAACTTTCTGAATTGGTAAGCCAAACAGGAAGGGGAAAAAAAAAAGGACACAAAAAGTCACTGCCCCCAGTTCAAAATATTTGCATTTCCTCATTTCAGTTTCATTTTTTGCTTCGTGGTTGGTTTAGGTAGGGGACAGATAAATTTAAATTCACAATTACATTTTTTCCTGAGAATATTCTAATGCGTCATTTTGACAAGATTGGAAATTTTCCAAAACATTTTTTGAATAAGAAATCAAATCTGAAGATTTCACACACGTTACTCTGGTTTTGACAAACCAGAGCTTGTCTGTCCCCAAGAGAAGAGGCTCTGACAAGCTGTCTCAGAGTTTGTCATCCCCAAGGAAGAGGCAGTTTGTTGAAGAAATTCCAGCCCACATTATCAATTATGCAAATCCTGTGCTTTTGCAATACTCATCTCAGTAGACTGCATCTAGGTGGAGAATAACTAGAGACATGCAATCTTCACCTAATGAGCTTGTCTCCATAGGAAACTATACATAGAACTACACATGTAAACATCACTTCAGTCTACTAATACAATCTGAAATATTTCATTGGATAAATTTAATAAATTGCTGTCATTATCTTTTTGCCTGAAACCTTCTTCTAAAAACAAAATGAAATTACTGAATAAAACACATCCAATTACATTTTTTTCCTCTCCTAATCTTTCTCTCCATGATTAAGCCAACACTTGCATACAAAGGTTAGCCTTGGGCTCTGTTGTACAGTCACCTCTTCTGTGTTTCAACATGTTGGGGACTTCTGTAAACTGGAAAAAAATATTGAGCTAGAAAAAGTTACTAGGGTTACTGTTTCTTGACTACTGTTCATATGAAAAGAAGATATATTTGTTAGATATTTGTTAGGGTAAATCTATTCAGAGTAACAGAGAGAAGCAGCTGTGGATGAGCCTATCTAGTCCTTCCTCTATATAAGTCCAAGTTAGATTTTATTACTGATCAGTGCTTTTATTACTGATCAGAACTTTCCTTTAGTGGCATACTGGTAGCTAATAATTCCAACCAAACTACAAAGGAAAGGTGAGCTAAGCATACCAGAGACAATTGCTACTAGGACTGCACACGCAATAAAACACTTTGCTCAGAAAATTAATGTGTCAAAAAAATCTAGCTGGCAGTCAGCACCAAAACGGTTTTTTCAAAAGTCAAAACTACAGAAGAACTTTTTTTTCCTCATTATTTTTCCATTTCAGCCTTTTTTCCTCCAGTCCTTTCTCTTATGTCCCTTAATTCCTCTTCAGTCTCTTGCTCCTTCCTAGTCTTCTGCCTAATATGTACTGTTCTTTCACCTGAATTCCTAGATAGACACTTCCTTTTTGTTTGTTCTTTCCTTTCCATGCCCTCTACCATGATTTTTTTTCTGTAAAAAATTAACAATTCTGATTATTTATAAACCCTGGAGTTTCAAATTTTCTTGAAAATGTGCTTGGGCAGTGCTCAAACAATATTCATCAGCAGGATATTGTTCTGAAGACTGAAAACTCAACTGAGAACTCTAGTACTAATTACTATAAATTACTTAATCTAGATCAATTAATTATTTTTTGTTGGTGGCTATTCAGAATATTTTTTTTATAAAAGGCAGAAGGGGTTAGATTGCATGGTCAAAACTATTAAATTACACAAACCAAATGCCCTCATGACAGTTGACTATAAAGTGATGTCCTTAGCAAAAACTCCAGGTCAGGAATTCACTATAATTAGACAGCTACCATTGCTTTTGAATGCTTTCCAACTATCTGGGATAATTTGGGACCACCACTGCTAAGAAATTTAGTAGCCTGATGGGCTGAAGCTAGCAACACAAAGGCTTGTCCAGGCAGACATGAAGTCAGTCTTCAGGATCACCGAGTGCAATGAAACAGCAGTTTGCAAAAGTGTTTTTGATCCAGGAGTTTAGGTTAAACTTTTCGAGGGTTTTAGATCATGTTAATGAATATATAGCAGAAAAAGCCCAAGGCAAGCCTGGATTGGGATATTTTATCATTACCTGAATCAGGTGATGGAATTCTAATCCTCTTCAGGAGCTAAAAGCACATCCGTGGGCCACTTCTGCTGCTCAGAGTTGGCAACTTTAATCCATTTTTATCTTCATCTCCTAGAGACCAGCATCTCACATGCATTCCCATCAATACAGATACAGGAACTTTAGAATTATGCATACCTAAAATTATGGGTCCTTAAATAAATGGTGACCCCTTAAAGGTGCTGAGTCACTAATACACTTGGTTGCAGGAAGAGTGACAGATATTAATCCGCAATTCTTGGGTTTTTTATTTCTTTCTACTACCTATTTGTAGGCTTTTCTGAACACTGTGTTGGGTATTTTTTTCTGCGTTTGAAGAAGCTCCTTTAGCAGTGTTACAGCAAGCTTCTCCCACTGTCCACATCTTTCATGATTTTTAGATAACCCTGTGCTGGCTGCTGCTTCTTGTGCTCTTTTACTAAATGCAAATATTTGGAGTTTTGTGCACCATGTTTATGGTGCCTTTCGTTAGCACAGAACAGAGATTCTCATAAAAATGGAAATCAGACACAGACTTTCCCTTTTCCAGTGTGCTTTATGCTGACTCTACCATATATGCTGATATCCATGAGTTTTTATCCCTTTAACAGCAGGAGTAGGAAACCATCTGTATTTGATACAAACTGTTGCAAAGATCACATAGTAGAAAAGCCTATATATAGCCAGGGTCAATGTTGGTTTTGTATTCACCTTGTGCATCCCATATCCACCATGGATGTAATGTGCACTTGGTTGACACCACTGTGTCTTGCAAGGACTGAGAGTTAAGAAGCCCTACTCTTGAGATTGTGTGTTGAAAGTCCTAGAGATCTGAGAACATGTTTTACGCTAAAAGTACAACATAAATATACAAGTCAGGCAGTTTTCTTAGAAAGAAAAAAAGAGCTACAGGCTGCTAGCCTGGTACAACATAAATGTTCCCAATGACATGAGGCAATATCAGCCTCCAGCTGTGCATCCCTTACCTCTACAGATGCTTGCTGCTGTAGACAAGTAAGGAGGCCTTTGCTACCCAGGGAGGAAGTTGCATTTTGACAGTAGTACACAACCAGTTTCTATATATCCTACAAAAAAGAAGGGTTTGCAGGCAAGGGAAACCACTACACAACTAATCATGTTTTGCCTATGAAAGTGCCCATCTCAAGTTCATGCATCCACTTGCAGAAAGCCAACAAATGTCAACATCTCAAGGAAAGAGTGAAGTGGCATTTTTGCAGAGGGATAGGAAGGATGATCAAGCAGTCCATAAGATTGAACTATCTGCACACGCTCAGGACCACTCCACACAGGCAAGCACATCTTCATCTTTTATCACATGGGCTTCAACGGAAATTCATCTGGTTTTGTCAATCACACCTTCGTAATGAATAAGGGAGAGGATGAATGCCAAATATTCTGGCGACATTCATACTGATCTTACTAGCTGCTGGTCAATACAGAACAATATTAAGATGTCCTGTATTTATCTGTATGTGTACTGAGCAAGCATGCAATGTAATGGTAACAAGTACTAACAAAGCATCCTTACTGCAGTCCAATCCACCTCCCTCTTTATCTGTTTCTCTGTGTGGCTTTTTAGCAAAGGTGCTCTAGAGAGCAGGAACTTTATTTTTTGGCAAGTAATTTTCTGAGAATATTTCAGTAATTAAGGAGAGAATTCAGTTAATAGCTGTAGAAGGCATTTTAATTTATTCAATCTGCTTTTAAATGTCAGCAGTGACTGCACATTTGAAGTTCTGTTGGACAACTGATTCTATAACCCACAGCTATAATTAACCTGCAATCAGGGTGGGACAAGTCAAATAACGTACCAAGGTGGATCTTAATACACGACTAGCAGAATAAAGAAAAAACTCGCAGTAGCTAGCAATGGCCACTCAACACTTAAAAAAAAATAATTCATTAATAGGAACCAACTGGTTCCATTACAGTTTTGCTCTTTGACATTTAGCTTTCTCTAAGTAGAATATATTGGAAAGTACACTTGGGCTCACCATGAGCTTAGAAGTAGGAGCCAGACCTCGGAATTTTGCCAGTGGGATTTTGAAACCAAAAGCAGCAACAGGCAGAAACCAAGAATTTCAACTCCTTTGCCCTCAGTGGGCAAAAATATTTCTTCCTTGTTTACTTTTTCTATACAGGAAAACAAATAAACAAACAAAAGAACCCTAACCCAAAACCCAGCCACAATGTTCTGCAGGTGACCTTCATGTGCTGTTTGCAATGTAGGAGGAAGCTGGAGAGAGGGGGAAGAGAAGCAGTAATTTTCATCTGCTTTTTTGTGGGTAATCATCTATGCCGATCCCACTGTTCGTGCAGTAATGCTTGTTTCATCTTCATGCCATGCAGGATATCTGGAGTCCTTTGAAACTGAGAGATAAGTCACCTGCACTCAAGGGCCTATACTATTAGCTGTAGCTAGCTGCATTTAAACACTGGAACTTCTTCTTCATCCAAAGGGGCAACAGTAAAATGACTTTTTGAATCCTGACTCAAAGGGGAGAGCCACTTTCAGAACCAGTGCTACCATCTTTGGGCAATACCTTCCTCTTCTTGGCAAGTGTTGCTTCTCTATAACCATTTCTCTATAACCTCGCATGTGTCGCTTCTCTATAACCCAACATCACATATTTCTGGGCAGGGAGGATCAGACCACTAAGGAAAAATGAATCCCAAAAGCAAGAAGCATCAAAAATAATAATTAAAAAAAAAATCACAATTTATCATAAACTCACATTAAAATAACGTTTCTGTTCATTTGGGAATAGTAGGTCAGCCTTTGCAACAATTTCAAATTCTGAAAGCAGAGAACAAGAACAAGAAATTTTCCAAGATGACATAAGAATCTGGCAAGTTTGCCTGTGTTTTGCTTCCTCTAGAGATTAACATGTGGAATTTTCCATCGAAGAGGGGGAAGAAATCTCCTTTTGTCTTTCACTTTTCTTTCTCTGCCTTATATCCACTGTTGTAAGAGCACGTCACCCTTTCAAGGTCTATGAAATACCTGATATTGTTCTCCCAGTTGGGACTAGATAGCATTTTCATAGAATTTCAGATGTCACAGTACTTGATTACTACAACACATAATTGTTGAAGGGAGCCAGCTGGAAACTGTAGAAGTTTCCAACTTAAATATTAAACAAAAAACCTCACCAAAACTGACTTAAATTGATGTCCATTTCTATTATAACAACCTGTTTGTTCCATTTTATGTATCCATTTTCAACTTTCCAATTGAAAAACTTGAAAATATTTTTTATGGAAATATTTATTTATGAGTAATTCCAAATTTCACTGATAAAAAAAGGGATAAAAACTTAGCATGTGATTACAACACTAACTGTCACAAAGTGCCAAACCCTGTGATAAAGGTAAATAAGATCCTAAATTCTGTTTTGACATCTCACTACCAATGAAATCTACAGGTATTAAAAGCACTTGTATAATTGCAAATTAGTGAACAATCTGCAGGAAATCCTCAGGTGGCATTTTATTTCATGCTGCAGTCATACTAGAAAGTTACAAAGTTCCGCTCTGGCCTCATATATATAGCAATCTGCATATCCAGGGCTGGCCCTATTCACCAAGCTTTGCTCATCATGTTGAACCAAGCTTCCAAATTTGCACTGCAACCACTAAATTTTCTTCCTACGACTGCAGCAGAGAGCCCAGACGTAGAAATTAATGTTCTGACTTAAGCAGGTTTCTTTCAAGGAGGATTAATGAGGATTAATTTACACAAACTGACTGTGAAAAAGACAGTTACTGATCTCACTTATCATGACAGTGTGTCACAAGTCTGTATACTATTGAGGCAGGGATTATCAATTTAAACTGGGATTTTTTTTTTTTAGGTTGGTCCTGGAACCTGTTTAGCAAGGT
Source organism: Neopelma chrysocephalum (assembly GCF_003984885.1). NCBI lineage: Eukaryota > Metazoa > Chordata > Aves > Passeriformes > Pipridae > Neopelma > Neopelma chrysocephalum. The sequence continues at coordinate 30,472,168 of NW_020897690.1, read as the reverse complement.
TCTAGTTTTGATAACTGGCTTGTGATCATCACTGGCACAAGTTTCTCAGGGGATTGAAATTTCAAGAATAGTGGACTGAGAATTCATACAAATATTTGATAGGCTAGAGAGGTATGTGGTAAGAAGAAGCCAGAGGATGCAAGAAAATCTGGAAGTGCAACATGATTTGGAAATGGCGGAGCAGCAAGAGACAGAATGAAAAACTCCATTTATCTAATTATGAGATGCACTATCACACCCACTTGTTTTCTCTCTGCTTTCTTCAAGCCTTCTACTCTCCTCCAATAAACAAGCAAACACCACCACTATCAACTTCTCTAACAGACTTCATCACAATTCTAAATGTTTTAATATATATATAAAGGCAGAGGGAAACTTTACTGTTTCCATTTTGCAGGCTAAATCCACATGCTCTGTTTTCATATCTGCTTCTTTGAACTTTTTTCTGGATGATCTACTTTTCTCCAATATGCAGGTTTCTTGCACAACCATATCTTCCTTTAGAAATAATCCTAGCTGTAGACATTCTTTTTCATCCTTTTTCTGCAACTACCCCTCTCACAGTCAAGCTCTACAACATGTTTCTTTCCCTCTGGGTTTGGTATTTTTTATCCCTTCTCAGAGGCAGAAATTACTTTATCATCCCTGAATGCAGGACACTAGGCACACGTAGACATGAGAACTATGCTGTTTCTTACAGGAAAGTATTCGCAGAGTGCTTAGTTAGTCTCATGGTCCTCTCTAACAGAGATTAATACAGCCAATATGCTAAAATCATAGTGATTCCTCAAGAGTTCTCATCTGATTGGAATAATCCTGAAGGACACACTCCTAACCTCAAGTAACAAAAGGCAGTCCCAAAGATGAGAGACAGGAGAATTTCCCTCAAGCCTAGACCCCATCCCACCATTCAGAAGGAGCTTTCCTGATACTGCAGCTGCTCATTCTTTAATATAAAAATAACACTTTTTAAAATAAAGAACCTTCTCTTCATACTTTAACTTCCATGAACCTTGAGCAAGAAGCTTTTTATAAGAATCAGCCAAGCTTTACAAGCCTTATTGTCAGGAGAGTAATGCAAGATTGTCTCAGATTTGCAGGGCCAGCTCATGTCACACAAGCAAGTCCAGCAGGGATCAGCCTTTGCTTCTCCCTGTCTGTAAATTTCAAGCCCATTAATCAAGGCTGGTCTCATTGTCTTACAATACAGAGCTGTTACAGCAGAGAAAAAGCTCTTCCTCCATTGAGCTGTTTATATGTATTTTACTTTATTTTAATAACAAACCAAGAAGGGAAGGGAATCGAGAAAATGAGAATTCCTTTATATGAAGACACCTGAATCTGAAACCAAAAAATTCTGTAGAAACCAGCCATCTCTATTTTAAGGTGACAAAATATTCATGTCTACAGATCATATGCTTCTCACTTCTCTGTGCCTACTCTTAAACTCTGGAATATCAATAAGATTAGAAAAAATTCATTTCTAAAAAAGCAAAACCAAACCACCACACTTTGTTTTCACAGTTTAACCACATGTCAATCTTATAACACTTGTGTTTTCTAGTCTGTACCTATCACACAGGCTAATAACTAATCTCCAGAGGATTAGAACAATGTTTCCTTTTATTTTTAAGGTGTTTTAGTACCACTTTCATCTGTGGGGGAATTGTTGGGGAATTAATTTTTCAGAGACTCATCCATAGCGGGGCAAGTGTGGGGAAGGAGTGCAGTCTGAAGAAGAGGTTGATTCAGCTTCACTGTCTAGTTCACGGCTTCCATACACTGCTGGAGGACTGTGTGGCTATGGAGAATAAACCACACTCTCCTAGAAGTCAATTCACTGCTGGACATCTCAGCCATGAATGCTACATAAAAAGTAATGTTAAATGCAGCTGGGCTGCAACATACTCAATTACAGCAAAAATCAAAAATCAGAGGACACTCCACCCACACGCTGACAGAGATATTAACTTGATGTAACATGCTGAACTGCAAGCGTAAATTGGGATATCAGGGAAAAAGTCTGGACAGCTCTTCTATGTCAGCTAAATAGCTTGCTTCAAGAGCAGAGTTGGGTTGTTTTTCCCCTGGGAAATAATTTTTTACAATACCCTCTACACAGAAGCTATGCAGTAGCCAGACCCAGTCATGGTTACAGAAAGCCAGCCCTATGGACTAGAACTTCAGAAGAACTCATCAGAGGCTTCTGGCAACTACTTGCCAACTGTGTTGCACACGGACAACCTCATTAAATTAATTTAAGCAACCTTGCAGTTGCAAGCAGGGCACAGACTCTGGTTGGGATTTGAACAGTGGGGATTTGTACTGCATGTGCCCCCAGTTCAAGCCCAGGATTAGGATTCAACAAGGATACAAGATGCAAGAGACCAAGTCATAAGTCATATTACTTTTTTTTTTTTTTTAGAAAGTTCACCTGGTAGGCACTGCTTTCCCCAATGAAGTCACACGTTAGAGGTGTGCTGACTTTGCTAGAAAGGAGAATCGGATGGAAAACCAAACTTAGCAGCAAACCATGGAACCGTTATTCACTGTTTGATAGCAAGGAGTAGGCGTAGGCATAGCTGCCTCTGAAAGTGCACACCTAGCCACATAATCATTCTACAATTGTTTCTTAATGCAAAGGATAAAGCCTTTTACCTCCTTTCAGCCTTTTCCCATGGCCAACACTACTATTCCGTAATAACTCATCTCTGAGTAACAAAGTAAACAACATTACAAAATAATTTCTGAAGCCAAATATCTGATAAAGATGATTAATGCCTCATGAAATAGCCAAGTCATATTTGCAATAATTGCAATATTTGAGACGGATAAGAGGAGAGAATTATAGGATTTGCTGTAAGGCTGAATTATCTACAGGAAGTTCATGTGAATGTCACGCTACCATCTAACTCGCTGGTACCTGCCAGCCATACTCCTTAACAGCTGGCTTATTTGTTTTCTGGATTTTAGAATTAGAACAGTTAGAGTTTTGAGATAGATTTTCTAAAGGTACCTTCAAAAATACCCTCATTCTTGAGAGGAACTGTATCGATCTAGAAACTACTGTGCAAATATAGGAATCTCCCCCCAGTCAACAAAGTTGTGGGGTATTCTTGAATGGCTGCCCTAGTCAAAATTTCACAATGTTTGTTCAAGACAAAGTTTGCCAGCAAGTACAACGTTCTTCCAAAGAAAAATGACACATTTCTTATTCTGAGTAAGTTATGTGGGTATGTTCTGAAGTTTCCCAGCACAACTAAAATCTAAATGTTTGGCACTTGCTTTGGGAGAAAGAAGACCAAAAGGTACCATCTTAGAGGGCTTCAACCATTTTACATTATATAGTCCATAGACTGTGAAGAGAATTATGGGTAACTTCCTTTTTTTCCTGTGATGGGATAAAGAAGCTCTTCTGTTTATAACCATAAACTGTCTTGGTAGCTAGCTAATGTTCAAAATGATAACACTTGATGAAATAAGAATAAAATAAAAAAAAGTTATTATTGCCGTCAGACACCTACTCCAGAGTTCTCATATTTATTCAAGCAAAATTATCTATTACATCATTTTGTTAATAATGACTGAAAACTTTGTAAGGATTGTTATAAGCTAAATTTAAAACTGGAGTTGTTCTGACTGGACATAACTGTTTTGTTTTGCTTTCACAATGCCTTAAGGTTCTCTCTTACAATCAGTCACTTCTCTGGTGGTAATGAAAAGCCTTGCTGCAAATACTCGAACTTAATTATAATTCTATGACCACTCCTATACCCCCCAGCCTGAAATTGCACCAACATGAACAACAGGGGCAAACAAGCACAAACAGGGCATGAAAAAGGTCAAAGAAAACTTGTTCTCAACTTTAAATAAATATTCCTGTAAAACTCTTCCCAGCATCTGCTGAGTCCTTACAGGGCCTAGAATTTTCCATATTCCTGCAAACTGCTCATTTCACACAGAAAGGCAAGGAAGAAATATCTGCAAGGGGGAAGCTGGCAATGAGGAAGATCCTTCTCCAGCCATTCGCACCTATCACATGAAACTCCAGACTCCCTTGAACAGTCACAGTATAATGGGGGAGGAACGTGGGCAGACTTTTCCCTCTCTTTCTAGTGCAAACAAGCAGAAACAGGGAAGAGCCTAGCAGGTCTAACCGAGCGCAGAGGGGTGTGTAGGGGATATGGCTAAGCCACCACATTACTTTGCACAAGTCAGTCCTTTATAGCAGGCTACGCCTTTTCCTCAAGATGTGCTGCAATACCCAGTCACTCGCAGCTATTACCAAAAAGCCTGACAATTTAGCACATTCAGACTTTTATCCAGACTTTTTTTACCCACCAGAAGACTCAGTAAGTAACAGAGACATTCTTACTTGAGCCTCTCCTGTGTGATTACAAAATCCCAGAGCAGGTGATGGAGTACACCTTGCTCCAAAGGCTGAACACCGAGGGCAAAACATGGTTGCCAGTGCTTCTCTCCTCTGTCACCACGATCCTCAAACACCGTGGCAGGAGACACTGAGAGATTTGGCATGGCCTTCGTCTGCTACTGTGGTGTTCCCCTCATTGATTCTCCAAAATGCCTTGGATAAATCACCCTTCCTCCCCTGTTAGCGAAGAGGGAAGCTGGTCTGAATTCAGCTTAGTCATGATCACTGGTGCAATTGCACAGTGCTCGTTGAACTGAAGGGAGCCCTTTGTTACCCACACCCCATCTGATATTACACTACCCTGGTCTATAACGACATATGTTTTTGGAAGTACTTGTCAAGAGTGACAATTTTCCTAGGGGAGAGGAACATTAGAAAACAAGCAAGCACAAAAACCTGCAGTAAATGAAAGACTTTGGAAACTATAATATTTCTTTTATTTACAAGGAACAAACAACCTCATGTGTGTCAGGAATAAATAGAAATCAGCCTCCAGCCTTCACAAATGAATAACCATGTGTAGAAAACATAGTGTTTTTTTAAAAAAATAAAGAAATAATTCGCAATTAGCTAAGGAACAAGAACTATTTCTTCTAGAGCCAATCCACTGAGGTTTTTAAAACTGGCATATTCTGATCTCATTTGTTTCCCCATGGGCAAAGAAGCCAATCTTGAGCTTTCCTGTTGCAGATCAAAGTGGCGGCTACAAATGTTAGTAAAACAAAGTCTCCCCTAGTGTCAGGCAAAACAGGATAAAAAGCAAACAAGCAAAAACTTCTGCACAAGGGATATAGGACAAAATGGGAGAGTTACTTCTGCCATGCCAAGAAAGTTGAATGTCTACTAAATCTTGGATTTCAATAAATACAACATTATTATGATAAGTGACGGTTACCATATATGCATCAACTCTCCAGGGAATCCGATTTTTATTTTCCTTCCTGTTCAAGGACAGTTGTTCGTATATTTATTTGCATTGCCATAACATGGAGATGCAGGCTGTGATCAGAGGTCCATTGTGCAAGGTGCTGTACACACAGTTTATCAAAACAGCCCCTGCTTCAGAGACCCTCCAGTCTAAACAGGGAAATTCTAGAAGTCCCAAGGGGAAACAAATGCTTGTAAGGCTTCCAAGAGAGAACCAGAAAGCCTTTGGAAAAGCATCTTTGGGTGGCATTTCAGACTAAATGTAAATCTCAATGTTCTTATTCCAGTGATATATTTCCTTGGGTTTGTGTCATTAGGAGTCTTCCCTGTATTTTCTCAGCAATTAGATCAAAACGGTTGCAGATAATAAAACTGAGGCTTGAAGTTGTGCCCATAGAAAAGCCTAGCCAGAGTACCTTTCTATCAGAGAATTCATTGTTTAATTAATCCTCAGAATTCCTTCTCAAACATCAGGTACCAGAAATTCCTTGTTTACTCATCTGCAAACTCCCACCACTCCTTGTTCCATCTTTCTTGAATATTAAGGAAACTTGGAAAAACAGGGAAAACTTGTCCACATGAGTGACTTTCACATGGGGAAGAGAGCAATAAAGATTCTAAAGGCAAGTCCACCAAAGTATTTTCAAAATTAAGGCCTGAAATATCTTGAGAAGAACACTTTGAATAACCTTTTCAAAGAAAATGATGGCCAGATTTGTTTATGTACTAAAAATGAGTGGAAGAACAGAAACAGTGTGTTCCTATACATATTATCTTGCATCCATTCAGAGATAAAATGGCTATTTATAAGGCATAATGAAATGTTACCTTCTAAATATAAATATGCATTGAAAAGAGTGTGGGCATTTTAAGCAGAAAAGAAATAAATGGTGGACAAGAGACAAGGAGATCTGCTTTATTGAGAATGCCACTGCTTGAGGACATATTCATCTTTCTCTGTTCTAGAAAATGAAAGGACGAAGTAGGGAACACAAAAACTCAATGATAATGCTTACCTTCATGTTCATACAGAATCAACAGCATCTTGAGACCCCTTGTCTTTGAATCTCTTCTCTCTTTACTCATCAGGGTTGAAATCCCTTTGGTTTCAGAATGGACTTTAGGATTCTCTATGAGTCTGTAAAGAAAGAGATTGATAGAATGAAAACATCCTTACTCCTGGGATCTGCGGTTGGTAGAGTTTCATCACTTAAAAATGATTTCTGCTAAAGATACTGTGGATATGCATTAAATTTCTGCCGTACATGTTGGCAAGAAGTGGAGATCTTATAAGGAGTATTACTTTTGCTGGCTGTGCTGGAGGACAAGGTGAGAATGAGGAGAGTGCTAAAGCAGCACATTTATCACTGGTTATTCAGACCCTTAGCCTTCCATTGTGGACATAAGTAAAACATACTTATATTTCTACAGAAATACTGCTGCTAGATCAGTGGGCAAAACTCTGACATGGAAATGCATTGAATTATTGGAATTTAAGGGAGAACAAACTGTTAAAGAAATCACAGCAGTACTTAAACTGATAGAAGATGTAAGTGCTTGTCATTTTAACACGTAGGTAGTTAGGTTCTGATCTTATATTTCAACAGTTGAACACAGTAAAAATATGTCACTAAAGCCATATTGCAAGCGTTATTTTTCTTCTAAATTAATAATGACATATTCTACTTTGGTACTGCTAGCTGTCAATAGAACCATGAAGAATTTCTTTTTTTGTACATCAGTTTCTGAGTTGCAAAAAAGTGTTAATCCCTGATACAGCTGGAGGAGCTAATTTTGTAAAAAGCAGAACATGCCTGCTTTAGTAAAGGGATTTCTGTTCTGAAGCTTTCAAATCTCCTGTTCACTTTCCTGTCAATCACTGAAGCGAATCAACCTTTTAGTGGAAGCAACATCATCTAATCTTGGTGAGAAAAAACCCAGTATACAAAAAGCTAGTTCAACAGTATAGCAGCCTCACATGCTGTGTTGCAGACATGAGATTCTAAATTCTTTACTTAACAAATGGCCTTAAAAAGTACATAGAGGTGAAGAGCAAGAGGAGATGGTAGCCCAATGTATTTGAAGGAAACTACAACTCAAGAACTCAGTACTAGGCAGGCTGACATTACAACCTGGCCAACTTCATCTGGTAGCCTTCCATTTCAAAGAGAGGAGAAGTCTGCAGAGTCATTGGACAAAATCTGCTAAAGCATAGTCATGTAGTTGTTTTTATAAATTTTGCTGACAACAAATTCCAAAACAGTAAGTGTCTTACCTAACATGGATGCAGCTGCTGAGCCCTTGTGTGACTGAAGTCATTCTTAAACCAGCGGCTTCTTGGAGTTTTTTTAATTTTTCTTGCTGTTGTTTGGTTGGTTTTGTTTTGTTTTGTTTTTAACTTGAATTCTGGTTAGCAAATTGAGTTCAAAACATCATGCTGATTGCTTAAGCCATTTCCATTCAATCCATAGATGTTTGTCTATGGAATTGATCTGAAGCAATAAATTACTGAAATTTTTAAAATCATTGGAAAAACAACAGGCTTTTAACAATGCACGTAAGAGATGAAAACATGGAGTTTCTTAGTTTTACTCTCTATTACTTCACCACTCTTCATCTGACTATGTTATTTCCACTGGGTCAAGGACTAAAGTCATGGTTTATGCTTGTTTCTTATGTAATGAACATTAAATGAAAGATGCAGAAGGATTCCATTTTAAGACAGAGTTAAAATGAGCTATTTAATATACTAAAAGCTAGTGCATACTGTATTGCAACTCCACAATGTTCCATAATGTCAATTGCTGCCTATGCCATTAAAGAAATTAAATGAATTGAGTTTCAAAAATAACCTGTGAGCTATTGAGAAACAATTTCTGCAGCCCCTCAAGATGACCTGTCTATTACAGCTGCATGAAGATAAGGTTAGTGTGAAACCCTCCCTTGGTTGCATGCAGCGTGGGAACATGCACCTCAAGCCTTCCAGCCTAAGCATAAAGTTCTTATGAGCTTGAACCACCAAGTGAAGCTCTGCACTTCCTCCACACAAAGACCACATAATACTATGATTTTACATTCCCTAAGTACCCACAAATCAGGCCAACTGCAAAACTGGCCTAAGTTTATGCAAAAGATGCATGAATATTGCAGACAAGTTAAGACTGCTCACAGCTTTTAGTCTGCATGGAAATAAACTGTTATCTACTACAGATGGTAGCAAAAGTTTCCCACCTGCACATTTGCTGCATGTTTTTTTCTTGTTCTGGTATTTCTTATCCTGTTATGTGGTAATCGATTACCACCACCAGGGAAATAAAACAGCTCTTTCCTGGCAAGTACAGGAGAATTGCAGGGATAATTAATTAATGTTTTAGTATGCAAATAAAAGATATTCCTTTACAGCCAGAATTTTTCATAGCATTATATAATTATACAAAGACTTAATCTCTGGTTCAGGATATCTCACAACCACAAATCATGGAAGAGCATCACTGTTCCTTGCCCTCTCTGTACACTCTTTCCTTAGACACCCACATTTAAAACCTTTGGAGACAGGATTCAAGGTTAGAAGAAAACATTTCTTTGTGTAAGAGAGCACAGCTTCAGAAGGACATTTTTACACTATTTACTTTTTTTTCTCCAAATGTCTGTTCCTGTTAGGTTGCTCGTCCATTGGGTGTTGTAGTGGGTTTCTGTGGCTAGGTTTTGGTAGCGGGGGGGTGTAGGGGGCTACAGGGGTGGCTTCTGTTAAAAGCTGCTGGAAACTTTCCCTGTCTGGTGGAGCCAATGCCAGCTGGCTCCAGGACAGACTTCCTGCCGCTGGCCAAGGTCGAGCCAATCAGGAGTGATAGTAATGCCTCTGTGGTAACACATTTAAGAACAGAAGATTGTTGCATAGAGAAGAATTCAAGTCAGGAAAGAGCAAAGTGAGAACACGTGAACAACAAGGTAGACACCAAGGTCAGTGCAGAAGGAGAGGCACCAGAGCTGAGGCCCCTGCAGCCCATGGTGAAGACCATGGTGGAGCAGGTGGATATCCAAAGGAGGCTGTGACCCCATGGGAGGCCCAAGATGGAGACAGGTCTTGCTGGGGACCTGCAGCCTGTGGAAAGGAAAGCCCACGCTGGAGCAGGTTTATCCCAGGTAGGACTTGTGGCCCCTATGGGGGACCCACGTCGGTACAGCTCATTCATGAAGCACTGCATGCCATGGAGGAGTGATCCACAGGATAGCAGTTTGGGAAGAACCGTTACCCGAGGGATGGACTCATGCTGGAGAGGTCTGTGAAGGGCTGTCTCCTGTGGGAGGGACCCCATGAGAGAAGGGGAAGGACTCCTCTCCCTTAGCAGGGGCAGAAACAACAACTGACTGTAACCCCCATTCCCTGTCCCCCTGCACTGTGGCGGGGGAGGAGGGAGAGTTTGGAAGGAAGGAGGGGTGGGGAAAAGGTGCTTTTAAGATAATTTTACTTCTCACTCTTTTGCTCTGATCCTGTTTGTAATAAATTAGATTAATATCCCCACTTTGAGTCTGTTCTGCCCATGATGGTGATCAGTGGGTCATCTCTCCCAGCTCTTACCTCAACTCATGAATCCTTCGCTGTTTTTTTTTTCTCTCCTCTGTCCAGTTGCAGAGGGGAGTAAGAGAGTGGCTGTAGTGAGTACCTGGCATCCAGCCAGGTTCAGCCCAGTACATGTGTAAAACATGAAAGTGGGTTCAGAGTTAGAGGAAAGGTTACTGTACTGAACTGGAAGCTTGATCCCACCAGATCATACACAGTCAAATTCTTGATTCTAGTAATGGCTGAATTCAGCTCTAGGAAAAATGACAGCACAGATATTGTGACAAAAAAACCCAGTCTTAAGATCTCATTATGAAATAAGAAATGAAGGAACCTGAAACAGCATATGTGGGAAGGAAAACTGGGCACTATCCTGATCTTGAGATTTTTTTTAAATGTTGAATTACCTCTTCCACATAAAATTTTCAGGCATTTTATAATAACAATCCACCAAGAAACAAAGATGATTGTTACTCAATGTTTTCAACTTCTTGGCAAGCTGGTGTCTGACAGGAGATAAAGACGTATCCAGTTCCTTCAGTGGGTCACCTTTTCCATCACCTGCCACTCTCACTTCACCTACTGGTTTGGAGTCTGCATTTTTCTGCAAGTACCAGTTCCTGCAATTTCTAACATTTCACATCAGCAAGTCTTTGCCTAACACTTAGTACAAAAAAAAAAGAAAAGCTGAAGGACTGCAAAAATATTCCTCCAATTTTAAGAGAAAGAATGCTTTTTAGCTTTGATAAAAATTTTTTATAACCTTTCCATTAAAACAAAAAAAAAAGGCTAAATAAATAACAAAACCCTGAAAAACAAAACTACAGACTTGTGTCTCAGAATCAGTTACCACTGGTGCTTATCCAGGCTTTGAAGGATGGTTTTCCAATAGTCCCATGCCTCAGAAAGTCTTTCTTCCATGTTTATTACAGGTGCCTAATTAAAGGAGAGTTTGTGATGGTACCTTTCCCTAGGACAAAATTATTTTCTCCTCTGCACATTTATTTTAGAAAAGTTCTAGGAACTTAGTATCTTTTAAAATTCTATTCCTCCATGAAATTTAGCTAAAACAGTGAGTTCAAAAGTTTCCAGGAGGGTTGTTCAAATGGACAGGTGCACACACGTCTACAGACACACAGGCAGTAGTTTTGGCTTAGTTCTCTAAGAAACACAGACAGAAAAGAAATCCATGCTCAAAGATAGGCTGAGATAGGCTAAATTGGGCTGAGAGCATCAAATGGTCAGGCCATTAGAGAAGATGTGATACAAGGTTTACTTAACCCAGCTCTACTGTCAGCAGAAGCAACAACCAGGAAACAAGCAGGTGGGAGGAGACAAGGAACAAAAGGAAAGAAAAGAAAAGAAAAAGGCTTTGCTAGCTGATCTTGTTGATTGATGTGATTAATTGCCACCCACACAGGTAGGTGTTGCTACTGTTTATTTAGCATTCTGCCAGAAACGAATGTTTGGGACTCCTGATTGCTTCATAGACTTTGTCTACCTGGAAGTCAAAACCAGTTGTATCTTATGCATCATCACTGACTAAACAAAACATCAGGAGCATAAGATAAACAATCCTAAACAGCTGGATGGTAGGGGCACTTCAAGCTCTCCCCACCTCCCAGGGAGCCGTAAGCAGTGGGATCCAGCCAGCTCGCCTTACAGAGCTCCTTCTCTGCTGCTATGCCTCCTTTCTCAGAAAGATGCTAGTATAGCACCAAAAGACTCATGTATACTATGTGTACTCTCAGAACCTTGTGAGCTTGACCATTTGAAAGCATCTGCTTCATGCACAGCTGTGGTTGGCAAAGACAAAGCAAGGAGGGAGGGCAAAGTGGAAAAAATTACGTATCAAGACTGTTCTACTGAGGAAGGAAACTGAAATTCACATAGAACATATAGGTATTGCAAAAGATTCTTGGAGCAGGACCCACTTTAATTTTGGTTTTTTTGCTTCTGTGCTTACACATCCTGCCTGGACTGAGTTCAATAGAAACTGTTGCATTTACAAAGAATAGGTGAAATGGAAGACTGTAAAATATTCTAAATTAGAATAAACATATGCATTTTCATTCCACAAATGGAGATTTTGAAAAATCTTTTCCAACTTTAGTCATGTCTGAGAAGTATATTTTTAATACATCTGTGGAAGTGTTCTAAGGTCAAATTACTGTTCTCTTTTAACCACTGGCATATGTGAAGCTAAGTTACCATTCCTCTGTCAATTAGAGCAGTTAGCATTTCAAGTATGAGTAATCTTTCTAGCAATCTGATTTATTCTCACCAGTTTCCACATATTAAACATAGCAACAGTATGCATCAAGGAACAATAATAGCTAGAGCCATGTCAAACATTCTTCTAAGGCTTCATTTTCAGTCTAGCTAAGAACATTTTTTCATGATGTCAGGACTTCCCAACTTCTCATCAACTCTGTGAACACCTCCTTTAGTAACATGCATAGCTCCACGTCTCTTCTCAAGAAGCAGTGCTCACTTAAATACTCATCTAGTGCAAAAGAAAATTCCAGACTACAGGAAAACATACTTTCAGTCAATAGTCAATGCCCTAAGAGAGAGGAGACATGGGAGAAAAAAAAAGGCAAGTTGATCAGCAGATCTGTTAAAAAAAGCCATGGAGGGAGCTAGGAGTACTTTGTGTAATGCTGCTTCAGTGCTTTATCTTGCCCAGGGAATATACTGAGTGGGCTTTCCCAGCTGAAAATGGATGTCTATTGTTTTCACTTTTGGTAAGAAGCCAATTAGTTGCCAAACAGGGTCATCACAAAATTGTTAGTGTGCATGGCAAAGCAAAAAAATACTTTACTTACATGTTCACTTTGTTAGAAACAAACTATAATGCAAGAAGTTCCAGCAAGGATGGAACGGTTATAACCTTGTTCACAGGGCAATCAAGATGCAAACCTTCCTGTTAAGCTAGGCTTGAGTTGATGATGAAAATGGGTGAGGATTTATAGAATGCTGGTGTGTAACACCTAGAATAGGCGTTACACAGAATGTTTTAAATACTACAGGACAACTCCTGTTATATAATTACACCACCTCCTGATATGGGTTCCAGTATATACAGTCAGATGCTGAGATTTTTCTTTTTGCTGTCAGTGACATTTGCAGAGGACATGACAAGAACTGCATTGTCACAGATGAGTGAAGCTAAAGTTGCATAGTACTACAAAGGATAAATCTGCACTAGCTCTAAGCAGCAACAACAGATCTGAGACATATCACATGCCTGTTTCCACCTATTAGGATTGCAGCATTCTTTCAGTATGTAATTAACACTGCCTACCTGTCTTAGCCAATACCCCTCTGCCTAATATGTGGCATTAAAACTAATCATCCAAGTATCACAAATGTCACATTTCCAGTTCAGGGATACACACTGCCTAACCACTAAATCCTTCATACCAGCCAAAATGACCATCAGCAGAACAGTTTTCAGTAAGAACACTCACAGCACCTCCAAGCCTAACGAGCAGTTGTTTGGGCAGGGTTTTCCAGGTTACCGTTTGAGTCCAGCTGAGCAACCTGAGGTGTGGCTACGTCCAGCTTGCCAAGATCTACCATGCCTGGGGCTTCTGAGACTGGTCATTGCATGTGTACAGTACAGTGAAGGATGATGAACAGCTGATGAGTGGTTGACCTTTTGTAACATTGCTTGAATCCTTAATCACTTGCTTTGCCTGGCTACAGCAAAGCTAACCATTAGTACCAGAGCCAATGGCCACTGAAGGCACAAGGAGCTCTGGGCTACCTATGTAAATAGATCTCCACAAGGTTAGCAAAGGCCAGTGAATATTGTGGTCTACTAGCTCGTTGTGGTTTAAACCCAGTAGGCAGCTCAGCCCCACACAGCCACAGTGGAATGGGGAAGAGGATCGGAAGCGTAAAAGTGCAAAAACTCATCGGTCGAGATAAAGACAGTTTACTAGGTTAAGCAAAAGCTGTGTCCACAAGTTAAGCAAAATAAGGAATTAATTCACTGCTTCCCATCAGCCATCTCTAGGAGAGCAGGGCTCTGTCACACATAACAGTTACTTGAGGAAGCAAATGCCATAGCTCAAAATGTCCTCCCCACCTTCTTCGTTTCCTGCAGCTTTTATTGTTGGGCATGGTGCCATATGGTATTGGGATATTCCTCCAGTCAGTTGGGGTCAGTGGTCCCAGTTGTGTCTTCTCCTGGCTTCTTGTGTACCCCTAGCATCCCCACTGGTGGGGCAGTATGCAAAGCAGAAAAGGCCTTGATGCTGTGCAAGCACTGCTCAGCAATAACTTAAACATTCCTATGTTATCAACACTTTTCATCACAAATCCGAAACAGAATACCATGCAAGCTACTATGAAAAAAATTAACTCCCTCCCAGAAAAAAACAGTACATAGCTGCAGAATAAAGTTTAGGAAGACCATATATTTTGCTCAATATGAATAGATAAACCCACAGCTACATCAAACCTAGATGTCACTCTTCCACGCTAGTGTTGTATATATTCCACCAAGGATAAGCACCTCTTACATCTATAGCACCAACTTGCGTTCCTAGACAAGTTTTTATTTCCTAATGAAACCATGATGAGACCATCATGTCTGCACAAGGCTACACTGCCCCACTAAACCCTTGGTAGGCACAAACTTTTCCCTGTTCACTGAGCTGATGTGCCTGCTGATCCTGCAGCATGCCCTGGTTGAGACAAATCTGCTTTAGATTTTGTACTCAGTCATAATCCCTGAGCACTAACGATCCAGGCCTTTCCACCAAAGCAACATCAAATCCCTATGAATGCTGATGGAACGAAGAACTAGCACAGTAAGTGCTTGTTCTTACTTCATGTACTGTACATGAAATTAGAATGAGGGATACTCCGCCTCTTGGCCAGGTTTAGCTGGAGAGACCCAAACTAAATGGCCTTTTCCTCTCATACGTCTCTTTCATGTTTACCACAAGCATATGTTACGCATACATTTGTGTTCTCTTTACAGTGGTAGGTACCATGTCTAATGCTCCATTCCCACCATGTGCACAGCTGAATTTGTATATTACAAAAGGCATGTCATCCAAGTTTATTTTCAGTTACTTAAGAGGATGTTTCTCCCTGAGGCACAGTTTCTGTTTAGCTTGTTGAGATGCCACAAATCCAAACCCTTGGAAAAAAAAATGATGTAGTTGAAGTGCATACAGCCAATGCTGTGAAAGGCTGCCCCTGGGAGGGAGCAGATGCATTGCAATTTTGAAAATTAAAACTCCCACAAACAGTTTGCCAGATCCTTTGATGATGAAAGTAAATTTCATTAAAGTGACAGCAGTTGACTTCCTGAAACTGCACCAATGTCTTCCTGTAAAACAAGGCCAATAAATAAGTATATATTTAAAGGCAAACAGAATCGACACATTGATACAGCATTAAGAAAGGCATCATAAGCCTCCGTCTCCCCTTCCACAAACATTCTTGTGTCAAGGCTTCCTTCCTGCAGCAGGCTCACCTTCACTAATATCCTCTTGCCTTTGCTTTTCTCCCAACAGCAGGCCAGAGGAAGGGATAGTCTGTCTCCTCTAGTGTAGTGGGTTACTTGCTCTTATGTACAAAAATAGCAACTTGTTCAACTGACACAAAGGAAAGAAAACATCCTTGCATCCTGTCCTGCTGGCAGCTTTCAAAAGATAATTAAACATCCCCCTCTTTCAAAGAGCAGAGTTCTCCAGAATAGTGGTGTTTGAGCTCTGATGTTGTCAAACAACAGGGGGTTGCTTAAGCTTTGACTGACCTTTCCAAAGACCTACAAGTAATTTAATGGGCGCCCTCCTCAGTGGTGACAGAAACGTTCCATTATCTGCTTCCTACTTTCTTGATTGCTTGGGGTAATAGGGAACTCTAATTCTCATGGTCATGAGGGCAAAGCCAAACCACTTCAGGCAGATTCATATTTATCTGTATTTTCAGCACAAAGAAAAGCTTTTCTGTATAAAACTTAGTGTCAACTTGATCATGTAAATTTTATTTCCTCCCATTCTGTTCTATTCACCTGTCCTTTCTTTCTTAAGCTCAACAAATTGTAATACCTAAGTGCTATAATGATCCAATCACACTCCCATGGGGAAATCATGATCTCCATGTGTCCCAAGATCCTCTGTCCATCTCAGAGACGATGATGGGTGGAATTGGCTCTGATACACCTGCCTGGCAGCCAAGCTCTCTTGGTATCCAGCACCCCATGTATCAGTTGCACATACTTCTTTCCTCTCCTATACAAGAGATGCTGAAGAGATGGGGAAGAGGGGATTTGGATATGCTGATGCTATGCTGGGTAAGAACTCCTTACATGAGGAAAATTTCCTTCTTTGATTGCAATCCACTAGAAATATAAAAAAAGAAAAAAAACACTAGGGAGCAGAATTCAGCTCAAAATTCATTCTACAATTTGAGTGTTTGTTTTTCTTGTCTTTCCATTTTTCCTTCAAACTGAGAAAATGGGAGTCCAAAAACAAATTCTGTGGGCTGCAAAGCAGTAAACAACCCACTCATTCCAGGGGAGATCTGCTCAATTAAGAACCATTAAGTCTAGTGCTGTTTCATAATTTTATTGTTTGCTGAAAAGTCCCTGGAAGACAGCCTCCCAGAGAATCAAACTCTCGCAGCCAACGTGAGATGAAGAAGTTATAGTTGTGCTGTTCCTGGACTCACTCTGGCAGGACTCTAATCTCTAAAGTGGAAACAAGGCCACTGCCATGCCTTCCAACATTCAGCCATTTGCTTTGCCTCAAATAAAAGGGGAGAAGAGCAACAGACTGCTTTTCAGCTGGAGACAACCCTACAACAGGCTAGCTAAGGGGCCAGTCCAAGCAAAGCTCTGGCTTCTGCATTTTGTTTTTGCCTCAGTGAGATCATTCTATGCACTGCCTTCCTTTCCTTCCAGTTTCCCTCTGCTTAGACTATGTAAAATAACTACTGGCAGGAAACCTGTCTCTCAGTTTTCTTCCCCTCTCCCCCATGCAACAATGTTCTGGAGCACTCCAGGAATCTCAAAAAAGAATAAAAAATCCCTGTGCTTATCTCCTTCCACAGCATGATCACTACACAAGCCTCCTCTTTGCTCCTGTTGTGAGGTGCGAGAGAAGCCATGGGGATACCAAAGCTTCTGGGGCAGGGTACAATTATACTAAGTGACATAATCTGTCCAAGTCATTTCAAGACATGTATGGCATGGTGAGGATTACCAAATTTTTTGTCTCAGCCCAGGTAATAAAGGAAGATGTTTAAGGCAGCAGCTGCCTACACCAGAGCTTGGGAAAGCTAAGCTTGCTGCTGCGGAAGGAAGAAGATGTGCAGAACTGTGGTCACTCAGGGGTGATGGAGGAAAGAGCAGCCTTCCTGAAACAGTTGTTACTTTCCCCAAATTTCTCATCACACTAAAGAACGAGTGGCAGGCAGCCTGGATTTTCTTCAGGGTACTTCCCCAGCTTAGTGGCAGGAGCAGACAGGCATTAGCTCTTTTACCTTGGGCCAGCAAGTTTAATTCTGCCAGACCTACCAAAAAGATGCCTGAACTGTCCAAGCTCAAACACAGGTCAGGGTCATCCCTTGGGAGCTTCAAGAAAATCATAGCAACCATAATGGCTACAACAAATTAAAACAATGCGTCAAATAGTTGCCAGCATTTCTGGAAAGTACCTTTGGATAATGCTTCTAGCAAAACACATCCTCACCAAAACACGCAAGTTCTTTAGTCATACAGGGAGAAGGGGTGTTGGGACAGGTTTTTCATTTGGTTGGTTGGTTGGTTTTTTACACCAGCTGCTGTAAATTTAGAAAGGAAAATAGTGTGATAGTCTAGAAATTACTAAATACATATTTTTATTACCTGTTCAAAGCACATGGTCAAGTAGAGGGCTGCTTCACAAGTTACCTGAGTGCATCCAAATGTAACACCAACTCTGAAAGTGATTTATGAAAGCATCAATGATATATTGACATGGCCCCAAACTGGGCAGTCATCACTGCTCACATCACTCTGGGGTAACCTCACCAAGCACGACAGAGTAACTTCCTACCAGCACCAGGATAAACAAAGAGCCAATCCCACTCCCTGGAAACCTGCATTTACTTTTTATGACAACTGCAGAGGATTTATTATTTTCTATTCCTCTTGAAGAAAGAAGGGTCACCTGGCTTTTAATTATGCCTTGTGGACTCCTCCTTTTCATTTGTAATTGTGGGTGGTGCTACCCTAGCTGCCACAAAATAATACAGCTAAAGCCATCCCAAATTACATGACCTCCTCTGGACCAGAGTATGAAGCTCTGGATCATGCACTTACTTGCCTGCTTCCTTCTTCCCTCTGTGCTTGTATCCTAGATCCCACCACAGGGAAAGAACATACAAGGCCACAAGGGAGAGTTTTTGAGTCCAGTCAAGAAGACAAAAATTTTTTGTTGTGTTCTTTTACTCTAATTAGCATGGGCAAACAACAAGATGGAAGCCAGCATGAATCTCTTGCACCACCCTAAATCATTTTACTCTGAAATGGGAACTTCAAATAACATTTTGAGTTACTGTACAACGACAAGCCTCATTATGTTATGAGTACAAGCCTCATAAAAAAGTATCTAGATCCCATTTCTTAGATGCTTCTTCAAAAAATTTGGCTTGTGGTTCCATGAAGATGGAATCAACATAAAACATACAGAAACTGTGAGATACAAACTCCACAAACACATATGAAATCAATTGAGCTGAGCTCATTCATTTAGCAGTGATTTGGCACAAGCAAAAAGTAAAACCCAACATAAAGAAATAAATTCTTCTTGCATGCACATCTCACAGAAATTATCCATACATCATTTTGGTTAATCAATATCCTTAATATCATTCAGACAGTAGCTCCAAACAGTTAATTTCTCTGTCATCCAGTATTTACCATTTCCATGCATTGGCTTAGTCTATGGTAATCCTTCCTTTTAGCTCTGAAATCTCTGCTTACCTGCTCATCTTGATTTGTTATTGTGTGATTTCTTTTTTAATTTATAATTGTATGAAGTAATTCATTAAAGAAAGGCAGAAGCTGGCAGTCAGACCATTGGTTTTTTGTTTGTTTGTGGGCTTTTTTGTGTTGTCTTCTTTTTTGGGGGCTGGAGAGGGGAATAGGAAAAAAGGAACTAGCTATGAGAAACATCAGACTCTTAACCCTTCTCACCCATTATATGAAACTGTATTTTACACATCCAACTGTTTTTGACTAAGATTGTTACTGTTTATGAGACTGGCTCTATCACTATTGCCTTTGATGCCTAAAAGAAAATTCAGGGAGAAAAAACTCCGAGACAATTTAGTTTTGAAGGTGAGATAAGGAAAGGGTTTTAATTTGTGCCTAGGCATAAGATTACAAGATGCGCGCGCAAGTCTCTCCGTACACGTGTTACAATTTATAATACTGCTTGTCCAATCCAAGGTTTTATCTATCCTCCCTTTGGCTTTTGCTCTGGACTACCCTCAGTCATGCCCCTTGGGAATTGGGGCTGGGGTCTCTGAGACCCTCTCTTCATCAATCTTCGTCTTCTTCAGAGTACAAAGGGTACACGGTCACCTAGTTTCTGACTGTGTTCTGCAGTTTAGGCTAAGATACAAGCATTCTCCAAACAGAACGGGCCTATCTTAGAGTGAGACTAAACATGTTCTAATGGAATCCAGAGGTAGAATTGATATGGGGAGCATAGAATGGGGTAAAAGGGTTGGAGAATGTGTGTAGCTTCTGTGTTAAGAGTAAAGAATGAAATGCTGCTGCTTCTAAATCTACTTCTGCTGTATAACTACTTATAAAACTTATAAAAATTAGAAAAATCAAAAAACCAGATGGACCTTAAGGCATCACCTTGAACATGTATCAGTCTACAATGCATGATAAATTAGCTTAATATATTCTTGAAAGCTAGACCTACTTTTCTCTACCCTGACCTATTTTTAATAGCTGTAGCAGGAGGAGTTCAAAGAAAAGTTGTTCTGCCTGAAGCTTCACCTTCCCAACATGATTGCATCACCAACAGCCACAAGAACTCAACAGTCAAAGTAGTGAACTCTCATATGAGCTGTGAAATATATTCTCACACTCAAGTTTATAAGCAACAACATTAGCGGGTCAGACTTTGTAGATGGGGTGAAGTGATAAACAAACCCCTCCTTTACCTGTTGAGAACAAGAGAGTCAGATTCTTCACCACAGTTACTAACGGCAAAAACTCTCTTGCTTACAGGCGTGATAGTGGTAGGACGAGATGGGGAGGAAAAGCCCCCACTTAAATGAATCTGAACTCTAAGCTGAGTTGTTCAGTTAAACATCTCACCATTACAGCCAAAATCTCTCTCATCTATAATTTGCCATTATGGATGTCCTATTGTTGGAAGTCAAAATCTGGAGCTGGTAAGGCACAGGAACATTATCCTACAATGAGAGTACTCTATCTTGTTCAGACAGGAAAGGCAAGATCGTGGCAAGCACATGAGAGGAAAAGGCATGTACAATCAGCACAGCTGAGCAAAGGTATAACTGAGGTTTCAAAGGAGAAATCAGAGGAGATGTCACAGACCAACTTTTCAGTCTATGCAAGTCAGCCAAGCTACAGCAAAATAAGGTGAGCATCTGCATCAGATCATACTTGATGTGTGCACAATCTGACATGCACACTACCACCCAGATTTGACTCTGAAATAACTAGCTAATATTATTATTGAAATTAATTGCTCCTGAGTTGCCACAGCTTGTGCATTTTAATTTAATCAGGTGGACAATGCATTCACTTTTAAAACATGGAGTTCTCTACCCTCCAGTAAATCTACTCAAAGCACAGCAATTAAGACTCCAAGCTTCAGAAAGACAGATTCAAAGGATCTTTCAAGTGTCCTGAGCAAAAGCCACAGGCAAAATTCTCTTCAGGGACAAACAGCTGAGATTCCATTAAAGTCCACACCACAAGTCAATTAAAGCAGAACCATGGTGATAAGCACACAGGCAGCAACTGGGACACCTCTAAATGTAAAAGTATGCTGCAAATATTGTTGATTATGAAAAGCACGTTGCTGTAACAAGATCCCAGGTAGCGATATCCTGCTTGGGTCAAGTGGGAGAGTCAATTTTGTCTTGTCAAGTGAGCTCCATTTGTAAAATTTCTCCTGAGGTCCTTGCTTCCTTCCAAAGGCTCAGCAATTTTTAATATATTCTCTTTCTTGAAGATGTATTTTCTGTGAAAGTGATGAGAGTGTACAGCACCACTCCTACCTTCACCAAGATTGCTTTTGGTGTTATTTTGATGCCTCAGGAGTCTCATTTCAGCCTTATAATAACCCACTTACATATGAACAACTCATAGTTGCCACTGAGTGATGTTTCATATCTCCAGCCTTCCCATACCAAAAAAAGCTTGAGGCTTATTCTCTGTTTATGTTTCTCTGATGTGGGGCAGTGATGCTTTCCTCTACACTGCTTAAAACTTTCCTTCCTAATAAATTGATTTTGGCAGGTCCTTGCAGTGATTTGAGAGGAGTGCTGGCTGGATCAAAGCCTACTGTACATACAAGTCCTGTCACCCCAGGAGCCCCCTTGTGCAATAGACACCACAGTGATGCTGCGGTATCAAGAGGGACTACTTGCAAGCACAAGCATGTCTTCAGCTCTCCTCAACACAACCAGAGGAAAGGAGCCCTCAGCAGTGATGGTGAGTCTCCAGGGCCTCTCACATGGTCACCATCCATGCTCTCAGAGAAGGAGGTCCTCGTTTGGATAACCAGGATGAGCTTAAAATTCCTGGGTGGAGGTCTGTAATCAGCCCTGTTTTTCGTAGGGAGCTAGGAGAGTTATCTTGCCACTAACCAATATTTGGACTGATATTAAACTAGAATATATCTGTCCTTGCAAAGAATTCATCCTGCTCTTTGATATATGTAATTTATCTAATGCTGCACCTCTGGTTTCAAATCGCCTGAATGATAACTAGGAACTTACTTGGATGGTACAGTGAAAAATTTTTACTCACACAACCTTGGATCTGGAAAAGCAACAAAGAAACTTCACAGATTTTAAGCAGAAATGTGGATGATAACAATTCATTTTTTTGCTTCTCAACCTGGATTTGATTTTCCTCTTATTTTGTTTAACTTTGGTTTGCCCAAGACCTAAGAGATTTTGTTCGTAGATGTACAGATGTTATGTTTAAAAATCTTTCCAGATTACTACATTTGACCTCCAGTATCTCATAAATCATTATATTTCATACTATTATAAAATTAAAAGTTTTAACTAACTTTTAACTAACTCATGTTTTCTAGAAGGGCTTCTGATTTAGAGTTGAAGAAATCAAGAACTGACCAGTGTACACTCAGTTTGTTCCAGGGTTCAGTCCACCACTTCAAATCAAAATCTTCTCTTGTTTGTATCTTAAAAGTACCTGCATACAACTTTCAGACATTAGCAGCTGTTAGGCTATTGATTCTTCCAGATCAATAAGCAATTCAATAAGCAACTTCTTATTCTTTTGAAGGCATTTATCCACTGCTTTTATCACTTTCTACTCACTTAGTAAGATGTTACCAGAAATTCTTCTGATTCTTCTCTCATTTACACAGAAAATTAATGAATAACTTGAAATCAATGTCATTAAATATGGCATGGAAGCAGGTATAACTCAGTTATAGAGTGTTTGACTGGTAAAAGTTTTGACAGGATGCTGTGTGCTACTCAGACTGATTTATTCAGGTTAATTTTCATCTTCACCACCACAGATGTTCGTTGAAAGAAAAGCGTTTGTGTAAACTGCTATGGAGAAGTCTCACATACCAGCTATTGCTTAACAAGTGCCAGCCTTGCCAACACTCCCAAATAACCTGAAAAATCAGAAAGGTTTTGGCATACTCTTGACACAAAAGAGATGCTCTCCTGCCTGCTCACTCAAGGGATAAAATGGACCTCACAGGACACATTCTGCAGTGAAAGTGAGCAGGGGAAAGGCAACTCTTCTGGCTGTCAGCAGCACCCACTAAAAGAACGATATCAGATCAAACTGAAGAACTGAGAAACACCAACCACAGAGCTCGAAGTTGATGGAACATTTTTCTCTCATCATCTTGCGGTTACAGGTGACCCCAGGGGCCCAAATGCAGAGAAATGCTTGAGTAGGCAGGTGCACTGGGTGCAGAAAACACTGGTTTTTGGAGAGGCAGAAAGAAATAAACCAACTTCCCTCAAAGACAAATGAAGTTCAGGATGGCAGTGGGGTAGACGGGAGAAAAGCCACCTTTGAAATTTTGATTTTCTATTGGATTTTCATTTTCTACAGGGCTATATTGTCAAGACAAATCTCCTACCTCCAGCAGTTCCAAATCCCTCTGGCAATAAGGAAAATAAGGACTACCCACTTAGTCCTTCCTAAAAGGAAAGAGTATGCATGCACAAGCACAGAAATGAGAATCTCTTGTCTTTCTATCCTGAGCTGTTGAATTGGAAAATATAATCACTACAACTCCCTGGACACAGCAGAGCTTCTAGCACCACTTCTTTGCTCACATCCTCATTCCCATCTTCTCAGTTCTTGTTTTGGACCTGCAGCAATTAAATAAAATACATTTGCAAAGGAGTCCTGTGCTGATGGGAAGGGGTGCACATAGCTGCTCACCTGATCACCTCCTTAATATCCCTCTGATAACTCCTAGTCCGCTGATACACCTCAGAACAGCAAGTGAGCTAAACTCTGCTCTCAGCCAGAGCAGTCCACCTTTACCAGGCTTGATGAAACTCTTCAGGTATAACTGCTCATTGAAGCCCTTCATATGAAGAAAAATACTCATACAGGTGTTTACAAGCTCATTTCATATTCTTTTCATAATAGCAAAGAGTTCAGTGATTTACCACTCCTGCTTTCCTATCTTTCTATCTGACCCTGCTGTCCAAGTAACATCATATAAATTGCAGATCTTATAGAGACTTAAGCAACCCACCTTCCACTCCTTCAAGATCTTTAAACAACCTTCTGATGCACTAAGTGGTGGGAACATACCAGAGTGGGGTTTGTTCACATGCCCAGCTCCCCCAGCAAAATGCTTTGGCTCTTTCAAGCAACTAGTATGGTAATAAATACACTCTTATTTTGCCTCACAGATGAATACTTGGGTTTTTGTGCTCGGGCAGAAACAAGGGCAGTAGCTCTAGTTGTAATCACAAGAGCTTGATGTGCTTGTGGCCTATTTGCCACCATGCTCTTGCTGACATACTGACATGCGCTACCAGTGACACTGGGAAACAACTTGTTTCCAAGTATCCCAGTGTACACTGAAGTGAGACCCTGAACAGGTATGAAGAAGAGCATATTCCAGAAATCAACACTCCTTTGCTAAAAAAAACCCAAAACCAACAATGCCTCTGCTTACAGACATATCCCAAGGTACTCACTCCTAATTCATGTGCTATCGAGGACCTATTCTACCAGTTACTTCACCTTCCAAATCTGCCCCGCTGCTCTCTTCCACCCTGGCAAAACTGAGCAAGCAACCCTAGAGCTAACAATATACTCTGACCTCTTTTACTCCATCCACTTAATACGTAATAGACTTTGCATTCTTGTAAGGCTGTCTGGGGAATTATTGGGTTTTGTTTGCATCTATCAGGGGTAGCCTACAGATTAGCTCAAAAAGCCATATATATGCAAACATATATATGTACAAATACAAGTATGTACAGATTTTTAGCTCCCTCTCTCTCCCTCTATATATATATGTCATAAACTAGGCTATGTGTATATGCATGTATATGTAGGCAAATCTCATACAGGAAGTTTCCAGCTGGCCGCAGAGTGTGTAGTGGGGGACAACCTAACAGACCCTTGGCACACCTGCCTTTTGTAGAAGGGGGCTGTTTATTTAAGGAGATACTTTGCAGATAACTGTATCTTGGGGAGACACAACTACACACACTGCTTTGAGCAGCCTAAACTGCAAAAGAGAAGGATATTAGGGAGGCAGAGAAAAGACCTGTTCTAAAAAAACCCAGCATTATCAGCTTCACAGGTATACTTTCAAAGCACAGCTTTTCAAAGGAGCTGGTGAGGGGGGATTAAAAAAATCTGTGTATGCAACTTCTGTGTAAACTTCCTTTAAGACCCGAGAGTTTACAGATGTTGGAGGACACAGGAAAGCACCTGTCCACCAGCACTCTCTCACCTGATTAGAGACTTTGTTACCCTTTGGTCATCATAAAGCAGATGCTTCTTCACTGCCAGAGATCAGATACATCCATTTGACCCAACCTGATGAACTACACAAGCATCCAAAAGTTAACAAAAGGAGAGTTCATCACTCCAAGGAAAAGCCGCCATGGGACTTCAGATTCCTATCTGATTTGTACCTCAGTAGAACATCTATCACCTTTCAAAGAACCATTTGTAAAAGAAAGATCAGCATCGTTTCTACCTGCCCGAGTTAGACAAACATATTGTAAATCTCTTCATTGAAGAGCAGCAATTAAGGAAAAGGTTTCCCAGGTGATCCCTCAGAAAACAGAAACAAGTTTTTTTTCTGGAGTCTTTTTATTTCAACAAATCTTTATATAAAGTCTTAAAAATCTCATTGAGTAAGTTTAGGTTTTGGATTTGTAGCTGTATTAACACCAGTGCTCTTGGCATGTTAATGTGCTCACAGCAAATCACTTTGTAGAAGTTAAAAAATAACATTAGCCCCTTCAGCAGACAAGAAAACCAAGGTACAGAAAACCTAGAGGTGCATTGAGAATGCAGGAGGTTTCAACACCCCATAGTCTGAATGTTCAATGTATTCAATATATTTTATAGTATTTCAAAGTTTTTCAATGATAAGTATCATGAAGAACCTTTGCATAAAAATCTGCAAAGCCACTGTTACTCTTTTAAAGACATGTTGTTTGAATAGTGCTTCTCTCTTCAGTAGTTTCCTTCAGAGATCAGGCATTTATTCATAATGGGAACATTCAACATGCTAAAAAAATGCTCTAACAGTTTATGGAAAACATAAAAAAGAAAAAGGAAGAAAAGAACACATGCACTCTTGTCTTGCCTTAGGGCTCTTTGTTTATCCAACCTGAATTTAACCATCCCATGTCACAATCAGCCCAGTCTATCTCTCTAAAGACAATACTATTCAGCATTAACGCCAGCCAACCTGATTGCAATCACTAACCTGGATTCAGCCCCAGTTTATGGAAATGGCAAACTGAATTTTACCAGCAGCAGAATGAGCTAACACAAACAGTGTCGTGAAGCCCTGCCCTTTGTCAACACTTCACTCCTTTCTCCAGTCCTGTGTAATGGATTTGTTATACGTGTTCCCACATAACGTCTAACTGTGTTAAAGAAATTATCACTTCATTGCATCATACCAGCACTAAAAAGGCAGGAAAAAAAAGAACTGCAGCTTAACTGTTAGAATGGAAGATAGAGACATTAGACACCAGGTATTACATAGGATTTGTACAGGAATCAAGACTGGAAGATTTTTGACAGGAGAGAAAGTTAGAGATGATTGTGGCCAATTAACAGAAGGGGTTTGAACAAAAACAGCCAGGCAACCTTGAAGGTAGTGCTTGTAGTAAATAGTATAGGATGGACTCTGTGTGCAGGTAACGCTGTAGCTTTTATAATTATTGATGTTCATTTGAACATTTGTGTACTTGCTTTCTTTACATATTTGTACCAGCCCATTGTCCCAGGAAAATTAGATTAAGAGAGCAGTTCTGCCATGAACACAAAGAAGCTGGTAATCTCTGTTAATGCAATGCTGCTGAAATAATAAGCTGATTTACAGATAGAACTGCAATGAATAAAGAAAAAGGAAACATTGAGTATATGATGATATTTATAATTCCAGCCAAAGATCATTGAAGGCTTTCTGTCAAACCTTAACAAAAACCCAGAATTTTTTCCCCCTTAAAACTTTTCTGTATTTAAAAAGCTAAAGAAACTGTAGCTAAAAGAGTAGACTTGGAGCGTTATTACAGAAAAAAATTCCTCTTTTTTTGCCTCCCTTGCTGGAAAGTGGTATTGGAAAGATTTGTAAGAAAAATGGAAAATTGTCTTTTCCTTCCCTCAAATTCTTTTGAGGCAGTTACTAAAAAAAAAACCACCAAAAACCAACCAACCAACCAAACAACAAAAATGCAAACAAAGAAAGGAGAGAAGAAAAAGTAGTACATTCCCAAATCCTTCCTTCAACAGAAAAAAGTGCCTTTTTTCATATTGATTTTTTCCTATCAGAAATAAAGTTTGACACTGTTACTTGGAGATACTTGTTTTTTCCTTTTTTTTTTTAAGAAAAAATGTTCCCTCGTGCCTAACCACTCTTCTAACAATTTGTTTTGGTGGCCTCAGTTTGCACACATTCCCTCCTCCTCACTCTTAAGAGATCAGAGAGATTGCTGCATCCTTGACATCTTGACGTGATGTATATGAGGAGGAGGAGAGAAGATAAGGCCATTCACAGTAGCAGCCTGGAAATCCTGCTTAAATCTCTCTTCCCATCAACTCTTGCTTATTGAGCTCCAGTCTGCTCAACTAACTAACTTCTCCGATGGAGCAAATGGTGGCCTGATTCTACAACTGGATCTCCATCAGACTGCAAGCTCACCCTCATAGATGATGTGTCCTACACGATTTAGGGCCACTGGTGCTGCTTTTCCCGGCTTTTTTTGTACATGTCAGTACTACCTTTCTATAAAAGCAGCAGCATTCACTGAAAAGTATAGTGTTGCTCAGCAGGAGGAAGAGACCTGGAAACCAGCCCAGAATTATTTGGCAATTGGTGCCTCTATGGAAGTTCTGGAGCTTTCAGTTGATGTGCAGAGCACTGCTACATACTTTCTACTTCCTTTTATTTCCTTTTATTTGACTAGAGTTCTGGTTCAAAGGCATTAGAAATCTGACCTAATTCTGCCCATATCGACCCTCATAGTATTCATAGTAACACCTATTTCCTAAGCCTGGAATGACCAACCAGGAAGAGCAGAAAGAAGTGTCTCTGCAACAGCTAGGAATGGCCTGTCATGGTTTGAGATTGGCCCCCCCTCGAGAAGAGGGGGGCTCAGAGGTGATTGGGTGCCAGGGCAGTGTTCCCTGAAGAGCCAACTCATGTTGTTCGCTTCTGCTCAAAATCATATATACACAGCCCACCGGAAGCTGTTGGCAAGAGTTCTGCTGTTGGTGTCTGCTGTGTGTAGGTGTGGAAGGCCAGGGGGTGGCTGGGCTCCCTCTCTCCCCTCCGGGGGGAAGAGGGGAGCCCTGCGGCCCCCCCAGCTCTGCCTAGCCCAGAGCAGAGTTAGAGGCAGCATTTTGAGTGTGTGCAGTGAGGGAAGAGACTCACAAGCACCTGAACCTGACCTGAGGTAAGAGGAGAGAGCCAGGCTTTTGCAGCTAAGATCTCTCCCCCCTCCTTTTCTACAGCTAAGCTGTGGAGGGGGGCTTTCCTTTCCCTCCGCTGGAAAGTGGAGGAGAGGCTCAGCATTGAAGCTGAGCCAAGTGGACGGGCTGTGGAGGTAGGCCCGGCGCTCGGGAGAAGAGTCCCAAGCGAAATTGGAGATGGAACCCCCAGAGAGAGAGAGAGAGAGAGAGGGGCCCGGAGGATGTCTCTGCCACACAGGACAACTGAAAACCCGAAGAGAAATCCACATGCCAGGACGTGGACACTTGATAAGCAGAACCACACTGCAGCAGCCTACGAACCAAGGTATGAGAGAGAGAGATTACACAGCAGCAGGAGAGCAAGGACTCAAAGCTATCTTCTCGGACTTCATGAGGAGGAGAAACTACAACAAAACAACTGGAACTTGGTGAGGGGGGAGCGTTCAGGCCCAGAACACTCCCACAGAGGGACTGGTTACTTTCCAGCCTTGAAAAGGCTCTTTCCTGGACTAAACTTAAAGGAGGGGCTTGAAAGGACTGATTGATAGAGATGTAATATATATATAGTTGTCTTTAGTTTGTATAGTATTTATTGGTGTAAATAAATGTATATACTTCCCCCTTCCCCTATAAAGCCTCTGGCCTGAAAGTTTCTCTTCGGTCTTGGCACAAATTGTGGGAGGGGGTGGAGAAGCCTGAAAATTGGATTTTTAGATTTCTAACGTGGCTCAAACTGCCACATGGCCCTAAGATTTCACAAGAAAATTCAACCTGCATCCTGCTGGAGAACTGGAAGGAAGTAATATGGTGCCTTTTAAACTGGCATGTCTCCAAAGGGTAATAACTGAGCTTTACTCTTCAGTTATTCCCATTAAAAAAATAAAATTATCAGAAATGTTTATCCAACAGTGAATAAAATGCTCAAATCAGATAGGCTTTATCTGATAGTAAGGTAATGACTGACTACCAAATCACATGGCAGCAAAACATTTTTCATGGATGTGGTAATGTGTCTTTACCTGAAAACCTCCGATTAAACAACAGGGAGGTGGGGGCACCTCAGATAAGAACAGCGAAGTCACGTAACACAGCAATAATGGGGGGAAAAAATGTTGGGCAACCGCCTACAAACAGTTCTGCCTCAGCTCTGCCAAAGGGTCCTACTGCCTTTCGATGACTTGTCCCCTAACTCCATTCACCTGGACAGTTAAATATGAGCAGGCATTTCTGTATTTTAATTCTGTGACTCGTATTGCAAGCAATGACAGCTTCTGCAAGACTTCTACTATTTACATACAATTCATAAATAACAAGTTTATTGTTGCCTTATGTAACTAGTATTGTGTAATTTATCTAGAAGTTTCAGTTTAGCTCACAGAAAAAGGAAAAAAATCAACAAGTCTACATTCTCAGGAGACATTATTTCAAAGTTGTTAGACAATTAGAGAGCAGTAAGGTTTATAAGAAGCAATTTACTTTCTCTAAATTCCATATACACTAAGTTGCTAGCAATCTGCTGGCAATCCTATTGTATCATAACTGCTTTAATGCTTTGTGGAAGTAGAAGTTTCATTGCTAACCATTAATCTTCAAACATTTTTAGAAGCTCATAAGAGTAATTCTGGAAAGTCACAGTATCAGAAAGCACAAGGATGAAATAGACCCCAAAAGGTCATCTAAGCAGGATCAGTAATGCCTAAACCACTCCTGTCAGATGCTTGTTTAACCTGTCCATTGGAAACTGAGGTAGTGAAGGGACAAACACACAGCAAATCACTAACAGATACCAAAGACTTCAAGCTGAGAAATACTCCAAAACATACTTTCCTCACACGGATAAATTTTTCTGTTAACCACACTGAAAGGGTTATCAAGCACTGGCACTGGCTGCCCAGGGAAGTGGTGGAGTCAGCATCCCTGGATTTAAAAGACGTGTGGATGTAGCACTTGGAGACATGGTTTAGTGACAGACTTGGCAGCACTGGTGTTATGGAACTGGGTTAACGGTTGGACTTGACGATCATAAGGGTATTTTCCAACCTAAACTATACTATGATTAAGTAAATCCCTCATACTCCTTCTGAAGATAAGCTAAATATGTCTGCAGCTGTCACTTGCCTAAAGGCAATGGTATATGGAGATAAAGCATTTGTATTCAACACCATGTGTTGGTTATATGGCATCCACATGGAGGAGGTTGCTGTTTAACAGTGGTTTCCAGTGGGATACATTAGTATTGGATGAACAAATACCAACTCAACAGCTAGCTAAAGGTTGTCTTGTCCAGTGCACCTAGACTCTTGATTTAGACCCACCATACCTGTACCAGACTGTTTCCACATTCTTGGGACATACCAAGGGGTTTTTCAGGAAGCCCACTCTGCCCTAACTACTGAGCACTTTGCATGCCCTGAGCCTGTGTCCCTGAGGAAGGGCAGGGAAGGACTGGATGCATATCTCCCAATGTGGTGGGGCACAGAGCCAGTAATAGTCCTGCAGCCTGCAAGGCAAGTCCCCAAAATGGGGCTCCAGCCTGTGCAGATGCAGGGGCTGATGTAGCTTCCCTGAGACCGTCTGATTCAGGGCATGTCTTGAGATGGCCATTGTAACAACAAGAGTCTTGTCATATGGATCCGATTTTCCAATTGTCAGATTGTTTCTACCCGATTAATAATAAACCTCAATGTTATGGTGATCATCTTCACTATCAGCCTCATAATCCACCTCAGGTTCACCAAGGTGAAGACAACATGTTGTTCAAATAATCAATCCTAAGAAAAGCTGGATATCATTACAGTTACACATTGCACATATATCCATTCCACTGCAAAATGCAATTCATGTTACATAAATGCATTAGCAGTATTACATTTATATACCAGGAAAGAAAATGAAGAATGACCCTAGCAAAGAAAATATGAATCAGCTTGCCCTATCAAGCAAGTAACTTTAAAACAAATTTTAGCACCCTACAGATGCCTTTTAGTCAACAAAGAATTGCTCATTGGAACACAAATAATTGACATTTGAGTCAGAAATTTCACTGAGATGAACATTTTATGAACATTTTGATATTGATATTTAAAGAGGCTGAAGACATTTCTGTAATTTTACTAAGAAAAAAAAAAAGAACACTTGGAATTTGAGAAAGAAATTCCCAGCAATTAACTTATCCTCTGCTTAGGAGAAAGATTTCTTTTTTTGGAAGTACATTATGTTCTCATCCCCAGCTGGTTCCACACACTGCTCCAAATGCTAAATATCTATAGAACAGCTCCAGCTTTGAACTATGCTAATGACCAGACATCAAGAATTTTTCTCTGAGTATGAAAACAATTTCACTTGTTGACTGAGTTATCTAAAGGAGACATTTTATATGCAAAAAAAAAAAGGATTGTTGTGTTTGCTGTTTGGAACAGTTCAACACAGAACTAGAGGACTTCAGTGAAAATCATTTTGGCAAAACCTGCATGGTTATTGAAGACTTTGCTTTATCTTCAGGCTGGCCTTTGCAATAGACTGTATGACTGTTCTCTGATGCAGTGAGGATTAACCTCCTGCATTGTATGCTCGTCTGGTGAAGTACACAATAAAAAGAAAACACTCTTACAAGCAACTCAGGAAAACCTGAGTACAATTTGAATAAGTCAAGGATTACAGTATACAAGGCTCACTTGCCTGTTATGCTTAGTAACACTAACACAGACAGCATGATGTCTGTTAAAGATATGCTAAATCTTTTCTCACAAGCACAGAAGAAAATGGAATGCCCTCAGTGGTTAAAATTTTTATTAGCTTGTAGTGGACACCAAAAGCCTAAGGAAAAGAAGTCCAGTGATACTTCCTGGATTCTCCATGCTAACACCTCAAAGACTGTTTCATGGGTACTTTCTCAGGCAATAGTGTTTCCTTATTGCATATGGATTACTGTAACACTTCGAGCATAAACTCAGAAGAGGAAAACATGCTTTCTACAAGGCTTGATTCTACTCCAAAGTAGAGAGAAAGGAAAACATCCACTGGCCTA
This sequence comes from Neopelma chrysocephalum, assembly GCF_003984885.1. Lineage (NCBI taxonomy): Eukaryota > Metazoa > Chordata > Aves > Passeriformes > Pipridae > Neopelma > Neopelma chrysocephalum. The sequence continues at coordinate 30,439,809 of NW_020897690.1, read as the reverse complement.
CTTGAATATTGAAATAAGTCCTTAGCAACTGGAGCCAATATGACCTGGAGTTTGTCAGCGCTGAACACAAGCACGCAGGTTCCAGTGGGTTTACTGTTCCTCTTGCACCTAGGGGTAGTTTTTGGCCTACTAACTTAAACCCTCACCACATAGCTTGGCAATGGATTCCAGGCACCGAAACTTCCATGGCATTTTAGACACAGAGGTTTAATTTGGTTTGGCTTGGTCTGAGTTCTAGACACTTGCCTGCCGTGCAGTTTGACAACAGGTCTCTGCTCAGCACTCAGCTGTACCTCCTGGGCCCTATCACTCCTGGTACTGAGAATTCAGCTGCGAGTCAAGATTGATGATTACTGCCTATGAGAAAATTTTTTTAATATAGCAGGTAAGTAGAATATTCAGGCGTCTGATTTGCAATGAAATGAAACTCAGTTTCTCCAAATCAAGTTCTAGCACAAACTGCTTACCCAAAACATTAAACATGCTGACAAGGTATGGGCTGAAATTAGCACCATTTATTAAGTTTTTTTTTTGCACAGCCAGAATATAAGAGTGACATGCCAAACCAGAGAATGGAATTAGTAATTACAGTGTCACTTGGCTTCACTATTCAATATGCATGCATGAAGAGGCACGACAACAGATCCAGACGGATAACACGAGGAAACAGTCGGTACATGGTGGGATCAGTATGTTGTGCAATTTAAACAAACACAGTGTCTAATATCAAGCAGGATGAGTCACGAGCATGTAGATGATCTCCAAGGTTTTTCAGTGAGCAGATGCAGATCTCTGAGATTCTTTCACGAGTGTGCAAAAATTATCTTTAAATGCAAAATTCCTCCATATTTTGTGTCATATTGAATAAATTAAATGGAATAGTCCATCTTGAACATGGTATTAAGCAGCTTATTATGACATTTGACTTTATACTGGGTTGTCAGAAACAGAGCAGATCTTGCACTGTGGCATTGTGCCACAAAGTACAACCACTTAGTGTCACAGGGCAGCAGTATTTCCACTGCTAGTTTGATGTGTGAAATTACTGGGTAGGCAGAAATACAGGATAGATAGGAAACTAACTCAAATGACAGCTAATAACTGGTCCTTCCTATTGATTCAATCCCTACAAAGTATATTTCTGTGGATGATGATATGCAAGTCTCATTAATTCAAACCAGAAGGAAGACAGTAAACATATACAGTAGGGGAGAACGAATTCCCAGATTTCAAACCCTTGAACAAACAGTTGAAACTCAATTGCTTAGTCCTGAAAAAAAAAAAAAAAAAGAAAAAAAAAGCAGCAACGCCTCCAATTTCAAAGTCTAATTAGAGACTTCTCTAATGTATCCAATATTTCTTTCGAGGTATACTTTATGAAGGTTTTCACAGAAACTAACCCATCATTACTTGAATAAACTTGTGTTCTCGTTTGGCATTCTGCAAAAGAGAAAGGATAATACAAACACGTATGTGAAAGGTCCTGTGTTTGTATCTGAGTACCATGCAAGAGATTAAAAAGAGAAAATCACATAATTGACAATGAGGGATAGACATCTAAATACCTCAATTCACTGCCTGAAATGTCATTGCTTAACTATCTATGATGTGCTCCAGAGGTATGTTGTATTAGCGTTTCAAAGTACACGTTGCAAGACCACAGGGAGGAACTACTTCTCTGCAGCCTAATAACATGACCTGTTTCTGTGCACAATATTTCACCATCCATAGAAAGACAAATATTAGCATTGGCTGCTATAGCAGAAAATCCATCTTCTGATTTTCAGCAGCAGAGATTTTAAAGCCTTTGTAAAAACTTAAAATCTTTATGCAAACTGATAGATTATGCTTAGATCCATCTAGGACAGAAGTGTTTTTAACTGCCTGAAAGAGCTGAAGAAATACAATAGGTTTCTTCATGGCATGAATTCTTCTATGTGTTTCACAGCTTTCCAAGCTCTACAACACAATCTCCTGGACTTACACAGACTCTGTTTTATTTGGTCAGCTATGATATACACAAAAGAATTAACTCCAGTCTGTGGTACATGAATATTAATCACCCTTGGACTACTTCACAGATGCACTCCACTAAACACAGCTCATACAAGTGGCTGTTCTAGCTATTGTACACCACAACTCTTTTTGAAAACAAAAAAACTGGTAGAAAACTGGGGTAACAGCATTAGGCTAGAAGTTCAAAACCATGAATTCTGACCTAGACTCAGTCCAAAGACTGTCCAAAGACGGGATCTGCAATCTAGACATCATAGAGAACGTATAGTAACTTGGAGGGAGAGAGGAAATAGACAAACAAGCATACACGCATAAATTGTACATATAAAAGCATCTAATCTATAATAACTGCCTAAAAGACTATGCTCTCCTAGAAGCTACATGTGATGCTGCACTTCCTTCTAAGAGCATGAATTCCCAAGTGAGTGGGTGGAAGCTCAGGGACTGGGCTCTGAAGAGCAGTATCTATCTCTGTCACTGCTAGGAATCCCACTCTTCTAGACAGCACATCAAACACAGCATGTTCTGTCACCCCAAAACTTACCATAACCTTTACCTTCCTAACTCTGGACTTCAGAAAACACATATCCTTCCTCAAGGGTTGCTCTGCCACCTTACCAGAATCCTTGATTTAAGTTCTGTCCAATGCCCCAAAAGCTCCCACTGTCTTCCCTGGATAGACAAACAGAAAGCAAGTTGTAGTCTTGAAGGCTTTTAGCATTTATTGCCCAGTTTCTTTGTGTCTTTTAATACTACAAAGCCAGCAACAGGTGCCCACAGGCATCTGAAGCCTGGTCATTCTCCCTTTTTGATCTATGATGAATGAATAATGAAGTGATAAAAGAGGGAGAAATTTAGATTTGATTTTACCTCTTACACTGGTCTGCCCACAAACAGGCTGTGGTTTACTCATGGGTATTCTCTGCCCTATTCAGACAGAGCATCTGAACAATTCGCTACAACTAGCTGGTATTTGTAATTCAAGCTATATACACAGATCATCTGGAATGCTATGCTTCTCTTCCCTGATGAATTAACTTCTAGAAGTTGGTTTCTGGTGGGAATACTCATGGTTCTGCATTCGTCATCTGTGCTGAACACTCACAGCTTTCTTAAACATTCCTGCCAGTAAACACTCACTGGAGAGCTGGAACACAAAGAAAGAATTTACTGAAAATTTCTAATGAGACTTTGAACCAAGGAAAGTAATTTGCTTCATGTTTATGATTCGCACACTGAGTTCCTGACCTGGTCAGACCTTAAGGTGGTACCACAGAGTAGATGTTAATTTGCAACAAATAATACATCAAACTGTTCTAGTTTGACTCACCCAAATGCCACAAGAAAGGGCTGGTACTGAGGCTCTTCCCCTGGGCAGCAAGCCAAGAAACCCAGTGCTGTGTCACTTCTATCCACATTTCGCTCTGCATCATCAGACTGGCTGCAATCGGCTACAATCTTAGAAGGTTCTTCCCAATAAACCTGCACGAAATCTCAGTACAAAAACATTTGCTGGTCAGAAGATGCTCCATCCCTCAAGCCACTGCATTCCCCACTCTGTAGCTAGCTGCTTTTCAACTAAATGGATTCCCCTCAGGAATACAGGGAGAGAAACAGATGAGGTTAATAGTGGGACTCATCTCACCTGGCTTTAGCCATTTAAAAGATGTCTGAGTTAAACTAGCTGTCCAGGCTCCCTCTCTAGTCAGTGCAGAGAGCTACCTCCAGGAGCAGATTAAATCCCTGTACTCTAGAAAGCCAGAAGACTGCTCCCATGTCTTTTCTGTAGCCCTGATTGAGCTTCCTGATCAGACTAAGTCTTGGATACGGAGGTAACACTCTGAGCAAGGACAGAAGTAGACTTAGTGCCTGATCCATCCAAGAGAACAGGCACGCGAACTCACAAGCTACAAATTTCCAAAGAGCAATCATCTTAACAAGTGCAACAGTTCTAAAAAAATTGAATGCAGAACATTTTTCATGGATAAAAAAAAAATGAAAAAAAGAATCATCTGAAAACCAACCTAAAACTGTGTGTGTGAAGTGGGGAAGGGGTGGTAATCAGCAACAATTTTCTGTAACACTTCCAACAGAAAAATCAGTCATCATATTATTGCAAGCATAAGCATGCCTTTTATCCATCACTGCTATAGAGTGATAGCACTTTCAGGCTGCTTCCCCTTAGAGTCCCAGGAGGAAAACAGAGATTTTTGCCAAGTCGCCTGTTGCTATTTTTTATCCTGAGTGTTGCCTTTCATCATTACAAAATGGGAATTCTGCCACTGATTTCAAAGACTCCATGATCGTAATTGTAACTTTAACTTTATATTAATGTACATGTGTTTAATTTAATTGCTTTGTTTAAAGATAAAAGGAAACATGGATTTCAAATCTCTCAACTGATTTCACTGCACATGTTCATAGTTCTGTAGTTAAAAAACTTATGCAGCTTTTTCCTCCCCCCACGGGGAAACAGCACTGTAAGAACCACACCTATCTGTGTAATGAAAATAGCTATAAAATATTTACATTTTCTCCATTGTAATGGAAATTTCACACTGTTCTACTGTAAAACTGATTTCTCAATCCTTTTAATATAATGTTTTAAAGGTAATTTCATGTAAATCTCTCTGGAGAGTAGGCTAAAGGCTTAACCACCTTTAAAAAAAAAAGGAAAAAAAAAGAATGCTTTAGGGCCATAGCAGTGTAGGTATAAATCAGTGCAGTTCCGTCAGTGGAGTTGCATCAATTTACACTTGCATGATTTGTCTGACAGACTTAGTCATTCTGAGGCAATATGTGACAATCTGAAATCAATTTTATAGAAGTAATATGTTCAACGTCACATTTACATAGATTATGTAGATTTACATGAGCATATCACACTTATGTGAGCAAAAGAGCATTCACCTCATTTAGAGATTTCTCTCAACAGCAGTCCTCTACAGACTGGGAGACATTACACAGAAACATTTATTATAACTTCTTAAGACAGCTGTAAGCTTGGGGTGCCGTGCAGCAGTAAGCATGCTCCCCACCCTGGCTGGTGGCCAGGAGAGCAAGGATCAATCTGGAAAAATCCACACCCAGCTTGCCTATGAGAAAAAAAGGTGATTTTATTTCCTGTAATTAGCAGACATTTAAAGTGGTGACAGAGGAAAGGATAGGTTGTCTGTTGGGGTTTTTTTTGTTTGTTTTGTTTTTTTAATCCTTTTTTAGTATTAAGGATTTGAGAACTTTGTCTAAAAACTCTGTGATGATCTCAGTGAGTTTATAAAGTCTAATGCCTTTGTTTCTAAACCCCAAGACTAAGGATGGATAACAAATGTTTTTCTTTTAATCACAACATATCCATGGTGTATTTTTTGTTGGCGTTTGAGGGGTGGGTGTTTGAATAGCTAGTTTTTGGTTTACTCCATTTTAAAACCAGGCCTTCACTTTTGTGTTTGGTTCAAATCAGAAATAAACTTATGGTGGTTCCATTACTTTACCTTGAAGCATTCTCTTTAACTCATATTTAATGCATTGATCTACTGGACGGAGAAGAACTGCTTTGCACTTTAACAGTAGCAGCCGTGAATATTAACCTGAACCCAGGCAGAACACATGAAGGAAGCTTGACAAAGTTCACAACATCTGCCTAACTGTAAAAGGGCTTCTGCATACCCACTCCTGCTTATAAAAATCACCAGGTAGACCTTGTTTCTTTCCACTCGCACAGGGTATGACACAGAAGAATACATTATTTGGTGTGTGCTAAAATACACTGCTAATAGAACAAATGGGGCTGAAAGAACAGGAGAAATTAATGACTCTAGTCACATCAATACATCTGTGTATTTAAATAATTGTTGGTGTTTAATTTATTATGTATTTATTATTTTTACAAGGTTTCTTATTGCCAGAGTGAGTCAGAATACAAATAGGCTGCAAACAGTACACAATATAGTTACACCAGAAAAAGATCAAGTCGTTTCAAGAGTAAAACTGCCCGTTTTCCATCTACTCTGTTCTCAGTTGTTCAAAGGTTGTTGCAAATCATCATAATGACCATCAGACCTGCATTGTCACAGTACTTTAAGCAAATACCAAGGTAGAGCAGGTTTAAGCAATTGGAAGTCAAATGGCATGTTATAAGCTCACATCAAAACTACCTTAAATCAATGATCCTGTAAACAGTTATTTTGATGCTCAAGAACCAAATGTACCCTGAGCTGATTCTAGCCACATAACTTCATTTGGCTCCTTTGATTACTGAAATTCATACACTTTTTCTACTTGTGGACTGGTTAGACTCAAGTTAGCCTGTGATTCTCTTCTCTCAGACTCTGCTGATCCTCTAAGAAAATTTTGCCATCTACAAGTAATGGAAATAAGACTCTCATGTCTGAACAAGCAATTATGCAAAAATCGTTCTACAAGTTAAAGGTTCCAAATATTTCTGAAAACAACTGCTCTTGTCCAGGATACAGTGGCCAGCATGTCATACTTGGTGCAGCACAAAACTTTATTTGTATGGATGTGAAGCATTTTAAAGTGACAGAAGTATCCCCATTGGCACTTACCTATCTGTAATGACAATAAACTGGCAAGTGAAACTACCTTTGAAATACGTTCTCTTTTGCCTCACCTTTGAGCTAAGTTATATTTATCTGTTCTTCTCTGGCATTTAAAAGAAGACTTATAGGAAAAAGCCTCCTTTCTCCTTTCTTTTTAACTCAAAGGATTTCTTGGAGGAAATCACTATTCTGTTGGACAGGGACTTTTTTTGAGAAAGGGGAGATTACCATTATTTCCCGACCACTCCACTGCCCTATGTACAGCCTGCATTTAAAAGTCTCAAAGCAAGAAGTAATGCTAATGGTCTCCAAGTTTCCTAGCTAACTTTACCCAGATCTCACACTCTTTCTGTATGCCAATGAGTCCAGGTCAGCTGAGGGGAATTCAGTGCTGAGAGTCACACACAGGACTCGCTCCTGGACAGCATGTCCCGAGTAGGAAGAAAGTACGCAGTGCTATGCTATGGCCTGGGCAGAGGACCCTTCCCCAAGAGTCATCCCTTTTCTGACCTGACACCAGACACAATCCAAAGGCAAAGAAAATGCAGGACATGGGGCTGTTCATACATGCTCTGTGGGTGCTCTGGAGGGGCTGCAGGAGGTGTAGACAAACCGCGTGCATCTTGTGATTAAGGCTGGCTTGGCAGCTCTATTTACAAGGAGAATGATGGAAGAAAGTTATTAATGCAACATCGCCTGAAGCCATTAAAACCTTCTGCGCTGGAGAATCCTCTTCCTTTAAAATGAAAAAGGATTTCAGGGCTGCTGTAATCAGAAGCAACAAGAACTGAAACCACTGGGAGGCTACTCTCACTTCATAGCAGATGCTAGAGTGCTTTTATGTTGTGGTGACTCTAAGTGACATCTACTGTACTGATCACAGACCTCTATTCCTCACAGCATCTTCCTCTAAACCTACTCAGAGCAAAAAAGGAGTTAATACAGTCTGACTGGCAAGCAGAGAATTCAGAAGTCGTTAGTCTAAGTGGTTGTACCTAATCATCTTTGTTTATACATTCTCTTCCTGGTTCTTCAGCAAGAGAGTTTTGTTGAGTGATTTAGATTCTGTATCCCAATTCATAATATCTACTTACATATAAAGAGATCTTACTGTACTCACAGAGCCTGACTCACCTCTCTATTAACAATATGGTAATAATTTTTCTTTATGTTAATTTCTTGAGGGCCATAAACCTCATTGCCCAAGTAGTCATCATCATTTAGGTAACAAAGTTACTACAAGATTTAAAATTATCAGACTCTAAAAATTATGGATCCAGATAGGATAACTCCTTAACCTAGTTCTGTTACCAAATTATCTTTAATTTCATGGTGATCCCTTTCAATGCAGTCATACAACAGGCGACACCTACAGATGCAGGGTCAGATGCTACTTAGTGTTTGAATTCTTTTTGCTCAACAGGCCGTGGGTAAGGTTTAAGCTCAGTGAGCAGTTCACTTTTCAGTACTTCTCCTCAGGTAGCTGGGCATGCTATAAGACAACCCTCCTTCCTGCTAAACACCAGCACATTCTTAGACAATTCGTCATCCTGAAAAGCAGCAGAAACAAATAAACAGTCTGACCGAGAAGCAGAAAATAGTAAACTGACTATGGGTCAAATAGCAATAGGTGTTTCCAGCTCTCTGCATACTGAAAGTTCTCCACTTATTTGGGTTTTGCCAACAGCTCTAGAGAAGAAACTGAGTCCAATCATTCATATGCTTTGCGCTCTCATGTTAGCCATTTCAGTTCCACGTGTTTCTGTTTCCACACTTGTAGCATGTGGTGGCAGATTCTTACCATTTTTCCTCAAGAATTGTTAATGCATGTAAGACTGACTTATAACCAATAGCTAATCAGCCTCCATTGATATGTCGCAGGGAGTGCTTTAGCACCACACAGGTTTCTCCGTGAAAAACTAGAAAGGGGACCTTCCATTGCATGGTGGTGCTTCCAGGCGGTCAAACCAGCTGCTACATTAGGTACACACTTCCTCACATGGATCATCCCTCCAGGGAACACTGGTTTCTTTTCCTCCTCTGCTTGGGCAGCTACATGGCAACTGTAAGCCTTGAATGATCTTGCCTTAGAGAAGCATTTTGTTGCTTGGGAAGAGAAAGGGGCTAACTGCTAAGATTGAAATTACCCACATCTGCTACTGCTCTAATGTTCTTCTTCATCATACATAGGAGTTGGGAAGAATTTGATGATTTCCCCAGTGCACTGTTCTAAAAAACATGTGATGCTACTTAATGTGCTTCCTTGGTCAGGTGCATTTGGATTAGTTGTACAGAGACGGAAACAAAAGCTGTATGACATTCAGCTGCAAACTTCTATCTGATAGCATGATATCAGAGTGCTGCATCTCATAGCCAGTGGCAATTATTAGATAAACATACAGCAACATAATACTCTTCTTGCTATCTTTCTGGATTTTGGAAATCTGCGGTTTGGAGACTTTGCAAACCCAGGGGGCTGCATGTCATGTTTTGGGTTAAGTAGTCCCTGACTTCTTCCTCATGATCTATCTCAATCTTTAGTAAATGACAGAAATACATAAGCACTAAAATGTTGCTAAAACAAATATAGCCTCTTCACACTAGCACAGTTTTTTGGTTGTTTGCTGTGGAAGATAGTGTGAAATAATGCTCCGTGTCTTAATTCAGATGAAAGTGGGGGGCATGAAGAAGAGGAAGGGATGACTGATGTCCCTGTTTTCAGATGAGTTAATCTAAGACAATCCAAGCATCTTCAGACTTCCATGGTTAAATGGAAACAAAACAGGTAAACAAAATAAAGTTTTCCAAATGTCACTGAAGTTCCCAAGTGAAGCTAATTAAACAACAGACAATTTAGCAGTTCAGTAAAGTGGTACATTGTACTACACTGACTCTGGTTTTAGTTTTCTAAGCTTAAATCCTCATTCCTGAGCTCTTGCAAAGAGCAAACCAGTGCCAGTACTGCTGCACGTGGCCAATTTAATTTTCTGACAGCCTTATTCCTTTTATTCAGATCCTCATGCTGGAACTTTTGTGTTTCACATTCTGATCACAGCTACCGTACACCTTGCTCTGTCTCTTGTCTGTAACCCTACAGAGTCCCAAGCCCAACCTTCATCAGCTGGTGTTTGGTTAGCCCTGCATCTGTTCTGTGACCTAGCCTACCTTTACTCCTATCTCAGTCTGTGCTCTACATCTGTCGCAACAGTTACCTTGGTCACTTCTCCAGCTTTGCCCATGCCATTCCCCTGCTCACCTAGCACTTCTCATCTGTCACACACAACCTTCTTTTGCCTTGACCCTTAACTTGGGTAGTCCCTGAAAAATTAACTTTATGCTGTCTACTGTATGAAAATCTTTTTGTACACTTCTCCTGCCATTCTAGGAAGTCCCTAAATCTACTGATTCCTCTTCCTTCAGAGCTTACTCCGTGACAAATGGGTAGTGCAGATGGTAAGCTAGGATCTCAGTTAATAATCTGCTGTCATTTTTGTGTGTGCATGTACCTGATGTTCACATCACTAGTTCAGGAGAATATATTCTCATGTCACCATTGATGGATTCATTCCAAACACATCAAAGACCTTCTGTATCAGAACAACAACAACTGAGCTGCTCTGGGACAACTAGGAACAAAAAGCCAAGTGTAAACTGTGCAGGTGCTGTATACAAATTCTCTTGAGAGGAATGTGAGCTATAGGGACACTCTTCCAGAGATGATTAGACAATTTCTTAAGCCTGATCATTTTTAGAGATCCCCATGCCAGTTTTACATAGGGCATGGTGGCATACAGTCTCCACAATCAGCAGAATAAAATCTGAAGAAAATCTTCACAAAGAAAGGGCATGAACTTTACAAACTTGTAGTTTTAATGTCTCCCCAAAGTGGCTCAAAAAGAAGACATTTCACACACTCCTGTAGGATTAGAGCAGAAGGCCACAAATAATTCAGAAAGCATTTTCAAGATTTGTCCTAGAGAGTTTTTGGGGTAAGGTTGTTCAGATGCTATAAATTCTCCTTTAAGTAAATAGATAGCAAGGACAAAAATTTTCAGAGGAAAAAACCCCAAACCAACACACAAACAAACAAACACACAAACAAACAAACAAACAACTCACCACCACCAACAACAAAATTATGTCTGTAGTTTGCAGGTTAAACCATGCAAGATTTCTCTAACTTCTATGTAATGAGGAATTCCTAATGCGTTTTTTTCAAGAAAGACACAGTTTTAGAGAATTTCAGATCTAAATGTTCCCCAGGCTTCGAAGAAAATCCAAATATGTATGAACCAGAAATTAATGAGATCACTGGAAAACTTCACTGGTTTAAAGCCGCTCTAAAGTGGCTTGAAAAGAACAAATTTTATGTGATAGCTGAGTATGATAATAGGTTAGCATAGGAAAAGAAATACAAGGTTACCCTGGAAGAGGGGACAGAGTTTGCATTGATATTACCTTCCAATCAAACTTCTTGGACTGCATACAATAAAACTGGTGCAGGGAGGAAGACATAGCTGAACAGGAGCTAGACAGAGAGATCTAAGAGTAGCTGAAAGTGGAAATGTCTTGATGTAGAGTTTGGTATTTTTAATTTTGTCAACAAAAATCCGCCCTAAGGAATCAGGCAAGTTTGATCTTGCTATGTGTATGGGCAACATCTCTGTGCCCGTGAAAAAGGTCACCTGCACACAGTTGAGATGGACTCATTTTGCAAACAGAACTGCCCATATCTTCCCAGGTAATTTTACCTGAAGTACTTTAGCAGCAAAGGAGCAGACTTACATTTTTCCCCTTTGTCACACACTGTAAATGCCTGACTCCTGCTTTCAGACAGGATGAAATGCAAAGGTGCTAAAATAAATAAATAACTAAATAAAGCTGTCCTCATCTCCCACCACCCACCCATTCCTGAGGTATGACTGGCTGTTTCATAATCAGGAAATGTGTGAACACTTGGGGGGGGAGAAAAAAACAAGATCTCATGAGGTTGCAAGCCTTATCCAAAGGCTTAAATACACTTCAGATAAGAATCTAAAGAGACAGGAGAGTCCCAGACATCTTGAGCTTTACCCTTCACTAGTTTCTGACTCAACTGATTTAGGTGCTGTCTTCAAAAAGAGGAAGAGAATGCACCCATGTGGACAACTCAGTTCCATTATGTGCCATGTTTCAGCTTGAAAACTATTTTTTCCTTACTGCAGATCATCTCAGTTGGCATTTTCCTGCTTCACAAGTCTAATTAAAACAACCCTATAGCAAACTACATTTAAGCCAATTCAACTATGTGGGTTTAGGAATTTTTTTGGTATTATTATTTTTCCTCTGAACTGACATTTACTTCTTTCATTATTCCGTGGTCTCAAAATCTTCTACCTCTTTTTACTGAGTCAGATCTTTCTGCCCTTACTCCAGCAAAACCTTCCTCCATTGCAAAGAGCCCTGGAAGAACATTGCTAGAAACTTTTTCAGAGGACATTCATTTATATCTCTTTTCAAACCAGCTTGAGCTACACTCTTTCGCTCTTTTTGTTTGAGTGCTTATGTGCCTGAGAGTTATTAGCATAATCCCCACACCAAAGGTACTAACGTGTGAATGCTCAGTTCTCCCATTTGCCTCCCACCTTGTGGTCCAAGTAACCCAATAATTAGCATTCTGCTTGCATCATCAAGGAGCAGAAATACTTAGGGGCTATAACAACTGAGCAAAACAGAGCAGATGCAAAGACACAGAGCAAAAGATTTTCCACAAGAGAACTTGCCCAATAACAAACAGCTTGAAAGGGAGCAAAGCATTTGGAGGCCACATGAAATGCATTACCCACCCTTTCTGCCTCACATTTCATGCTTGTACCGCCTGAGTAAGATGCTCATTAATACTAGGATCCTGAGTTTAGCAATTTTAGCTGATGGGTGAATTGTCATAAAGTCTCCTGTCAGCTGCTATTTGTAGTGATTGTGCTATGAGCTTGACATGCATTGCATTGTTCAGGCTGGTTTTGTTCTTTTATTTTGCTTGGGCTGGCTGCCTCCTGGAACCTCTACTCTGCCTACTTCCTGAGGATTAAAGCATGTCTTCTGGGCAAGGAGACGCAAGGACCACCTGCAGATTCTGTTTATATATCCAGCCTTGTAGCCTGATTGATCTCACAATAGGACTGCATAATGTAAACACTTCATTATTCCACTAAAGGATATGTGCTGTACCACCTATGGTCCCTCCAACCAAGAGTCAATTTTAGATGGTTAAAATTTGTTAAGCCACACCAAAAGAAGCTAAACAAAGGAAAATCCATCCTAGCAATATGTTAAAGGTTTTAAGTTAGACTAATTAAATGTAATTAATTTGGAAACTTTAGCCTACTCCTTTATTCCAGGATTTTGCCACCAGCTCCAGCAGTGCTCAGGCCCATTGCTTCTCATGCACTGTTTCAGTGTGCCTAATAACAGTCAGAACTCAAATTATCAGTGGGATTTATTCCCACTCCAGGCACAGACACAAGTTCAGCCTTGGGAACTTCTTTCTTGACATGGGGGACTGGTGGGAGACACAGATCCACCTGGAGAGAAATGGAAGCCTGAGGAGTCACCTCCCCATGACTTTTAACATGACACCTACTACCTCTGCTGCCTTCCAAGCTGACACAGCAGAGGGGCAAGGGGAGAAGGTGGGGGGACACCCTTCTGTTCCTCCCAAAACACAGTCTGTACCTGAACCAGCACTGAGTAGCTCTTGCTGCTTCCTACACTGAAGCTTATACCACTTTTTCCTCTCTGCTCGGGAACAAACACCTCCTCTTACTTAGATCCAAAGGACAAGTCAAGGGCAGAGCCACAGCCACAGCATTGCATCTCCTGGAACTCGGGGTTCAGCTCTTATGAGTATTTCAACATCATTCTTGTGGTTTATTTCCCTTCAGGATTTGTTTGTTGATTGTTTTGTTTATTTAACAGCATTAATTAAAAACTAAAGGCACACCCAGCTAAAGCAAGGAGCAGTAATCTGAGGAACTGCCCAAGATCCTCAAGAGGAAGGAGGAGTTTACCCTGAATTTATCTAAGTAGATAGAAATAATAAAAGAAAGAAAATATAGAGTATGTCAATATCTGTAATGCACTCTGCACACATCTGACTGCTTCTGAAAGCATAAACCAAACTGATACAATTTAATTCAGCTTTAAACAAAACAGCCCATTTTGATTAGTAAGCAAAGCATGAACATGCACAGATTGTGAGTGTATCTGCTGAATTGGGCATTCACATTTGCAGTATAAAAAACAGCCATAAGGTCTTGATTGAATAACAGACACAAGCAAGGCATGTAAGCACTTACTAAGGTCAATGACACCTAAAACACATATGCACTTACTTGCTTTAAAGAATTAGAGCTTAATTGTTCAGCAAATTGCAATAGTTTAGTGTTTACACCAAGCGGTTTATCAACTGAAATATATTTCTTTTTAAATTACTTTTCTGCTTTGGATCACGCTATAGGCCTTCAACAAGATGTTCTGTGAAACTTCAGAGTGTCTGAGTTTGCCTAAAAAACTGATGTCATTATTCTGTTGGCTAGCGCTGACTCTCGTTATTTTATGATGGGCACCTGAATTTAACTGCCTAAATTCACACAGGGATTAGTGAGTAGGATCAGTTTGAACTCTGACAATTCTCTGAATCTCTGAAATAATCCTAAGAGCATTCCAGTCCTAAAAGTAGGTTCTGGTCCTTCCAATCTAGACTCCTAAGAAGAAAAATAAAATTACACTTTGGAACTGGAGGGAAGACAAGTGCAGAACCTTTGTAAAAGAATCTATATATAAGAAGAAAAAAAATTATTTACATTTGACAGGGAAGAGATACAGCAAAGGCTTTAAAAATGGCACCAGTATTGGTCCAGGAAGCGTTATTGCTTACAGGCTTTGATAGATAAAGCAGCTTTAAAAAAATGCCCTGGGCTAGTATTATCTCTGAATTTCTCTTAGTAAACTTCATCCTTGGAGGTTTCTTTTGCTATACAAAACTATACAGCTTATCCTATCTTTACCAGTAACTTATTGGAGGAACAGCTTCTTACTGTGTGAACTGTTCCACAACTCTATTTGAAATAAAGTCCTTATACAAGGAAAGAAAATAAATGGAAGCTGACTCTAAATTCCTATGTCCATTGTCCTGCCTCTCCAGCCTTTAAATCAATGGAAGTTAAAAACTATTTGAACCAAGAGTAGAATCAATCCCCTATTTTCACAAAGCTCACCAGAAAGTGAAATTTCGACTTCTTCCCAGCTGACATGCCTTCATACCTGGCCAGGCCAGCTCCTGTCATTGCATGCAGCTATTCATGCACCTAGTTGTTACTCACCTCTCTTGCTGCAGGAGCAAGGTGTTTTCTCCTAAACCCTGCTAGCACTGTTCAAACACAGAGCCAAGACAGCAGCTCTCCTTGAGAACTTCGCTAGCACCATCCTTACACAACAGAACGTGTTTGATGTTCTAAAAGGTGCCCATGCTGCCCCCAAAGAGGAAGGTTCCTGTGCAGAGCCCTAGGAGGGTTCTCTGCACCTGCCCCAGCAGGACTCAGCAGATGAACATTGTCAAGCCATTTGAGCTCTCCAGGCCTTGGCTTCTTCCTCTGCAAGCAGATGGGTAAAGACCTCAGCACCACAGAGGACACTGACAAAACTATGCTTTATAGTATTCCTAACACAACCCAAAATCTCCTGCACAACAGAAATTCCTCTAAGGGAAGAGGTCTGTGGAGCCTAATAGAAATTTTTTTCTTTTTAAGAGTTGCATAGCGATAATTCAATTCATTCTGACTAACGTGTCCAGACTTGTTCTTCGTGGTCTTTTCTTATGCCCAATAGCTTTTCTTTTAACCTGCTTGCCCTTCAAAAACTTTCCCACCATTTTAGGGCCTGTCTTGCACTCCCAAAGCAAATAAGTTTTGATTGATGATCTCTTCTAAGTTTACAGCAGCAGGGATATATATAAAAAAATATTTTCTCTATCAGACAAAGAAATCCTCGCTTATCTCTATTCCCACTTTTCCCCCAACATGGAGTGCTGGCAGAGCTGGTCAGCAGAGGTGCTGTTCTCAGCCCTCGTGTAACACACAGCAGAAGGAGCAGTACTGCCAGGTTGGCAGCCTCTGCTGGAACAGCATCCATCTTACAACAGGCATCTGGACAAATGGCTGGAAATCCAAATCTGCGGAACATCAGCATTATTAGAGATGAAGCTAAGCTACAGGTTTGGAATCCAAATCCAAATTTTTTTCCAAATTGAAGAACCAGGGACTTGCTTCAACACTTTATAGAAACCAAGAGCCATGAGGTTTTGATCTAAATCAGAATTCAGGCCTTTCCAGAGCCTGGCTTTTGCTTTGGGCCCTGTGCCTAATCACAGTTGGTTATAAAGTGATTACTCAGCACTGCTTGTCCAGTTCATTCATCTTGTAGCCTCTGTCTTCTGTGCTGTTATGTATACTTGGCATCCTTTACCTGCTATGTCTGTGATGAGGTAAATCTAAATTTTTTTTTTCTTTTGTGCAAAGGAACTAAAATGTTGGATACAGAGTTGGGGGGATCACCTCAAACGTTTCAGTTTCTAATTTCTGACATCTACAGAGAGCCACAAAATGTAGGTGCTCCTGCAAAAGCAGAGATCTTAAGTTACTTGAAGTGAGCTGCTACTGGTATGTACCATACCGAGTTTGTCTTTGCTGGTGCTACCGCTTTATAGTGTTCAAAAATAACCCAAACAGGTTAGGTAGTAACCGAGATATTATCTGAGTAAATTTTACCTCAAGGGATTCATTCAGAGTAAAAAATGTTTTAGTCTGTCTGCACGAATGTGGCTCCAAGGAAGATTTTACAAGCAAACAAGTTGAACGGCACAAAAAAGCAAGCAAACGTAGAAAGGGGGGAAAACAAACAGAAAAAATTGCAACACATTTTAGTAGCTGTGTTTTTTAATCCCTTACTACTGACATTTTTCTGTCTTTGCAAAAAATAAAAATACATCTGGGCTTTTGTGAAAATGACAGCTTGCTTGTTTTGGTTTTGTAAGAGGCGCAGGCAGGTCCAAACAGAAATCCCAGAACCAAACACCACTTGTGGTAGGAAAAATCAAATTCCCAGAATACAAGCACTCCTTTAATTTGAGTACTTTAAAATCCAAATCCTCTTGTGTCTCAGGATTACACTGCTGGGCATTGTCTGACCATAAAGCCAATTTAATTTTCTAGGGCATGGATGATCTTTAAGTGCTTTTGAGATGATCTAGAGAATTTTACATCACTTACTTCTTCCATTGCCAGTTTAATAAGGAAAATAACTTAAGCCAGAGACGTCTATGTTCCTTGGTAACCTTGATCTGCATATATAGCCTCTTGAGTTCACAGCAGCCTGGTTTAAGTAAGAAGAGAGACAGTTAGCTCACTTTCTTCCTCACTTTCTTCCTGACCCATACCCTTTTCATATTTGCAGATCCCACCTTCTTTCCATGTAATACCCATGATCAAAACTTCAGGACACTCATATACACACAAACTATATGAACACTCAGGTACTTCAGTATTTTAAATCCAGATAGGAATTATAGAGAATTACCCAGCCATGTCTCTTTACAGTAGCAGAATTGAACAAGAAACCTACCTATGAACCCAGATCCAATATTACGCCAGTATATTGGGATTATATTATATAAAGACTATCTAATATGTGCATTGTAGGTACTATTTTCCAAATAGCACAAAATAAAAATTAATAAATTTGCAGCATTTTGGCATGACACCCTTCATATCTTCTCTTCACATGCATGCCGACATTAAAATTTTTTTTCTTCACCTGGAAATTTGCAGGCACTCATATATAGACAGGTAGGCAAACAAGTAACTTTGTGTGTCTCTTTGTTTATATACTGTTTATAATTACTATCTTGGATTGCATATATATTTTAAATGCCTTCAACATACACGTAACATATTTTGATACATTTGTCCACAAAAGAACACGTTTGACTATGTTTAAGCACATATAAATGTGTCATGTTAAAAATATTTTGCCTACTGTCCTATTGTCTCTTGTCAGTATCGGAATGTATCAAATCAAAGGGGAAAATGAGAGAAAAAGAGAGTTTTAGTATAAATCCTCCAAAACTTTACTAGCCAACAAGGCCAGATGAACAAAGCCATGGGCTTTAGGTGACCAGCTATATAGCTCTGGCTGCATTGCTTTCACCGCAAGCTGTGTCAGGCACACTTTTTGTAGCCAAATGATTTCCAGTCTTTCCGTTTAGTTTAGTGCATAGGGTACACCAGCTCTTACAAGAACCTTCTGGACTGAATATACCACCAACACTAAAGAGACAGCTATGGAAATCCAGAATATAGTACTATCAGAATTATTTGTGGCTAGCTATTCACAGATAAAAAATGTTGAAAAATATTTGTCCTGGTAAGTATTGGCCAGCATTATAAGCAAACCTGTTGAAAATTTCGTTCTCTAGTACGTTCTCCAAATCAGTGACTTCAGCAAGCCTGTATGAAAGCTGAACTGTATTAACATACTTGTGAATCAAATTCAAGATGAGTTCAGTGAGAGATAAGCAGAGGCAATGAAGTTAGGACTGTAGTCAGGGACTTGTCCCAGAGGATCCCAGATGGGTTGTGTGAGCCCAAATGAAGCCCAGGAGGAGGTTAGGAGTGGAGCAGTGTGAGTGATCAGCAGCCTAGAGCTCACTCCCTGACCCTGTTTTGGTCAGCAGCAGTCACAGCCTGTGAGCAGGTCTCTAATCCCTGTTCAGTTTGGACTATTCTTGGACATCAGTCCAACCTCTTTGGACAATAAATGTAAACATATCCATTGTATAGATGAGGAAATATAGTATGCAAGGACAAAATGCTTTACCATGAAGACAGGAGATATAAAGAATAAAGAAAAAGGACCACCTCATTACCTTAGGTGGAGATTTTCAGGTACTGAGAAGATCACTGGACAACTCTGCTATTAGTTGGAGAGGAACAGACCTTCAGAGAAATCATACAAGCCATTTCAGTACCCCATGGTGGGGTAATTTCCTGGATGTATTTCTCTCTGTCTGCTCCTAAAGACTTCTGAATGTCTTCCATAGCCAAACACGTCCAGTGCATCAGTAGAGTTTTATCTTTATGGTAGGTGCATTTGCAAATTTTGCATTCACTTCAATTTCTAGCTTTCTTTCACAAGATGTATTTCTTCCTGGGGGCTGGTTTTGTATCCCTTCAAAACATGACAAATAATGAACTGATGAGCAGAGGTGAGCAGGTCCAAAAAGAGGAAAACAAGCTCTCTGTGAACTACACAAATGAATTTCTTCATTGTCTAAAAATGTCCTTGCCCTTTTAGTCTTAAACTTCACCCTTCAGTCATTGCTGTCACTGAGGAATAGTTAGCCTTGGAATTTCTGTATATCCAGGAGACCATGTTTTTGTTGTTCTTAATTTTTAATGGTGCCTAAAGGGATGGTGAATTCTTGGTTGTTTATCTGGGTTTCATAATAGTGAGATCAGAACAATGTGTGCAGAGAGCAGTGTGTATAGGCTACTGTCTGTGTATTCATTATCCCACCCTTTCAGTACAAGCATCTTTTTCAGAGGAAAGCATCCTAAGACAAATCCATTTACCTGGATATGAGTTGTAGATTCATTCCCTAGCAACATCAAAGCTACTTTAGATTTTCACCCAGGGAAAGAACAGACACTAACAGAAAACAGGGCTCTAACTTCTACCCTCATGCACCATGCTACTTGCAAGAGAAAAAAGATTAAAATACATCAATGCTTCCCAGTGTGTAGGGAGTTCCTTGGTGTGAATTGGAGCTATGAACTCACCAGAGAAGCAGCCTCGCTTGAAGACTAGAACAAAAAGCAAAATACCATTACTCCTTTAGAGTGGGAAACTCCACTGGCAGCTCTACTCTATCAGGAGGGAAAACTTACAGACATTGTCACTGTGATGGGTCTTCTACAAGCTGAAAGACCCAGAAGGGGCATCTTCATCCCTAATTTGTTCCTCTGGACTTCTGTAACAATGAAGTAATACCTAAAAGTGCTACTAAACCTGGAAAGCCTTCAGTCCCCTAAACAGCCCTTGGATGACCCTCAAACAGAGTTATGATGAGCTTGGCTCCTTCCTTCTCATATAAACTATCTGTCAAAGAACTCCTGCTTCTGCCCCACAATCCAAACAAAGCTTTCAGAGACACCAAGAGCAGGTCCAGTGGCAGAGATCCCTCCAGTACCTAAGCTTGGCCCCAGACAATAGTGTGCAGAGGCTGTGAGGCTCTGAAAATCTCCCTCCTAACTGAGGCTCAACAACAACCTCCATGGAGGCAGAGATCCTGAACTGATTTGAAAAACTTAGGTTTGTTGTTAAGGACAGCTGTCAGGCAGGAGAGTCTGCAGGTGAATTAGACCTTCTATACTTGCAAAGCCTCCTGTGTGAACAGTTTCATTCACCTGAGATAAAGTTAGATACGTGCTGGATTCTGTTTGAAATATGTCCAGGGTGGTTTACCTGAACGGTATTCATGTCAACAGAGTTTTATCACCTTTAAATTGTTTTTGTTTCATTTGCCTACTCGTAAGCCATTCCTGGGAATGTTTATGGTTTACTTAAAGCCCAGTGGTATCGGGACAAGTTGTGTAACATTGCTCTTTTTTTGCGTTTCCTTGAACAGCTTCATCTACTGCACAGAGCCAGGAAGGCCTGCTTAGCTTTGACAAATGGAAACAGAAAAGTCCTTTCTATAGTGGCTGACTGGGTCAGCTACAAGGCAAATAAAGGCCTTACCATGCAGTTATTTGAAAATACTTCCAGGCTACTTTTGCAAAAGACATATCCAGATAAAGCTAGCATAAATAAATTTACTAGCTCCATCTGTAGAGTGGACATATTTTTTGAGACAAAAATATTTATTGCAAATGGCATTTTGTAGAAAACATTGGGAAGGTTTTCTCTGTTGTCACTGGACTAAGCGTAAGTGCTGTGTTCAACTACAACATATCTCTGGAAAACAGCTGATCTCCTGGTCTTGATTTGGCCATTTCTGGAGAAGAAGAGTTCAGCACTGTTCTGAGATTTTTTGGTCATCAGATGACCTGAACCACAGAGAGATATAAAAAAATCTTTCCTGAGTATTTCCCACTTCCCCATCCCAACGGGTGTTCTCTTGGTCTTGCCTGACCCCATCCTGTTTTTCAACTTTATTTTGCGTGTGAGTTGCAGAAGAAGACTTCACATTCCATGTGGTCTGCACCAATGAGACATTCCATCGAGGTAAAAACAAGCATTAGGCTTCTGTTTACTGCTCCTACCTGTTTTGTAGATTCAAAGACCGCCTTAATCTTTTTGGACACGATACCATCCAAGGAAGGCCTCTGAAGTCAGTTGCCCGCTGATCTGAAATCCTCTGCAGAATCCTTGTCCCCCAGGATATGTGTCACTCTTTCTCTGACCCCAAACCTCTTTTCGTAGGCATGGCCCAGCACTTTTTGTTCCCAGGTGCATCCATTGGCAATTGCTTGTAGTCAAGTGCAAGGCTGTTACATCCCAAGAGGTCTTGGTGATTCTGTGCACCTTGTCCTCCTTAAAATAAAGCCACAGTTTCCTGTGTTACACTACACACTTGCTGTCTACACTTTACACAACAGCTGTCTCATCATTTTGGAAATTATTAGTTTATTCTGCATTTACACTAAATATCTAAGCCAGTATTGGTCTCCATGGCACTGGAGTAACAGCTATGATGTCCCAGCAAAATCAAGCTATAGCCTACAGTCATTCTGACTCAGTGAGCAGTAAACATCAGAGCTAATGCTCGTGCGCAGGGAAACGTGTTTGCTAGAAACAAAGCCTCTTGTGTGTGTCAGGCATTTTACTAACACATCACTGTGGAACTTAATAGTCTCACACAATCATTCCCAACAAATACGGCTCTTCTGTCAGTGGCTTATTTGCATGGGCATCTTTTTGGTTTCAAAGTTTTATGACCAAGAGGGGAGGAAGTTTTGAAACACTTCATATCACTTTGGGTGTCTGTGCTGAGCAGCAGCTACTCTTACTTAAGAATGGAAGAGCTGCCAGCTGCTGACTGCTGGACTGCCCCTGCCAGCGGCAGCATGGCCGGCATGGGTGCAACAGAGAGGCTGTGGCTGTCATCTCATCTGCTGTTCCAGCACTGGTGCCAGGTCCTGGTCTGTCACAGATGGACACATTAATGGAAACAGAACGACAAAGAGAATTCAAAATAAAATTACCCGCTCCTAGACCAAAATTCCAAAATTTTCCAGAATAGTTTAAATAAAGCACCCTTTCATTTTGATTAACTTTTTTTCCCCCCTCTTGGAAAATTCCTTGAAAGTTAGCCCATTTTGCAGGTTACCAGAAGGAATCAATTTCAATGAGTTTTCTAATATCCTCTCACTGAAGTAGAGGCCAGGCACACTCTAGTTATGGTTAGTGTTTCTCTTTGCCAACTGTTCAATGCAACAGATCTCAGACAACCCCTTCTGTCCTTACATGCCATCTATTTACATTCTTGGACACAAAAAAATCAAATGGCAAGTGATTAGGAAAAGGTTATATGAAGACAGCTTTAAAGGATCTTGCAAGATTTTTTTCTTAATAGTCTAACTCCATTAATAAAAAAAAAAAAAAACCAAAACAGTTGTAAGTGGTTTTGTCAATGGTGGGAGTTGGCACGGAAGACAAGGAGCTCAGCTTTAGCCAGGTTACACAATAACGTGCTACTATTTGTGGCTGGCTCCCAGAGGGCCAAAGAAATTAACTCGTGGTTAGTTAAATAATAGTTTTATTAAAACAATGATCAGATCAAATAACTGGCATGTATGTGCAGGAAGTCTTTCAAAATACTCAGGTCCTGCAAAAAAAGTCAGATCAAGAAAATATCTTCTAAATGTCTGATCCCTGAAGTAACTGAGAGCTGTAGAAACTGGATGCCTTAAAAAGAAAAAAGTTTTTTTAAACCTTAATCCCAACATTCTCTCCAAAGAATAACACAGCTCTCGACTTTCAGTGTTTTCTCTTCATGCAGATGTTTTCATTCCCTTGTTACAGTAGAGAAATTATTTTTTTTCTGTGACCACAGCTCTCTTTTAATATTTTATTTTTAAAAAGAGAAATAAATGGAAGAGATCTAAAGCCGTGTGGTTTCACAACCCCCAGTTGACTTGTCCCACTGAAAGGAGCAACTAACTATAAAAGAGGAACGCTGACTGAAGAACAAGTCTCTGGATACCTCACAAGTTGTGGAAGACTGCAGGTACAGATGAGCTAGTGAGAGCTACAGCAGGCATAGCTCCTGAGGGTACCTTTTTGTGCCTTTTTTGTGCCACCACGGATTCAGGAGCCACCTTTGCACATTCAGGTGCTTGCTGGCAAGAAGAGCAAATTCAGTCCCAAGTTTTTGTACTGCACGTGGATGATGAGGCTGGATGGAGAGCACCATGGCTCCCTTTAGTCACACGCCTGATGCAAGAAGCACTGCCGTGGGCTTGGTGACTGCAGAGTCAGGTCTACAGTGAAATTGCTCTGAGCAAAGTTACCAGCTTCGGTATGAGAGGATCGCAGCATTTGAAGCAGACTGCGCCTGAAAAGGGACAAATTACCTCTCAGGGTTCACCCAGAGTGCACAAAGGCAGGGCGCCTGCAGGCAGTTTTTGGCCCCTACTCTCTGTGCTTCTGGTCCATGGGATTACTTGCCCAGTGGATACTTTGTGACTTTAGGAGTTTGAGAAAGTGGCTTGAGGTACTGAGAGCTGTTTATACAATTCACAGCACAAATGGATGCTGTTAGCAAAGCAAGGTGTGTTCAAAGAGAACAGCAACATAAAGTGTCTAATTTCTTCAAAACAGAGAACGAGTTTTCTTAAGTGTAAACAACGCACACTCTCGTGGCAGATATCCATCTAAAGGTGAATTGTTGCCCCTAATCTGGGCTTGTGTCTATCAGTTTGCATTATATTCAGGTAGCGGTGAACACTGCCTTTTGGGTGGGTATAGAGTACTTGGTGAGCTTTTTGGATAAAGGGCAGGTAAAAACTTGCTATGTCTTGTATCCAAGATTCGAGTATTTACCTGTTGGAGACCTGCATATTAAGGCCCACGCATTTACACTGCAACACAACATGGAATTTTAATGAATTCATGGACTCTGAAGGCCCCCACCCACCTGTTCTCAAACAACTGAAATCCTCTGCATTCCTACTCTGCATGCAATGGCAGCAGATCAGACTGGGAACAAACAGGCCTGCTCCAAAACATAGAGAAAGTGACAGACACTTCTGGGTGCTAACTCAGCCAAAGCAGAAAATGTCCCTCCTCTCTCAAAAGCACAAGAGGATCAAAAATTAACTCAGAATTCTCCCCTTCCATCATAGGCCTTATGGCTGCAAGTTATACAGCACCACAAGCCAGGCTTGATTACTTTCATCTTCCTGTTGAAGAAACCACTCTTGTCTAAACACAGAATGTTTGTGGTGAACATAATCAATTGCTTATCTAAAGGAAAAATCAAAACCAGCAGGGAGGTAGACTTCGCAGAGCCTTGACCAGATTTACTACACTGCACATCATCCACATACAAGAGAGGAGGAGTGCAAATGGAAGCTAATTTTCAACATGTGGCAGAATCTGTTTTTGCAACTGATGTCGTAAACCTCCAAGTATAAAGCACTGTCTTAGCCCAAGGGGAGGGACTATGCAGCCCAGCAGTGAGAGAGATAGAGGTGGAGGCAGTTTCTATTCTAGTATTTCAAAATGTGATGAAACACTGAAAAGATAAACTCTAGATATTAGCAGTCTTTCATATTATCTTGATAGCTACTACTGGAAAGGAAAAAAAAAATGTCCTGTGAAGAAGAGAGGACAGCAGAGAAGAGGAATGGATACAACACTAAAGCTGATTAATCTTTATCTGCCTCTAGCTGGAGCCCAATGAACTCCTCTCCACTGTCAACAATGGTACATCTTTTTGTGCTAAGACATCCTGAGTGAATTGGTCTGACAAATCCCATAACAGGTAAGAGGATTTCAGTTAGGATAAGATCTGACACTTCAAAGCAGGCTTCTTAAAAATACAACCTGCCAATGACAGTCAATACCAAACTTTGAACTAAGAAACACTGGACAGGTCCATGCTCTTCTAAATCCCAGGATCAGCATCAAAGGAGAAGGAACGGGGTGAGTAATGCATGCAAATGGCTGCATTCATATTTGAACACAAATCAGAAATGCCTGCCATTAAAGAAATCCCTCAGCTGGTATCCCACCCTAGGAGTCAGACTGTGTAGCACAGTAGCATTTATACATGTGCATACTGAAAACAACCTGCTTGACACACTCCAGGACCTGGATGGCTGTTTCACTGACATACATACAGCATACACATTCAGTTGTAGCAGTGTTTTCCTCCTCTTCAGCTACTCCAGACTTGTGAACCCCCAGTTACAGCACAAATTCTTTTAGCACGGGCCTTGCATTTATTTTTACTTTAACTAATCTCACACTTATTTCTGTGTTTCTCATGCCTTGATGTGTTCTCCAGGTGCTTAGTCGTTCTACTGTTACCTCCCAACTCTGTTGCAGCCAGTTTCACTAGCACACTTCCATTTTCTAGGTAGCAGTCTCCAGTAAAATTAGCACAGAAGACTGGTCCCAAAATCAATCATCAAGAGCTTTCATTAGCAACTTCTCTTCAGTCCGAAAGGTCTCTTTCCACTTAAACCTGCCTTTTAGCTTACCTATTTGTCACAATTTTTCTGTCATTACCCAGCGTGTCTCTGAGTTTCACATGGTACACCACACTAGAAGCTAAGCAAGGAGGACTGCATTTCCATGCCTGGAAACACCAGTGCTTTTATCAAAGTGATTAGGTTTACCTAATCTAGCTAGGTCTAGCCTCTTGTGTTATCTTTCCTTTTTCTGTTACCGTATGCCCTATTCTTACTTTTAAAAGCACAGAACAGCTGCTACAAATAGCATGCACTCCAACAGGGCTGTCCTTGCCCATTCATCAAAGACAGACTTAAATCCAGCTGAATGGTGTCTTCCTTCTGCTGTTAAGTCCTATTGAAAATATTGTTCTCAAGCCTGCAATTACACGTCAGTTCCTTCCAGATACCAAGATGACAATGATCCAGCCTTTCTCCAATATTTAACGCCAGTTTTTTCTCTCACTTTGGCTGAAGCCATTTCAATTTCCAGGTTTCCATAGGCACTAGAAACCTGCTATGCCTGAATAGTAAGAATCAGCATCCTAACTGAAACAGAAACAAAGTATCTGATAAATTATTGGGCCATGCCCAATTACCTTCTGTTTTCCCTTTTATTTATCTGGCTGAAGGACCTTTTCCAATTTGTTTTAATTTCCTTTGCAGAGTCAAACTCTGCTTGACTCATGCCAATTCTTATTTTACCCATACATTTCCTGACCTCTCACATGTGGCTTTCTTTGCTGACCTGTTCATTTTTCTACTCCTTATTCAGTCATATCTGTTAACTTCCATGTTTTTCACTTTGCAAGATATGCCTTTTCAGACAGTTTTTGCACCTTTGATTCAAAGAAGGGCCAGACTTGCTTTACAATCCAGTCCTCTTGAGCTCTTCAGGCTTTAGCTAGTTCCCTAAATGTATCAAATGCCATCCACCTGGAGCTGAAAAGCTCAGCTATAGACCTGCACTTGTTTACCCTTCATTTTAATTGAAACTGAAATCCCTCAAAGCAAGGTTATTTTCTGCTTTGTTCTACAACTTAGTGTCAGATGTAAAAAAAGTATTACCTCTTGCTGTTTCAGTGACTGGTGAGGAACGCTGTTGGTTATTGCATTGAGAAATGCCTGAATTTAGCTATTTGTTCCCCTGTATAATCCAGGAAGTCAAAGCCTCCCATAATGACAGACCTCTAATAAGCAAGATCTGTATCTACCAAATCCAGTTCTTGAGGTCATTGGCAGATATACCACACTGCCTCAGCAATCACACTTCCCCAGAATATCTTTGGTTCTATTAAGTTGGTTATTTAACTCATATTATCTCTCCTTATTTATGTCATTAAAGGCTTACAGTAACATCACACTGTTTACCTTTACATCTGTCTTTCGCAATTCAGGTATGCTCCAGTACCTCTAGTCTGGCTATTCTTCTCCTTCCCCACCCTCTCCTTCAGTAACTGTTTCCAAATCTACAAATACACACAGAGACCCCTGCCCCATCTCCTTTGTCATATCCTTAAATACTCAAACTCCTCCCACCATTTCCAGGTGAAGCTGCAGGCTTGTGATTTGTTCTTATGGGACATAGTTCATTGATATGTCATACCCAAATACTTTATGTGAATTGCCTACTCCAGGATAACATGCAACCATCAACCTTCTTAGTTATATCCGCAATTGTTTTGCTATCTCTGTTGCACCTCAGCAGTTATCCTCATCTATCATTCCTTGCCAGAGCTTTTAATAAAAATAATTTAAAAAAAATCCTTCTCTCCCCCAGCCTTTAATTCTTTACCCATAGAACCTCTCTCTACCCCTGGCTCCTGGCTATTCAAGCTCATTTCTTACCAAGTAAAACCTTAGCACCTCATTTAAGCATGATGTCCATACATGGATTCTGCCACTGCAAACTGCACTGTATTTTGGCATTTCTATTTCTTTTTAATTTTTTTTAATATAGCTATTAACTATTCATATTTTGATCTCTGCTTCATGCTTTATTGTCTTCCTCAGTACTTCCAGGTATTAGCATAATGAAATATAAACTGTCCAGAAAGAGGACTCTTTTGGGTTACAACCTAATAGATACAGTCCAGGTTGCTTGGGATATCTTCACAGGGGGATAATACCTTTTACATAATATCCCTAAGCTATAGTCTTCCTTATTCCTACTTTAACTCAAATATAAAAGTACTTAAACTCTTATCAACTTTATTCCTTGAACACAAATAAAAATAACTGTGTTTGGCAAACAGGCTGTCTATTCTCATTCCCTCTGCTTGCTGGAATTTCACCTTGCGGGAGCTCATGCAAACCATTTTTTATTGGCTTTGGTTAACATAAGTTCAAATAAACTCAACACTCAAAGCCAAACTTTCAAAAGGTGTCATATATTTTGCCTGCTTTGAACTCAAGGATTTTGCAGGCTTTCCCTGTATATCTGCCAAGGTTAGCAAAGTTCAGAGAACCTAGCCCAAATTGCAAGGCTGCAATAAAATCTGACATGGAGATTCATCTAGTTTTAATGTTTATAACAATTGCTTTATACAGTTACCTCCTTGGTCCTTCTGACTCCCTGAAAAAAAGCAACAGGAGTGGATTTTCCAATAATGTCATCTGGAGAAAACTGCATTGGAACTTTTAAAGAACCGTGTGTTACACTCCCGTTATCATTGTAGCCATCCATATTTCTTTTTTTACAAGGAACTGCTGCTGGTTCGTAAGGAGCCACAAGTCAGATTCTGAGTTTCAGCTCTTTGAATTCCCCATGTGACTCAGTTTCATAGCTGCTCTAATGACATTGTTTCCAACACAGGTCTGATTGCTCCCTCTACTTCCAAAGCCATATTAAAACATATCTTGCTCATGTGGCTGGTCCCATGGCATGCTGATATCATTCAACAAATCAATCACCTCATAAAATCAAATGCTGATCAAATTTCTTTCCCCAAATAAGTCTAAATCAATTACACTATTCCTGGACTGCCTGCAGGTTGCAGGTCAGGAAGGAATACCTACTATACACACACACAAAAAATGGTTTCCTCAATGCTCTACACTGAAAAGAGACTGGAAGATGGAGTTAATTTATAGGTTATGTCCCACATCTGACTGAAAACAAAGATGAGCAAAAAACCACAACCAGAAGCATTGCTAAGCATATGCGCACACTCTTGGCATTTCCTCCATTTTTTCTCCTTTGTATGTTCTGCACTGGCCATCTTTGCCTGCAGTAGATATACAATACAAATAGTGACCTGGTCTATGGGTACACCTGGACTTGCCATATTATGTACTTCCATTAATAATGTATTATAAAAGGCCTGAATGAAGAATAAAATTAATTTATCAGTTACTACAAAAATATTACTCCTGGAAATATATTAAAAAAAAAAAAGGAAGCTGCAACGGCCATAATATGTGACTGCCTAGATGATTATACAATATATGTATAGGCATTTCAGTGCTCTGTTTCTGACATTTAGTCAGAATCACACAGATTACATCTTTATCCTGTGTCTGTTTCCACAAAGGACAGACAGTACAGGTTGATTCTATAAAGTAACATCCTAGCCCCTCAACCTGTTCATTATATTCTCAGTAAAACTGAGGCTAGAGAGCCTCAAAAATCCCCATGATACTGCTGGGATCTCTGTTTCCAGGCTCGCTTTGCCCTCTGCACCATTTAACAAGAATAAAGAAATTTAAAGAGGAGAGGAAACCACCAAGGTACTTGGTTAATCAAATCACAGGCTACTGCAACCAATACATTTGCTAATCTCCTAAAAATTGAGGTGTGTGAGGAGCAAAACCAAACAAGGAATAAACTCTCCTGTTTAGCTCATAAACCATTGGCTGCTGTGTGTTGACAAGAGTTGAGGCCCCTAGATAGGTTCTTAAGTATGGACATACGTGAATTGAGAAAGTATATAGAAATCTTCTGTCAAAGGTGCACTGACTTTGCCAATCCACTGACCTCCAAATCCTTTCCGTAAGACATACTTGCTCACTCTCGCTTCTCCTCGCAGATTAGTTCTGTCTGCTCCCAGGCGCCTACTCTCTCTTTCTCTAATGTGATTAAATAAGCTCCCTGTCTCTCCAGGCTTGTGCAACTGCCTCTCGCTTAGTCACTTAAGTACTCTACAACACCCCAAAGGAGTGGAGTCAGCTGAAACAGGAGCGTTCCCAGCTCTGACATGTAAAGTACTTGCACTCAGTGCTAAATAAACTTGGAAAAATGTTCACAATGCAGCTGTGTGCACAAGATGCTGCAACCTCAGGGCAAGAATAATTATACACAAACAAGATACTTAGGATTTATGTTCCCCTCAAATAAAAATGCACTCTGCTCATGCCAATCTCAGCACTTCATGGTATGTTTGCAATCTGAGGCAGAGGAACAGATTCTCTGTTAGGGTTAACAGATTAGATACCATCGCTGCTTTATTTTCCAATAAACTTTAGAGGCATTCTAAGCACTATGAGTACACATTGATACGCTTTTCACCATACAAGGATGAGGATTCATGGGAGGTCTTTTAAATGCCCTGTTGTGTTAATGGTATTTATTTGGGTAATTTTCTATTGGCATATGTTGACGATTCCTTTTCAGAACTTACAGGGTTAAAGCTGAAGCCCACAGGAATACCAGACCAAAAAGAAAACTAAAAACGTTTCAGCAAACAGGAACAAGTACTCCAAGACCATTCCAAGCAAAGGTTTATCTAACTTGCTCCTTAAATTCTCTCATGACAGAGAGCGCCAACTGCTTGTGCAAGTAGCCTGTTGCAATGCTTAAGCATCTCTCAGTAGATGACTATTTCTCCTAACCAATGTCAATTAACTTTCTTGCTAACAAAGTCAATCTCTCCTTTTCTCAGAGAACGCAGTCAAAGATTGATCACTGTCCTCTTCATAAATGGCTTTATAATCATGGTCATATTTATCTTCTCTTCCCGAGGGGAAAAAAACCCCTAAAGCCAATTCTCTGATTCTTTCTGTTTTTAAAACCTCTCAACATACTCCTTGTCTTTGGATCTGTAAGTATTTGAATGTGCCATATCCATGGGCAATGCCAAAAAATCAAAGAAACCTGAGGAAAGAAGTCTAGACTGCAATGAGCCTGAGATCTCTCACAAGCCATTCTCTTGAACCAGACTCAGCAGTAAATATATGCAGTGATACTTAATTATAATCCTGTGCTTTAAAAAATCTCACTTTAAAAATCAAGGGAGACTCCCTTTAAGTTGCTTTTATACCTATTTAGCTCTGCAGTGGAACTTGAAATGGTATGACTTACAGAGTTGAAAGGAGACTTTGCAAGCTTTGTTAAAGTTGCTGCAAACAAGGAAAACCCAACAAACAACTTCAGGAGTACTTTAGTAAGCAGTTGCTTGCTGGTTGGAATGCAAGTTACACCATGTTAGACCCGCTTCATATTTTGCCCCAAGGAACCAATAAGCTGGGTGGGAGACCAACGGGCATTCCCACCAGCCTGTCAGGCTGGACGAGCTGCAAGAACAAGCAGTCAGTCTGATATTTCTACCTTCCCTTTCTTGACCTCAACTACAGGGAAGAAAAAGTTAATGCAACTTTCAACCTTTATATTTAGGTCGAGTTCTGTTAAAATTGTAAGAGAAAAAGGTTCAGGAGTTCACCATTTTCTTAGCCAAATAATGAGAACAGAATTTATACTCCTCTGCTTAGAGAACACTTACACCAGGCTATGCAAGTGATACACGAGCAGTAGCTGGCTCTTCACAGGAGTGTTCTGGAACCAAAGGAGAGATGCATAGGAAATGCCTGTCCCACAACAACTGTCAGTATCTTGTTTTTAATATCTTGTGTGCAGGTGGCCACTATTTCCATGGTCCAGTCCTGTTCCTTGCTACTTGAAAAAATAAATTAAAAAAAAAAAGTATATTAACCAGGCATGGGAAAAAGATGCTAGCCCCAAAACCCATGGCATGGAGGAAAATTTTATTTTTGCTCCTGGCAATTTTTTTTGGGTTGGCAGAACATGTCCTTTTGACTGTGAAAAAGAGCACATGAAGCTCTGTGAGCTCATCTTGGTATCCCTGCCAGTGCCAACTAGTAGCAATTCAGAGCTCAGCTTGTTATTGAAGATGAATCCATTACAGCTGTCAGGTACCAGCCAATTTAAACGTTAGTGAAAACTGGTCAGAAATTGAGTGACTTTAGAAACTAATATGTTTTTGCTTTTTTTCAGAGGCTCAAATGGGCACATGAAAAAGATACTGTCTTCTAGTAGCACATTTTGCAATTGATTATAAATTAAATCCTTTGTGCTTGAATCAGGGTGGGGAAAATATTTTGAGACAGCAGTTTGATCTGCATGTTGCTTTTACTTGTGGTTTGGCAAAAGACTCTGAAATGCTGTTAAATCAAAAAGGCAAAGAAAACCTGCAATTGCCGTGTCTCTGCTTATAAAAAAACATTTTAAAATAACCACATGCATCATTCACTACTCAGATGCCACATTCTTCCCTACCCTTATTTAATAGCTAGCTGTCAATCTAAGTTGAAGAGCAGTTACCTGACATTACCATAATAATGCTTCAAAGCTCCGTATTAAAGATGGGTATCTTCCTAGGCAAGCCCATAGGGGGGAAAAAAAAAAAGCCTTTTCTCTCTAGAGTTGCAAAAATGCAGTTCTCTAAGAGATGATAAAGTGTAACCAGACAAGAATGACGATCACAAATACTCCTGTCTTCTCTTTATTGTAATTAAGCAGGGAGAGATCAACAAATCTGTGTCTGCATAAGAAAGGTTTATCATCTCTATTTCTATTAACCGTGGTAGAGAGGAAACTAAAAGTGAATTGAGACCTCTGGCCATTAACATAACATAAACACTTCTTCCATTTTCCAGGATAAGCATTATACTTCTCAGGACAGCTCACGTAGAACCATTTTGATGTTTAGTCATTCTCAAAATGCACTCCTTTCACATGCTCCTGCTGTGAGCAAACATTGCAATGAAAACTTGCCTGTGTCACAGGTTTGAGAGATGCTGCTATGCGTACAAGCCAAAAAACCTCAAAATCTTTCAAGTTGAATTAATTTGATATTGAGTTTGGGCAACTGGAGCTAGCACTCAAAAGTACTGTTTTCTGAGCAGGATTAGAGGGATATGACAGGACACAAAGATGTGCCGAACATCTGAGACACACAATTGACTCCTACAAGTGTGAGGAATGGTGAGAAATCAAAGCATGGAAATCCCGTGAAAAAGGGTTCAGGTGCTTAGGTGAAAGAAAAGTACAATTAAACAATGGCTTACCAATATATATAGCTCCTTTTATTCTCTCTGCAAGAGCCTAGAGAAGTCCAGAACTAGAGAGTACTTAGAAAGCAGAAGGCAACAGGTGCTTAGCAGGAGAATGTCCAACACCAAATGCACAGCAAGCACCAAGCATGTCCTCTCTCCTT
This sequence comes from Neopelma chrysocephalum, assembly GCF_003984885.1. Classification (NCBI taxonomy): domain Eukaryota; kingdom Metazoa; phylum Chordata; class Aves; order Passeriformes; family Pipridae; genus Neopelma; species Neopelma chrysocephalum. The sequence goes on along the minus strand of NW_020897690.1, from coordinate 30,407,010 downwards.
CCAGCATGTATTTAGACTCGAATGGATGAGTGCAGAGCACAAACTTTCCTTGGGAGCTACTATCAGGAAAACTATTGACGCCAGCCTCCATGATCAGCAGACCCCTCGTGCAACCTCCTGTTTACTAGGTCTTCCATATCTCAGCTTACCACTTACCAGAAACTAAGTGTTCCAGGAATGTAGCTGTGCCAGTCTTCCATGTTATGAGACGAGATTGCACAGACCTCTGACACATGAGATTACATAAAGGGAAGCCATTAGGAAATGGTTCAAAACTCCAAGTGTCTATAAGAGAAAAAGGAAAGGTAAACTTCTTAATGAACTCACTCCCTCCCAAGAGAGAAACCCTGACACTTGCACTATTCAGCACGAGAGGAATATGCTCCCAGGAACCATCTTCCAGTAGCCCACCATACTAGGATTTGTCACCCTAGTGAGTATCCTTCAACTTTTCTTTCTCTGAACACAGACATCATATCAACTAAGGACGGACAGAAGTGATCTCTCTCAGCACCTTCCCCCAGTAGCTTCCACAGCTGATAAAACTACTTATATGAGAGCAAGGGCACCTACTCAGTACTCTGGGACACAATATCCATTCAAGGCAGGGGAGCCTCTTTTTCAAGCATAGAACTGTTTCGGGCAAGGCAGAGTATTCATAAATTTGTATGCAACTGTGTTTACTCTGATACAATTCAATTGCTTCATACAAGCGTTTTGACTGAAACAAGATGAGATAACAGGAACTCCGACTGTTGGAAGCCAGCTTGGTTTCAATTTGTATATATGTATTTATTTAAGCCTTCACAAGGTTTCCCATTGACTCTGCACATAAAAAAAAAAGCAAAGTCTACAAAGAAAGAATGCTGCAAAAGCTCAGAATGGTATTTGTGAGCTCATGCCATGACAGGAGAAAAAACAAACACCACAACAGTTTTGGATATCATGGGCTCATTTCACAGCAGTTCACATCACTGTTTCCCTCTTATTCTGAAAGAGGGTTTTTCTGATGTAGAAGAATGGGGAAGAGGGGGGAAAACAGTTCTGTAGTGCCAAGAAAATCTCTTCTAATTCTTCACATTGACTATTAGCATACAGAAAAGCTTCTGTATCGCAAAAACAAAGTATACAGCTTTTGCTGTGAATCAACACAAGACCCATCACACAAAAGCAATGTGTGTTCAAATACATGCATGAACATGTACACAAACACGCATATTCGTTCACGTATGCACACGCCCAGAGGCAGTGACTACTACTCTTTCTAGGGGAGTTTCTTCTGTACTTTTGAGAACAGCACTTCTCAGTAAGAACATCCACTTCTGAATCAGTTTTCAAGTACTGGATCTAAATTAATAATAGGCCTAAGCAGCAAATCTGAATTCAAGTTCAATCCTCTTCTGAATCTGACCACAAATGTACTGTGGCTTTTCATGGATCTGTCATACATCTAAGCCTTCCAGTATTAACTTATGAAACTTGTGGACCAAAACAGTAGTAACACAGCTATGAAGAATTAAATTCTTCAGTTATGAAAAATGTAAGTCAGTATTCAATGTATTGCAACAGTGCTTTTCATTAAATGTTTGCACAAAGTATAGCAACCATGACAAAATAATTTGTGGTTTATGCATGCATATAGCTACATTAGACTGCACAGGCCATTTAAATAGTGCATTATGTTAGCAATCATCGTTACTAACCCTACGTTAAGAAGTGTGGGCAGACACTTCATTAATGCATATACAGATTGCCAGGATATTGTGCTGTCTCCTTGTCTCCTTGCTGCAAAAATATAGAATACAGTAGCATGATTGAGTGGGATGATGAAGTCATCTGGCAAGTCTCCACAGGGTGATGCACCTAGGAGCAAATGACATAGCATATTCACACCACCCACTGGATACACCACTGGACTGGAATTCAGGTGCAGACAGACATTTCAATGATCCCTATTGCCCAAGCATGGACAAGCCACAAATCAAGCCTAACACCCTGTATCTGTGGAGGAGGGAACACTATTGCTATCTTTCTTAACTTTAAATTCTAGCAGAAACAAATGTACTGGTAAAGATACCAAAAGATAGGATCACCCAGCATTTCCCAATCTAAGTAATTTCTTTTTGGTCTACTATAAATTGACTAAATGTAAGCTATCAGGTCTGAGATTTCCATGGCAGGATCTGCTTACAACTTTTTTTTCTTTTGAAATTAAGACAAATTATCTTCTAACATTGGAAAGTTGAGATACCCACTTTGTGAAAAAAATCTGCATAGGCTAATGAAACACGGGCTGCTTTGGTTCTTAGCTCCCAATCTACAGATACAAAAATGATGAATTCACAAATAAATGAAGCACTCACATTATACCAAGAAAATATGAAGGCAAGATACAAGAACTCTTGCTTTTAGGCTCATGTAATCTAAATATTGTTCAACAGCTATTAAAGGCTAACAACAAAACACGTGTCAAAGAAACAGTCCTAAAATTGTTAAAGAACGCTAAGCTGGGGACTCTACCTTTAACAAAAAGAACCAGTTGAAAGTAGGAAGAACGGAAATGTTAATAAGACTAACTTGCAATGCCCACTCAGAAAGCTCTTTTGTTAAGAGGCAAGTATCAACAAACGTAAGCATGAGTTTCTCAGAAAGAGGTGTTTCCTGTTGTGTTTTTGCATTTATCGGATTGTGGAGAACAAAACTACACATCTCTTTAGCAAGAAGGTTAGTTTAAATATCTATATTCTTTGGACAGAATAAAGCATTATGATGCATTGAGGGTAAAAGAAGACATTCATTAACAAGCTAGAACAGAAAAGGAACAAGTAAGTAATGTATTTATTTTACCAGGTACATTTTCTTTCCAACTACAATTTTTCTTTTCTAAGACAATGCTGGTTTTATGCCTTTTCTACCATTACTTTTAAGATCAACTCTTTCCTGGCTGTTCTCCCTCTTCCTCCACCCTCAAATCTATGCCCCCTGCCACAAGGAGTGGCAAAGTCCTGCCATGTTTGAGTGGAATGTTGACGCCCATATGGGTGGGTGCAGAATTAGCCAAAACAAGTCCCTGCATTCCTTTGGATGTCAGCACCTTCTGCTGGCTCTTTCCTAATATCTTATTAATACGTAAAATCTCTTTCCCAAATCAGCCTTCCCCATTCTTTCATGGCGTAAAAAAACAGAAACAAAAAACTTCCTTAAAAACAGAAACAGAAGACCTTCCTTAAACAGGTGCCCAGACTTATTTATAGCAAAGAATTACACTAGTTAGACAATTACAGTTTTTCAGTTGCCCAATTTAAATTCCTATAGGTACCTAATAAACCATCAAATGAAGAAGAATTACCAGTAAATAGCAATTACCTTGAAAGAACAGCACTTTAAATATTAAAGTGACACTTCATTAGTTATGCTGGCAAACAGGTCAGTTTGAATCAAATGGCTATTTTAAATTAGTGGTCCTATTGCAGACATGGGGTGTAATTTTTATTACCAAATACCCAGCCAAGCTAGTGACCTTAAAAACATTACACAAGAAATGGTTGAGATTTAATTAGAATACAGTGCCAGGGGAAAAAAAAAGAATAGTCTTGAACATCTCTGAATTCTTTCCAGGAAGGTGTTTTTAATAATGGCAGTAGTTTACTCCATTTAAAGGTCCATATCCTCAAGTCAAAATGTAGGCTTTTATGAAACCAGCAAAATATAAGACCAGAAAAATATTTCCATCCCTTTTCTCCAACTGCAGAGATGTTTTTCTCAAGAAACAAAATACAGAGCCTTCAAAGCATCTATGACTTCAGAACTGCATCTCTACCACACAGTGAGTGAAAGCTGCTACTGATATTACCACATGCTGAAATTAGGGCAGCAAGAAAACCTACAGATAAACATAATTTGACATTGCTAAAAATAAAAAGCATTCTATGGTGTCAGAACTTATCACAAAATTAGTTGGCTAATGTACATTTTCTTTCTTGTGATGTCTCTTTTCTATAACATAGACCAGTGCAAAGAGTTATGATATTGATAATTCAAGCAACTGCTACCTGTAACACTACTGCAAGACCCTCATTACACAGAGAAGTTCCTGTTTTTTCATCACTCCTGAAAATTGTGTCTCTAACCTTTCTCAGCAGAAATAACAACCTTTCTCAGCAAAAATAAAAAATAAGCTGTCAAAATGAAAAAGAAATAGAAGTCCCAGCATGGCTTGTTTCTTTTCGGCTCCTGTACAGATATGTTCACTTCACATTTGTCTTTTCATCCCTTTTATTCATTTACTTTCATTCCGCTTTCTATCCAACATTGTGATCAGGTACTCCCCTTTACACAGTCCCATCCAGTGTATGTTGTGATGGCAGTAACCTCAGTCACGAGCAGCTGTGGATCTTAAATTCTGCCCAGCTTAAGTAGAGCATTAAAGGTTTCTTTATGCTGCAGCTGAGGAGAATTTGCCAACTACTTACTAGACACAAAAAAAAGAACATGATACTGTGAGTCATAATGGAGGACCCATGAGAACTGCCATAACTACACTAAAGTTCAACACAACAGTTAATGCCCTCTGAGGTAGAATGACTTCCTACAGAACTCAAAGGAAGATTCAAAATAAAGTTTGAGTTTACGTAGAAAAATTTAGGTAGTCTTTCTGTCTAAAGATAGAACCCAATAATTTCCAGGGGTACACCTGGCAGAGGTACAGGGAAGATCCACAGCCTTGTGAAAAATATTTGAACTCCAAAATTGTTAGAGCTCTGATAAGGGATTTGGGCATCAAAGGTGGTACTTGGAAGGAATTTACTTTCCTAAGAAGGAGAGCCCTGAGATCTGGCCTTTGCTCGCAAGCTTTACATTAAGCAATAAAACACATGAACAGTCCTAGAATCAGGGATCAAAATCCTAGATTCCTCTTCGTATGAGTTCCCTAACTTTGAGGCTACATAGACAACCTTCACTACATCCCTTCAATGACTCCCTTGAATTATTGCCTGACTAGTGGAATAGTTTTTGCTGGAGCAGTGGAGAACATTCCCACATTTCCCTTGGAGATGGGAGACAACGGTAAGAACATCTCAAAGTGGGAAACTGGACTTGGTTCTGACAGATCTTAGATGAGCTCCAGCCACTGTGGCGTGAAAAATTTGACTGAAAGAGCTGTATAAGAGAGAGGAATGAGTCTTGTTCAGCAAGTTTGGACCAAAACTGTGAATACCCATCAGCAAGAGAGACTTCGGGTCTCCAGACCTATTTCTTCAGGATATCAGTTGGGTGCATGGAGTCATGTTTAATCGGAATATTGTGTCTCGTGCCTAGACCAAGACTCTGATAAGATTTAAGACATATTTTTGTCTTCAGTACTTTTTTTAGCTGGTACCTGGCACATCTTAAGCCTGCTGTCTGTTTTGGATCTGATTCTGAAGAGTCTAACTGTCCTTAATTACTATGTGGGCTGTGAAACACCAGACACCAAAGGTCGGAATTGCACTCAGGGTGATTCTGTGCCTGATCCTGCACTGCCCTGAAAGGTTTGCCACAGATTTGAATGGGCATGGGACCAAACTCATTCCAGTCTCAGTGAAGTTCTTAGTACACACCACAGAGGTCAACACAACAACCAAGTGAGGACTGTGTTTGACTGTGTGTGATTATTTTTCCTTGTATTTGTGTCCACTGAAAGCTGTCCAGTAGCAGTTGAGATTGGCAGAAACAGATACTGTGGCCAAAGCAGCAAACCCTGGAATCCTTTTGATCATCCAGGTCTCAGCGTCATCCTGGCCCTGTCTAGGAATGATACCTACCACCTAACACCATCATGGTTGCTTCAAAGAAGAAAATATTTGATTCACATGCCAGACAGAAGAACAGGGTAACAGAGCATGTCATGCTGTGCACTCAGCTTCATCTTTTCCAGAAAGGATACTATGATACCAGCCAACGCCCTATTCCAAAAGGCTCTCGCCATACCCTGCATTGACCCAGTGACACAGACTCATTAGCACAGCCCTCATGAAAACCATGCTGCAGAGTCAACAAGCAATATTGTTCAGTTCTCCCACGCACAGATCACTTGGGGAAAAAATGAAAAGCCAATTATTTCAGACTAACTGTGGACTTAACAAGCCTAATTTAAGCATCCAAAGTGGAAAATGAACTGCAAAGTACACCTGTAGGAAACAAAGCCCTTATAAACGAAGAAATTAATTTGTTCATTTCAGCTCTGTAGTCATTGAAATACCTATCTCGTACAAATATTTGTCTGATATATTGATATACAAATATAATTTCAGTATATTATCTGAAACACTAATTAGATTAATAGCTATATTTGCTTTGTAAAGGTCTCTCTTGCTGAAATCAATTAAAAGTGCATGATGAAATTTCATTAAGCTCTTCAATATGTTTTTCCATCAAGTGCAAAATTACTATCTCCTGTTATCTTATTATAACAGTGTGTGATAGGACTGCCAAATAGATTCAGAAATCATTGTGCCAACACTGTTTTGTACTTCTTTATCAGTAAGCATGGAGTTCGCCCCCCCCCAACTCCTGAGAGAACATATTTGCCATGCATGTAAACAGCAATGAATTTGTGAACGTGGGATTACGTTTACCGAGGGATACATCTGTGGTAATCTCAGCCTCATGCTGCCCAGGAGTGTTCCCTCATACAAAGTTGCACACGTTTCACTCTGTGTGGCTGGGGTCACAGGCCCTCCCTCCAGCAACCTCACCACGATGGGTGACAACCACTACTCCCTTTGGATCCCCTTTGCACCCCCATTTGACACTATAAACTATAAGGCAGAGAAACAGAATTTTTACAAATGTATAGGTATTTACATGTTGCTCAAAAAGTGCTACCACAGGGCAAAGGAGCACCAGCAACGATGGACAGAGGTTTCAGCTAGCCCGAGAGGCCCAGAAGCCAAAGAATATATACGTCTCCTTTCCTAGAACAATCATTAAATTTATGGCTGGGCAGAAGAAGTTTGTGAAAGAAGGCAGACAGACGCATAAAGAGCAAAGAGATGGAAAGTCATTCTTTGAGCCAAGGATGGTGCCAGCAACTGCACCCAGACAGACAATGATCTGTGACTATTCTTCCCAGCATCCTTTCAGTTCTCACTTCCGCAAGCCTCAGTCTAAACAACCCAACAGGTTTGTCACAACTGCATGATTTGGGAAACTACGTCAGTTCTTTGCTCCTGAGCTTCCTCCATGTCTTGTTTCCCTCCTTCTTCTAACTGCTAACACACAGATATTGCAGTGGAGAGTACAAAAGAAATACCTTTCAGAAGCTAGACCAGCCCTGCTGGACAGCAACAGGTTTTATTCTAGGCTTATACACATGGGGGAATGAGGTCCCAAACCCACTTCTGTAATAATTCTTCCTGGTATTACTTTCTCCAACGCCTGAGACCCAGAAGGATGACAATAGAGTAGGAAAAGAAGACACAAAAAGAGTGCCAGAAGAGATGTGGCCCAGAGATACTGAAAGAAGGTAGACCTGTGCTGCAGATGTATGGTCTTCCTGGGAAGAGTGAATTAGAAAGCAGCTCATAAAAGTAGGATCCTTACAAACATAAAAGGGGCCAAAATGAGGTAAAAACACCTGAATAGTTCTGGAGTCAAGAGTCTGATCTCACATCATGAAAATCTGAGAAGCTGCTCTGCATGACCAAAATTAAACAGGTGCCTTAGTACTTGCTCTGAAGAATTGACTCATGCTGTAAATTTGCAGTTCTTAACTTGTAAGCAGAACAGAAACATTTTCTTCACTGAAAGACCCTAAAAAGGAGCAAAGAATTATGTATTTTGCTAAAGGAATAAAAACGTATTTAACGTATTTTCTAATATAAATAAGAACTGACACGTTTATAAAGCCAGACAAATATAAATTAGGTTTTTCAGATATTATATTTAGGACCAGTGAGAAAAAATTAATCACTTGTGAGGAGTTTTATTCCACCAACAGCACTACCACCCACCTAAGTCTGTCCATGTGTTTGTGTGGAAGAGTGTCGTGTCTTCCTGCAGCACTCATGTCGGAATTAAAATACCTTACATTGTAGACGCATTAGGAGTGCTTTATCATGCTCAGCTGTTGCACAGAGTGGCTCATTATGATTGGGTAACTCAGCCATTAAGCTTTACAATAAGCCCACGCTGAATCCTAAAAAGGGAGCCATATATAGGCTATGGAGGTGTTGAGTAAGAGAAGATTTACTGTGCTCTACATAATTAATTTTGCCTTCTATCTTTCCTGTATTTTTAGTAAAGCTGCTAGCTGAACACATTGAATAATTATACCCCTCTGATGCAATTTCATCAAGCATCTTCCAACCTAATGGAGCCCTATTATGTTCAGACTGTTCATGACTGTGTCACAAAGAACAAATGAAAATCCTTCAGCACAGGTACACAGGAAAAATACAGATTTTTTTTTTTCCTCCACAGCTGAAGCTCCTGGTTACTTGGGAACATGGATAGGCATTGCATCAGACTTGGCATCTTCCATTATCCATGTTAGCAGTTGCTCACTGCCAGGCAGCTTTTGGAAGAAGCAGCTTTTGGACAAGAACACGGGGAGGGGAAAAGCACCCAAATAAAACAGTATTCAAATAAAACAAACTGGAGGGGAGGAAAAGAAATAGCAGAAGAGTGAGAGAAAGGGAAACTGGGAGCATTTGGGCAAAGAGACTGGAGTTGGAATGCAGTAAAGAAAAAGGCCTGACCAGAATCAGGTTAGCTGGTAGAAGGAACACAAGGGAGAAGGAGAGATCACACCAGATGGTCAGGAGCCAGAACGAGGAACCAGTCAGTGGTGGAGAAAAGGAGGGGATGTAGAACACCGGGGGATGAGACACATGTGACAACAAAGGTCAGGATATGGAGTTATCCTGGATTAGCTGCATGAGAGAATCATTCTAATGTCACATCACAGCATTTTTGTTTCTCTATTCTACTGGAAAAAACAAGCCAACTTTTTACTGTAATTGTTGATGTTAAAAACAAATAAATATTTTCAGCTGGTAAAGTCAAGATTTAGGGTCTTAAATAATAGCAGTGCAATGTTAACGTGTTCCTCTGGAACACTAGCCATTCTAATGCAGCCTGTATTAAGATGACTACTTGGTGTTCTTTCTCTCTACTTATTTTATGTCTGTGTTTTCTTTCATGACTGAGGTATGAATCTTTCCAGCATGTGTCTTTAATTTATAAATATTAGGTAGGGTTGTTTCTTCCCCCACTGATGATGAGTGCAATTAAATGTATTTTTTCAAATGAAGTTATTAATATTCATTACCAATGTCGTTCAGAGCTCTAGACTGCAGCACAGACTCATATGTACACCTGCTAGCTCTAGTTTATCAGAGAACTTTTTTTAATGGGATTCTCCCTCTGTTTAAAGATTGACCAAATATCGCAACAAGCAAATCGGCTTAAAACTCATCATACTGATTGATGTATTTAATAATCCAGCTGGATACCTCAAAACACTTCAAAGAAGAGCAGTACTCGTTCCAGGATAGCAGGGCTATTCCAATGCTCTTTGCAGTTTGCAATGGGTACTTACAGCTATTTTTTCCCAAAAACTGAAAGCAAAACTAAAGATAGGACTGTATAAACAGAGAATCTCATGAGTTTCATAGTTTTAAGCCTAACTAACCAAAAAGCAAACAAACTCACAGTTTCACTGGGGAGAAAAGAAATGAGAATGCTAGGAAGTGAAGCATGAAGTCCAGTATAAATTGTGTGACTACATACATTTTATAAGCAAAAAGAATACTCTATGAGAGAGAAAGTATAGTTTATATAAAGGATAGGTGTTCTCTCTGACCAAACTAACCACACACATTAGCAAGAGCATTATGCAGACAAGTAGGATCCACGAATCTGATCAACTGACACCACTGAAATGTAGTAACCTATACTGTTTTCATTGCCACAACCTAGCGGGGAAAAAAAACGAACCAAATCAAACTAAACCAAATCAACAAACAAACAACAAAAAAAACCCCAAACAACATAACCCCTGTGTTGTTTATTCCACTGACTTTACTCAGGGGGTAAAAAATTTTGGCCGCCAGTAGCAATCCACTGGATAGTGACCAACAGATAGCTGGGGAAGTTTTAGCTGAATTTATCACCAAAATATATCTTCTACGGGGATGAAGCAAGTAAATAGATAAATCAGGTATTGGATAAATAAACACCTCATCATTTATCATCTCTATTTGTCAGCAGTTTGTGTTGTGATTCTCTCACATGCTTTCACATAACTCAGATAACTGAAACATATTAAGAGGGTTGAATGTGTTCTAGACTCATGACCCATTTATTTCTTTTCTGGGTGCTAATTTCCTCCAACTATGCATCAAACTGAACAGTTCCCCATCAGCCTCCAAACAGATTTTTTTCACCATCTGACTACAAAAGGACAAAGATGGAACTTGACTTCAGGAGGAACGAGGTAAGATGAAATTCCCTTTGCTAGATTATTTAGAATGAAGGCATGTATTTAAAATATTCAGGGAGACAACACAGGGGAAAACAAATCCCCCGGGGTATGGTTTCCCAGAGTGCAGAATAGGTGCAATGAAAAAAAAAAGTTATACATCAGTTACAGCTTTCAAACTATGGATGAACAGTCTATTAAAAAAATAGTAGTCCTTGACTTCTTGGGAGGAAGAGCCTTTATCTTGTTAATGTTGTGGATCAGTCCTGATTTAAACAGCTGATAGCTAGCAATTGTTTTGTTCCCCTGTGACCTCAACAACAAACAGGCAAAACCTCTGGGCAGCTTCCAAGCTAAGTTCCACACCAAGGAAGGAAGGGGATAAGTCCCCCCCACACACTTCCATGGAAACAGCTCTAGCATCACATACATCAAAGACAAAAGCAAATGGACACAGCAATCCTTCAGCAACCTGATTCAACTCAGGGGAAAATAAGGGCCAGTAAAAGAAATATTGAGAGGCATAGCTAGGGGAAAAACTGGTTAGGTCCATTCAGCCTAATGGACCACATAAAAACTGATCACAGCAGCATTACTGAGACAGGGATAATTGTCATCACAAGTTAGCAGCAGCAGTTGCATTTCAGGAATTTTCTTCACAATCCTTTTCAGACACCTCCAAATCAATTTTCCTGGCATATCCTCAAAAGTTCTATTTGAAAGCATACCAGCTGCTCAAAAAAATATAAAAATAGTTTATCTGGGCCAAGCAAAAGTACACCCAGCACAATAACTTGTCTTGGATGATGTCAACAGGTACAAGATGAAGACAAACTCGCAGCAATACGGTTGAAGGACTGTCACTCTTGATCTACTCCAACTAATGCGATCGAGTAAGCAGGGCTCTGTCTCATTGGGTGAAATGCCTGAAGCATAACAGGCAAGATGTGTTTCATCTTCAAATTCCAGGAAAGCATTGTGCAAATACTCTGCGTAGGAAGGCTGTCTTTACATGGCTCATGTGACTGAGTACAGCTAAAATGTCCCGAGTCTCTTCTTGGTGTAACTACATTGTTACACCAGAAGCAAACTGGCTTACAAACCTAAAGATCGTTCATGAATAAATGCTCAATGGGGCAGTAACAAGTAAAAGATGGGGAGAGAGGAGTTCGTTTCTGAAACTGAAGTGACGATTTTTGTGACCAAATCTGTGCTCTGCACACCTCAGACCTGAATCAGCTCTTGTACCCTTTCACCTCACAGCACTGTAATCCCACTGACATTAGTAAATTAATCCTGAGGAAGGTAAATATAAGACCCAAGACAGATGTGACTGACTACCCAAGGCTGGCAATATCTAAGCCTTTTATTTAGTTCACATAAAGCCGGTCTAAAGCCCAAACAGCATGAGGGGCACAGCTCCCAGTGTCTTGTAAATGACATTTCAAAGCAGCAGAGAGGTTTTACACCCTCAACCTTTTCATTAACCTGATGTATTATCTATCTCTAGATTATGTTGTTCCAAAATACTGCTTCAATACCTATGAGTAACTGTGCCACTGATGAAAAAACACCTTTTGGGGGGACAAAAAAAAAATCCACAGAACATCTCTGTGTTTCATATAATACCCCCCATGGCAAATATTCACAGATGGGCTGTTAGGTCAGGTGTTCTGTGTCTTTTCCTCCTCAACCCAAAAGCTATACATTCAGTTGCAAACTACTAACTATCATAATTTCTCATAAACCACCATCTAAACCTTCTCAGTTGACTTACTCAATTGAAAAAGATGTTGAAAGCACTGTTAAACAATGCTAATAGTTTCAAGACTTCCTTGGCTTTTGCTCATCTTGGAGCTTTTGCCACAGAGTAGTCAGGATTTGTTTATTAGCCTCTTGTTGGATCTGACCGAGATGTTGGCACTTTACGAACTAAAGGAGAACAACACAAAAAATTAAACAAAATGGAAGTATCTCTTCCAAAAAGCTTTTCAAATATAATCCACTCAAAAAGACCTGAGTGGAAAGTCAACAGTGTAATTCATTCATACACTCCCCCAAAGACAAACATTGAGCATAGAACTGAGGAGGTGTTTTGGGGTTGGTTTGTTTCTTGTGCTTTTTAGAGTGTATAGTATAATACATGCACACACACTAAAAGCAACTGCTTTGTCCAATTTGGCACTTCACTTTGTATTCCTGCTCTGTCAGTTGGATGTGGGAATCACAACAACAAATGAAGAAAACAAGCAGTCCTCTGTTTTTTTCAAGTCTTGCTGCAAAAAGAGACAAAAATGATGCCCCAGTGAACTTCGGGCTTTAAGGTTCTTATGACTCTTAAATAACTCAACAAGTAAACAAAAGAATCCCAGTTTACCCAGTTCTTCAATAGGGAGAGCTGTCTGGCAATGCTGCATCATCTGACACAGGATTTTGTCCCAAATATATCAGTGAAAGGTACTCAAGAAAACACTTGTACCTAAAGGGCATCTAAAAACTATGAGCCTATAAGTAAACTGAAGCACAAATTATGCTTCTCTCTCTTTGGTATGTTATCCCAAACACATACAGTAAACAAATAGTAACACATCTTGAAATCTCTAACCTTATGCCAAATGCAGTCACAAAGGCCTATAAGACACAGGTTAATGAACTGGCCAAGTGGAAGACGATGTCTAGCTATAATTTCACATCAGACTAGCATCTGTATATCTACTGGGCATGTTGATGGTAAACACAAACTTCTTAGCATAGATACTGATGATTAATTCTTTATTCCCATCAAATTAACAAAGATCCCTGACACAGTCAAATAGTACACTCACTAAACAAGTATAATAGATACGCTGCAGGGGTAAGATGAAGGACTCTAATTATCCTAATTTGGACAAGTTTATTTGAATATCTTGCCCTTAGAGAGTAAAGAAGCCTAAGGGAGTTTGGTCCCAAATCCCACATCCAAATTCTTTAGACTTATTTAAAAATCTAGTTCATGAACCTTGGAGTAAGTCTCCTAAATATCTTTCAAGACACCTGTCTGAGTGTCTGAGGGCTTAGTACCTAGCCACTTCATGGATGTTCAGCATACCTGAACAAAAATGGCTGCCCAAATAAGGGAAATGTGGAGGACACAGTCAACAGTGATTCACTAGGTTGATATTCTCCCTATTTTTCTTCAAGCTCTCACAGAAGGGGGTGGAGAATTAGGGAACTAATAGGCATAAGGTCAATGAGCTGTTCTATGAGCAACGCAACTGATGAAGCTGAGTTTCCTGCAGATGTAGGCCCCACACTCCCTACTTAAATTGCCTTCCTCTGTAATCACGGTACCCCTCAGTTCCCCTCCGTGAGCTCATCTGTTAGCCTGCACAAGCAGGAGTCCATGTTGCATCTGATGTGAACCTACACATGCTGACTGGTCAGTGGGCTGTGGTTCAGGCTAGGTAAGAGATTGATCATTTCTATTTCTTCACTTTTATAGGAAGGAATAGAGTATTCTAGTAGGAATAAGGCATTAATAGGAGTTGCTCTTCTCCAAACAGCTATCAACACTCATTAAAACTATAGAAACCTATAATCTTTTTATCTATTGCCCCAAGACTTTATCCCCTATCTAATTAGACCAAGGAATTTAAAAATTGTATAGAAGAAATAGAGATATGCCTTTTGTCATAAAGTCTTGATTCTTAAGAACCATACATTATATAAGCTGAAGAAGAATTACTGTGGGATAGACAAATGAATTTCTTCATAAAAACAAAGTCTAAGGGCCATTCAGAGAAGACCATTTTCCTGTTCTTAAAGCTAATTTGTTTACTTGCCCTAGAGGTAGGGTTAGTTACTTACCATCAATAAAAATTATCATAAATACTTTTCATTTTTAAGTCTCTCAGTTAATTCAGTGCCATCTGAGCCACCCCCACAGAGAACATGGATTCTGGCAACAAAAGTTTCTTGTTGCCAGCTCCCTGCCAAGTGTTAGAGAAAAAGTGCATTTTTTTCTGACTGAGCATCATGCACAGCACTTTCCAGATGGCAAGGAAAAAAACAGAGACCTAGTCAGCAAGGATTTAACTGAGGAAGGTGCTTTGCACCCACAAATTTGACAGGATCCAACATGATCTGCACCACCCATCAGAAACTCCACAGATCAAGTTTCTTTAAAAGACAACTGTGAATTTCTTGCTAGAATATCCCCTATAGAAAGTATAAAAATGGAAGGTGACGAACCAGAATTCTAGCAGTCTATCAATCAGCAGCAGAAAGATATTTGGAGGTTTCAATTTATTACCTTCTGGTGTTGTTTTTTTGCTTTCTATACAGTATCCAGCACAATGAGATCCAGTTTCTAGGTATTAATGTATTACATACAGCATATTCATCATCAGAGAAGAGCACAGAATGGCTCCAAACTAAGATCATCAAAGCTTACAGACATCTCCATCAGAATAAGAAGTTCTCCTTCAGTTTTTCAGACTAAGGACATTTGTGCTACACTCTTTGTTCTTTGTGGCAATAAAAGTTTCCCGTCAATGTTGTTACAATGGCAAATCTTAATTTAATCCTACCTCTTGTGCCCATAAACTTAAGTGGAAACTCTGAGGGCTGAAACAAGTCTAACATGCTTTCAAGTATCTAGTTCACTACACTTTGTATCTCACTTTATCTATCCACATTACCTTCTGCTTGTCCTAATAAGCAGTAATGCAGTGTTGACTACATGATTTCCACAAATTAAAGGGATTTCATTAAATACCGGCAATGAAATGCAGGGACAACTTTAAGAAAAGTCAACACAAGGATAGTCTTGATTCTTAGCTGCAGAATATGGGTAAAAGGATAGAAAGGCCTTTATATTTTCACTGCAGCTATGGAATTTTGTTGGCTTGATTCACAATGCAGGATTAAGTTACTTGAACAGCTGTTTAAAGTTACTGCTACTCCAGCATCTGAGCACCACTGGAGTGTAAGGCTGTGACTATCTTCTCTGTATCTCCTGCGATGCTCCATAGAAATGCAATACATATCTACATCCATCTATGCAGGAATAACTTTTCCTTAGCCAACTGTACATTGTGTTTCACAGTGCCATGAGGTGACAAAACTGGAAGAGAGAATGGTGCTTAATGCTCTTAATCCCTAGTAAAAGCATCAAGATGCAAAATCTGATCAGCCTGTTGTATTAAACAACTTAATGACACGATTCATTCAGTGACAAGGCTGGGAAACACAAGACAGTAAAATGCAATAGGTAATTTATCCCAGAGTTTGTCACGGTGCTCACTACAGTCATGAATGTGAAGATAAATGCTACTGATGGGATTTAAGAAAGGAAGGAATCATTCTACAGATGGGATCTGCAGAGAGAATTTAGGCTTCTTATCCAAGGGTGTAAAGCAATCCCCCGTCAAAAAAGCTTGGAAAGGGCTGGTCCTCCTGTCCACAGTCATGAACAATTAAGATGCATATTCCTCCCCTCAGTCTGACCAACACTTGAATCAGCATTCCCTGCACATTCAGTGACCAGGGAGGAGTGGAGAACACATTGGCAAAGTTAACAACAGCAGAGGTGTGGAAAATTGAACCAGTGGGACTTCTGCTGTCTATGAACCGCAGTGCCTTAAATTTATCTACAGGCAGGATACCAGGCTTGAAATCTTAATGATCTGCACTGACATGGCAGAATTCACATTGCTAGGGAAAACAAAGAGCAGGGCAAAGCCCCTTGAGGCATAATGGGAATTCTCAATAACAGCAAATCCATTCTTATCCAAAGGAAAGTTTCCATGCTGCACGGAGCTCTCCCCCTCCCCAGCAGTAGCTGGCCATTTAGCTGCGGACCTTAGAAGACAAGAAATTGTACATTGTGTATCTGTTGAAATTTCATTATACCATTAGAGCTGATGACAGAATTCACAATTTATTATAGGGCTAGGAAACCAATACAAACTTTCTGTTATGAGCAAAGCTAAAATCAGACTGGAACTTTTCCCAGAGTACGGGATGAGCAAGAGGAGCCTGAAGCTGAGTTGTCACCACCTTCAAATACAGATGACTTAATTAAAATAAAAAAGAACATATCTGATTTGACTGTTTTTCCCCCTTACCCCAAAGTCAGCACATTGGAAAGTCAACACAATTTATCTTACTGAAGAAGCACATGCCCAGATGAATCCAAGAGAGTATCTGGAGAGGCTTGGTAATGAGCTGGAGAGGCTTGGTAGTAATGAACCCTTCTTTGCACAAGTTGGAAGCATTGTTTCTCCTTATGCTCCGACTGCTCCCTGCTGTGTTAGGATTAAACAGAAGCCTTCAGCTAGGTGTAAACAGCATTTATTCCATCACTGCGGTTCCTCTGTGCTGCCACAGCAATACAAGTCACTATATTGTTGGTCAGTACCAGAAAACCAGCAGCAGAAGCACACCAGTCCTAGCAAGGATACAGTTACACCAGAATCAGGGCATCTCACACATGCAGATCTTATTCCACACCCTCAAACAGAATAAGATATCCCTGGAGAAGCACTTTCATCTCTGGACAGATCTTTCCACCATGTGTATACTATTCACCCCGCAGAGGGTGACCTCAAAGCCCTCTTCAAAACCAGTTTCATGACCATACAAGCAGCAAACCAGTATACAGAGGTGCTGACACAGATGAAACACATAGACCTGAGCATGCCTGGACACATGAAGGAGGTTAGCGGACTGTCAAACATGTCTGACAGGCTGTCCACAAACCAGTCCTGTGGACATGGGATGAGCAGTAGACACGTGCTGCCACAGTTAAGATGGTGTGCAGGCAAACTGTAAAAATCAATTAGGATTAGGCAATACATACATAATGGGTCAGCCCCATAAATTTTAAGTGCAACTGATTCTGCAAACAACTTTGAACTACACCTCCTCAAGGGAAATACAATTATCCAATGCAGAGAATCTATTTATTTAGAGTCCCCCGAAATCACCAAAGTCCCTCTTTGAGCCTTCAGTTGTGCCTAAGAGACTCACACTAAGCAGAGCAAAAGAGTCACATTCTATTACAAAAGATCCTTTTCATGTTCTCCTTAACATTCTACACCTGGATCTAGCACAAGCCAGTTTTGTAATAAACAAGTTAATGGGCCTGTGCAAAGTGTACTGACTTTTCACATTACAATAAAACCCCAAACATACTTTTATTTATATAGTATAGAGTTGCCATATGAACTGACAGTTAAGACAAAAACACGCAGAAAGTTAATGATTTTTTTCCTTTCTGTGAAGCATCTACAAGGTGAAATCCCATCTGAATCTTGGTTCCACAGCCTTGACTTATTTAAACAATTCAGCTCCTTTTGTTTCTCATTTGTTCTACACTTTGTGCGTCACTCTGGGTTGTTTCACTGCACATTGCTCAACTACAAGTGTTCAAACATATAGGAGGCAAGAATAGCTTAGTTTGTTTCGGTTGCCTTACAATCAATACCTTTGCCTCAGGCATTGAAGGACATATGAGAAAATGAGTTTTCTGTTTTTATAAACTTTGTCTATCTTCAAGCACACTTTGATCCATTCTTCTACAGAAATGAATAGGGTGGGGCCATTACAGAACAAGTAGAGGCAACAACAACATTCTGTTAGACTGAATGTTAAAGAGGTGACCACACCAAAGGCCACCCTTCTTAATGATCGTGCCTTTATTCTCCAATTCATTTGGAATCTTTATTCTCCCTTCCTGAATTGAACAAATGCAAGCTTTGTGATATCTGTTCCTTTTCATTCCATGGCAGTGATGAGGTTTTTTAGCTTTGATCTGATCCAGTATGCAATGTTGTGAAAGTACTGTCTGCCAAAATAGGAAAAAACTATTCAGTTTATGATTGCTGGAAGTGAAATCTATTTGTGGGGGTGTTTTTTGATAACATGGTAATTCAGACCATATCCTTACCCAAAACAACTGTGAGAGAAACAGCATATTACAAAGCTGAAAAACTCTGTTAGAGAGCAGTTTCACCACAAAAGACTGTGGTTTACGTAAATGAGGATTTACAAGCCTAAGGAAGAATTGCAGACATTTTAAAAGTAACACAGCATTTTTTGAGCAGTTCAGCTCCCTTTCAACCCAACCCAAAAGGTAAGTACATCTCCACTGTGCTAACCCTTTTGAAAAACCATCATTTTTATTGACTCTATAGATTTGAAAAGAACTCCCTTAAAAAATCAAAGCTTATTTTGATGACCTTTTGGCTAAGAAGAGTTTGCCAGAATATGTACAAAGAGCAAAACATCAAGGAAAACCATAAGTAGGTGGTACAGAATTCTTTTACACCACAAGATATTTCAAATAAAGATCTCTGTCTTCAACCTAGATCTAAATATCTACACAGAGTGCTCCCATCTCATCATCATCCTCCAGCAAAAAGAAATTTAAATTCTAAAAGGGGGCAATATCATTATACAAGTTACTCCTGGCTCCAAGAAAGACACCTTTCAGTTCAATCTGTGCAAGCACAGCTGAGTGCACTGCTGTCCATATTCCCTCACTGAGACCTCTGCTAGAGTTCACTTTGAGCTTGATATTTCTCCCATTGATGTCATGAAAAATCTCCCTCTGATATCAGCATGGCCAGGAGGGGTTGGCATGCAGAGAAATCTAATGAATTGTGGATGATTTCTCTAGCTTTGTTAGCTGTTTAGTAGGCAGTTTTTGCTCTCTTGCCAGTTTTCAATTTCACTAGGGTATGTTGCAGTTTTTAATGGAAAACAACTCTTGTGTTTGGTTGTATTTTGTAAAACGCCCAAAGGCTTTTGCATACAAGCATTCCATAAAAATGCATTTGTGTTTTATTATTTTTAATAATGATGCACTTGATCAAGAGTAGTCTACATATGGCCCTAGCTAACTTAAGCCACCCAGATTGGATGATTTTGTCTGTTTGTCTACAATGCCAGGAGGTGGTAGTCTCTCCACTGTTAAATTTGTACCTGAATACTCCTGACTATGTAGTATGGACAAGAAACACCACTGTAATTGTCTGTATATTATCAGTGTGCAGATCATTTAAAGACTTACTTTTAATCCAAGTTTTTTATTCAAGTGAATGGAAAGCTACCATTCCAAGGATGTAATCATAAAATTGTGCATTCACATCTAACTACTTATAAGCTCACAAACAATATTATATTAAACAAGATCCAACTAAACGAATTCTTGGGTTAAAAGGACCTAACAGAACTAGCAGGATATTTGTTGATGAATTTATTCTATATTTCAAATATATTTGTTGATTTTAGTTATCAAAGACTCATGCAAACACACATATATGTGCCTGGCAGCTGTTCACTAATTTGAAATGTAGAAATCACTAGAAAGGAGTTTGAACCTTTACTACAAGGAGATGCAAGGTAGTGTATGTCTAATAATTTTGATGAGGGGAAAAAAAAAATCAAATCAAGTCCAGAATGCTGATTTCAGCTCAACAATGATTTGTGAGATCATATTACTCTTTTTTCCCCTTCCTTAGAGTATTTGGACAACTGCCAAGTATTTTTTAAAAGGTTTCATGTATTTTAGTGTGAGACAGTTTCTCAGAAAATTTCCACCAGAACTGTCTCATTTGCTATTCACTGTTATCCTTTAAACAAACAAATAAACAAAAGCAAAAAAAAACAGTTAATTCAAAGAGCAATAGTCTGAACAGGATCTTCATTAGTGGCCTGTAGTCTGACAATTAGTATGGTGAGTTGATGGGGTGGGCAGGATCAGGGTGGATTTAGGAGTGCTTTCCTAGCAGAAGATGACCTTGTACTTACTATTTTATCTGTAACTGCAGTTGATCTGAAATTTTAGTCAGATCAGATTTAGTTTCCTTCCAACAAGGAAACGTAGTTCCTCCCTCTGACTGAGCTATTGGACCCATAACTGCACCTACACCACAAGAGCAGTACTTCTCCTTGGCTATGGGATAAAAGCAAATATATGAGGCAGGATCCATCTCAGATCGCTTTGGACAACTATACTTCTAGAGTGTGATTCATCTGACCTATTTCAAAGTTTGCTTAGCATGAAGTGAATGCTATAGCAGAAATGTCTCTGTACAGTCACTAAAAGGGATCCCAGAGTGACATACTCAGGTAGGGTTGCCTACATCATAAGATCAGATCATCGGTTAGATTCCAGACAGATGAATGCACTACAACTTCCTTGTGTCCTTTCAGCACTTGAAAAATTGCAATTTCTTTACCAGCAACATAACATTTTGAACTGTCATTTCCTGGATTTTTTTGTTCCTTGAGAACTTGTGAATATTTGTTATTTTGCCCCAGCTCAGACTAAATGTAAATTTTCACAAGGAGAAACTATACTTATTTTTGCTCAGCCCTACTTATAAACAACCTTTGGTCCTGCTATGCTTTAAAGGTCATTTAAAGGTTTCACCCTATAAAATCAGTACAAATTTCTAGTTGCTGAAATGAAGAAAAAAGTTACTCCAGATAGAACCGATCTAAGTTTCTCTACTTCCCAAGATCCCACTGTAGTAGGAAGTAAAATACCTGATGACACGTTATCACATAACAGCATTTGGACAGGGCCAAAGGTGTGGATTTAGCCTTTGCTGTTTGGTTCTGTCTATAACACTATTCAATATTAAATATAGTGACCAGCCCATTCTCTTTGGAGATGTCATTGTCTTCACGTGGGTTGTGTTCAGATATTGGATTGAAAGTAGTGGTAATGCCTTAACACAGGCAGGGGATGAGGACAGAATGCTAAATTCATGGCCCTAGCATGGTACAACTTTCAGTGGACTTTGAGCTGAAAATTACTGAACCAACTGAATTACAGACAAATGTAATCATCCTGCCCAAAGACTGCTTGAAGACATGTTCATCTAGTAGCTCTTGCTGTGTTCACATTTACCACCGTCAACACTTGCTGCTCTGAGGACTCCAGAGTGTGTGTAGAAATGCATCATGAGCAAATGTTAGCTTATGCTGTTTTATGTGGCCCAAACATTATGGTACAA
This sequence comes from Neopelma chrysocephalum, assembly GCF_003984885.1. Lineage (NCBI taxonomy): Eukaryota > Metazoa > Chordata > Aves > Passeriformes > Pipridae > Neopelma > Neopelma chrysocephalum. Next base: position 30,385,536 of record NW_020897690.1, on the reverse strand, counting down.
ATTCACTCATGGCATAACCATTTTTTTATACAGTAGTAAGGGTAACTAAAATTAACAGATACAGGACAAAAATATAGATCCAAAAAGGACCAAAATACCTAAATTCTACCCATATTCAAGACTGTGAATCCATAACCCCCAATTCAGCTGCTACCAGTATTCTACCTGTATTCTACAGGTGCCTCCATATATAAACTTCCAGTTGTCAGGACACCTAAAGCTCTGCTTTTCCATGTGCCATGAAGCATCCCAGCCTTGACAGCACTGAGTGTCTTCTACCTAAACCAAGCAAAATCCAAAAGTCGATAATTTTTCTGTTTCTCTTTCCTCACTGCTTTGATCCATCAAGAGTCTGCAGAGCAACCCTACACACAAGGCATCACATAAGGTGCAGCAGCAGCTACTGTTTTCTTTCTAGATACAGCCACCATATCATTCTTAGTTCAATTTTCAGATCACTCTGCTAGCATGGAAGAAACTTGCGTGCCACCACCATGACGCAGCCAGCCCTAGAGAGTTCAAATACACATCTGCCTTGATACACCCCCAACCTCGGAAGTATATGGTATTCTCCTTTTCTCTCACTGGAATTGTTTCAACGGGCCAGAAGTAAAAGCCCTCGCTTTTCTCTTATGAGGAGAAAATTCTGAAGTTGGATTCCTACTCTATGCATGGCAAAGCCATTTTAGTTGAAATGGCCCTTGGAGAAGGAAGTCACTGTGCTCCTTGGAAGCACTGTCTTATTTTTAGTTTCTAGCCTAGTTCACCTTGAGTTCTCTTTAATTCCACAGCAGGGTCAGTATCTGCACTGCAAACAGCAGATAGACATACTATTTAGGAAACTCTCTGGGAGGTGAGTTTGAGTTCCCTCAGGCAAAAGCAGTAACAGAGAGAGATTTCCCGCAACCTGGGGGAGTGCTTTAATCACTAGGCTGCTGTTCAAAAGGCCACCCCCACCTACTCTTCTGCCATGTTTTTAGAAGAGAGAGACAAGCTCTGCTTTTGGAACAAAGGGTGTAACAGGTAGCTACGTGCTGGTGAAGATCCCACAGTATCCTCAGCATTTCCTAATAGAAAACTGACTACTTGATCCTGATGTACCTCACTCTTCCCACATACCTGTATGGGGCCAAGGCACTTAAGAGAGGTGTCTGCTTACCTTGGGCCAGCCACATAAAAGCTCGGCAATATAACACTCAGTGTTGCAGCATCAAAGTCTCACTTTGGATCAAGCCTGAGGCTGCTACAAGAGGTAATTTATAATGTCAGGATTTAAAATCGTATGTGATGCTCATTACTGTAACAACTGACTCTAGTCTAACAAAAGCAGCAATGCCACAATAGTTATTGTTAAGCAATTTAATTGATCCAGACATTTATGCAGAGCCATTTACCTGTTAGGGCTCTAGGCAGAGGCTAGGCTACCCTTCTTTTCATTCCCACATTAGATGACTTATAATTTCTTAACTCAACCTGAAGGGATGTCCTCAGGTTTCAGGGCCTTCAGCAACTGTTCTGGTTGCTCATCTCCAAAACTGACTCTGCATGTATATTGGCATATTGTGCTAGTCACCACAGACGACACCCTTTATTTTTGGCTGCAAACACTTTGCCTTAATTGTGTATGCAAGTCATTGGTCTCTGAGGTTCACCTTACTTCACCTCCAAAACTTAGTGAGGTAATATTGCTTAGTGAACTCCAACAATTTTTGTAAGGTGCCTTGAAAAAGTATGGTCTTCTGCCTTTTTGTTTCTCCCCACAGATCTATGAGCAAAACCAATGAATTCACAAGTCTAATAGGAATCACTAACAGCAGTCACAGTTGAAATTGTTTAACTTGCACTTTAGCAGAAATAGATGACAAACAGTTGACTGCTCTATGGGCCAGGCAGGAAAACCTGTTGCCTTTCTCAACTAAACCCAAATAAAATTTAGTTTTTACACATCAATTCAAACCACTAAATTTGCTGGTTCCCCAAACTAACTACCTGTAATCTCCATTAGAGTCAATGTGGAGCGTGGGCATGCAAAACCAAATTAAAAGCTACTGACTTCGGATAAGACTCAAAGGGTGAGACAAGTCTTGATTACTTGACCTATGCACTGAGAAAATGCTAGAAAAGCTTACTGCCAAAGGAAGCAACCAGCATCGCTGCACATCCTGACTGTTCATAGAGCTCACACACTCATTTGATTCCATTTATTTGCCTCCTCTGGGCAGCATGAGATTCTACACTTTACATTCACAAGGAAATAATAAAAGGAGAATATACCATGTGGTAATAATAACAATCAAATAATCTCTCAGAAAAGTAGCACATATGAAATGTTCTAACATCAGTTGAAGTTTCTATTGTGCAAGTACCTAGCCTCTTTGTGGGTATAAATAAATATCTTTAAACCCATTCTTCATATATAGGATATTATTGTTTCATGAAGTCAAACATACGCAACTTACACTTCTTTTCTTTCCTACTACAACGAAATAGGACTTTTAGGTAGTTTTGTGGCTAAGGGAAAACTCATCTCTTTTGATGACCTAGTTAAATTGTATTAGTATCTTTACATATTTTTATATTCTTTCTTGCTTTTAATAGCTGCCTACACAGACATACTAATCAAAAAATACATATAGCTGAAAATCTGAAGTAATTTCCTCTCCTTGTCTGTTGATGTAGTGGCAGAAGAACAGATGGTTAAAATTAAAGAACTGCTTAGAGATATAGCAGAGCACATTAGAGAAGGAAAGCAGACAGCATTTCTTTTTAAAAAAACCTTTCCTCTGAGCAAACCAATGAACAAACCTAGGTTACTAAGGAATTTCTTCCTCTAAGAAATTAAATCCAAGTTAGTACCCACTAAAACCAAACCAGGCATTTGACTTATGTGGGTAGAGAATCGTGCTTTCCCTCCCCCTGTCAGGATCAGGTTGTTGCATTTCTGTAGCACTTAGAAAAATAAGTCTAAAATAAACAAATAATTTCCTTCCAGTAGCTATACTGGCTCAAGAACACCCATGCTGTAAATCACTTAATGTCAACCAGATTTATAGTTGGGGTGAATTAGATCCAGAATGCTTTATTCCCCATGTTCCTACTAAATAAGCCATATGCAAAGATGTGTTGGCAGAAAGAATGGTGAGCAAAAAAACCTTCCAACCCTGTTGACTGATACCACGTTCATTCTATCGTTGGTGATGACATATTTGAAGAGAAAAACAAAGGCGTATTATTAGGGAAGGTGTGAGATCATCACTGTGGATGGACAGATTCATAATTCCCCTGTCTCTTCTCTCTTGCATCTTCACATGAGGTGCCTCCTTCCATCCTTCTATTTAGCTCTGCTCCCAGTTCTAGAATTTACTTCTTACCTATGACCGCTCCAGTTAATTCTAATTCAATATAATATTCTGGTTACCCTTCTCATGGCAATATGACATATTTATCAGGTTTGATAAATTTTTTTAAATTATACTAGAGATTGTACATATAGAATTCCATGTACCCATTTAAAAGCACAAAAAGTTAGACAAAAAAATGATGCTTTTTCACTTCCCATTTTCTCACATTACAATTCATTAAATTACATGTAAAATTTAATAAAAATCAGGCCTCATTTTAATTAAATTACCCTCCCTCCTTTACCCTCTTCTTTTTCAGCCTCAAGCAGAAGCACAAACCTTTTGCTTCAGCTCTCCTCCTACAAACACTTTAACAGGTAATTTTTGCAGTACTCCAGAAGTTAGGGTGTATGTCAAGTTGAAAGAATGGAAAGTCTGGCCATGTTCTATGAGAAATTTTTGAGATTGCTTATGAAAAAATTCATATATGTCCTCAGATTCACCCTTTGAACCCCCAAACCAACACACACTGTATTGAGAGTCATTACTTTTGGCAGCTCTGGTAGTTCTCACAACTTCACAAGCGGATGGGTGGTACAAGTCACATCAGCTTTCATGCTTTATTTGCCTCTAGCCAGTATAGGGGACACAGAAGTAAATCAAACACAAACTTTTTCACATAAGCACCTGAGTGCATGAAAGTCATGAGATTGGCCACTGATTTCTGGGGAACAGAAGTAGGGTCAACTCAATTTAATATATTTACAAACACCTGTCAGTCCTCCTGGGCACAGAAAAAGATGCTGATCTCAGAAGTACATAGGAAACTAAATCACCCTGACAGTGATAAATGCTGAGTGCCTAGTAATTGACATGGGCCTGATTCACTCAGGCTATTCAAAACAGAGGAACAGTAATGGGGCTGCAAAAAAAGGTCTAAGACACCAAGCAACCAAGCAACCCATGCAGCTCAGGACTGCTAAAGCTAGTGCTCGTTAAAACTATTTATAATACTTGCAACTATTTCAGAGCAGACAGTGCAGGTGATTGATCAAAAAAATAAGTTTGTCATCACTGGAGACAATGTACAAAGAGACTTTTCTGTTTCCAGGATAATCAGAATAAAACTATGCAGAGGAGTTGAAACTGTATTCAGAAGGCAAAAGAGATACTGCAAAGGTCCTCACTTAGAACATATGAATCTTTCACAGTTCCAGGTTTTGCAAGCTTCTGAGTAATGTTTGTGTCTGCAAAACTTGTTTGACTACAATAGGCCTTACTTTTGTAACTTAATCCTGTATTTTTTGCAAAGGTGGTTCAATTAAAAGGAGAAGAGAAAAATCAACATTTTTCTACGTGAATGAAAGACATCAAAGTAAATACCTGTTACCTCCAGAAACTAATCTTCCACAATGCATGGTACTCTTTGAAGATCTGACACAGTACTTTTTCTCTTTCCAATTTCCCCTTTATTATCTTTCTATGTTTGTTCCTTTTTCATATATTTTCTAAATTTTTTTCTGTTTGACATCTCTTTTGCAAACTTCTCCATTTCTCTTGGAACACAATTCAGTGGCGCACTGTCTCAAAACCTACAGAGTTCAAGGTCTGTCATGTCATTGCTCCTGAAAAGCAGTGCCACTATTACGTTTCATACCAACAGAAGGATTTAGCCTTGCTGCAGCAACCTCAAAAAAAAAACTCCAAAAGGAAATGGAAAAGAAGCTGTTTGTCTCAGAGACCCTTTCTTTTTCATGGAGCAAGCTACTAGCACACTGTGAAAGCTTCACCACAGATTTCTCACCACCCTCATGCAAAGGGACTCTGCCTGACATTAGCCCAGGAGATGGGACTCCATCATTGTACTAGGTAGGTTTTCAAATGAGTCATTTAAGGCTTTCTCACATTGCTCCATTTTTCTAAGAGGATCTCTCTAATGTCTTTCTCCACAGCTGTCCTCTGCTGGTCACTTGCTTGCAAAAGCTATCAAAACATTGATAATGCCTTCTTAGTGATGCCACCAAATTGCCTTCAGACTACCTACCATATTAGCCAATATTGCCCTATTTTCTGCTTATACTCCTCCCTTTTCATGTGATTTGTCTCCACCTGTTTTCCTTTGCCTTTTGCTTCTATTGTAAAATCTTTGAGAGAAGGACTGCCTTTCACTGTTTTCCTACCACGCACAGCACAAGCCATTGGAGCAAACTGCAGTAATATAAAAGCAATGAGTAGAACCATGCCTTTGAATGGCCTTGATAAGCTTTCTGTGAGGCTTTATTCTATCTCACATACATGGATGGGAATCCATCAGTGGGTGCATTATAACCAAATATGCATCTAATATGTTGCATAATGTAGCTCAAAGCCACTGTATGAAATAAGTGGAATCAGTAGAGATGCTTCAAAAGTCCATCCTCTACCTCCTCATCACATGCAATTCAAATTGTAGTTTAGTCATATCTGGATCACTTGCAGGCTGAGAAGCCTCACTCGAGGCTCTGTTAACATTATTCTATTAATTCTAAACATGAGGAGAACTTTCTAGATTTTTATTTTCAATTGTCCAGCCTTTTGTTGAAAAGTTCACATAACCCCCCTACAATGAATGATAAAATGCATGAAAGAAGATATGAGGGAGCAAAAATTAATAGGATTGAGAGCACCTTGCTTGTGCAAATTCATGTAAGCCTTCCTTGTATGTGTGCGTTCTACAAAGACATGATGGTACCTGATTTTCTCCAGGATCTCTGCCTCATGTAGCACCCAGAACTGCCAGCACAACCTCTTAAAACAACACTAAAACCAGCATTCATGAATGGATTCACAGGTTTCTCTGTCATATTTGTCGTTTGAGCATCTAAATGCTTCCATAGGAAAAAAAACCAACAAACTAGCAGCAACCTTTACAATTTTAACAAGGAGTTATGGATAGCTGGTTGCTGCCCTCAATATGGGCTGGTCTAGGCATCTTCTCTGCAGGCACATTATACAGCTACTGAAGGACAATAGATGACTATTACAAGTTCAGCAGAGTCTAATTTTTAAGAACTTTTCTGTCCATTTATTTCTCTTCAGGCTCTCTAACCTTAGCGTCCAACTGCATATTGTCTTAATACCTATTCGTCTATCTAGTCTTCTTACAAGGTCAGTTAAAGGCATACATCTCAGCTCAGGCCAGCTTCCAAAGTTAAGATTCAAGCTTTTGCTCAAAATCAGTGTATTTTCCTCCTTACTTCATTCCCCGAAAGAGTTGAGTAATTTTTTTACTAAATGTTCCTCAAAAATTACAACAAAAATTTATCTTGGCCAAATAGCTGGCTGAGAAAATCTGAGTCCAAGTGGCTTAGACTTTGGCAGTGTTATCAGCAACTGCAACAAAAGTCATATAATGAAAAAAGTTAGTCAGTCTTAATTGTCTGTGTCATTACCATGTCTACCTGTAATAACATGGTAGCTCAGCCTCTTCTAGATGACACCTGACTTACAATTCTGTGGGAATTTTTAATGTGTTACTATATGTTTATGTATATCTGTCATCATTTCATTATGAGATTAAAATTATATCCCCATTTATATTTCCATCAGAAATAATGGTCTAAGAATACCCATTGTTATTGCTGCAAATTTTAAATCATGGAATGAAAAGAGGGCCAATTATCAAACTTAAATTGCTCAAAAGAAGGATCCCATTTTGTCACACAGGTGAGTAGAGTCTTTAAATATTTCCACTGTTTTGATATCTTTGTGCAATGTAGCAGATTCAGGGGGACAAGTGAGATTTTCTAGTCATCACCCCTTGAAACACTCAGGTAATGATGATTGTGAGGCAACAAAGCTGTTATCCAATCTACAGATGGAGCACAGAGGCATGGGAAAATTAAATTCCCTGACAAGGCTCTCAGGTGAAGCCTGTGGCAGAGCAGAGGCTCTGCTTTGAGGCTGTGAAGTCCTATGCTTGCTCCTTAAGCATCCACCAGCCTTTTTTTCCCCTCTACAAGTAGGTCTCAGATTTTATTGAAAGATGTCCTATTTTGTAATTGATTTTCAAAAACTCTAGACAAAAGCTAAATACATGCTGTACCTTCACAGAAAGGTTAGAAGAAGAAATGAAAGAAAAAAGCACTTGAAATGCTCTGGTGTTTTACTGAAACCTCTCTTTTGGGGAAATTGTGGCTGTTTCTGCTGATTTTTGGCAAAATATGATAAACTGGCTCATGTCAGCCCAGTAGTGAAGTTGCTTTAGAGAGGCCAAAACAGGAACAAAACAGTAAATCCTTACATTTAGCATCATAATGCCTAATTATAGAGAATAACATTATGATATTGCTGGTGTTTGAGGCTGAGTACACCTCCATTCTGTCATTTGAGTGGAAACATTTACACATCACCTTTCCTAGAATGATTTTGCTTCTCCTTGGATAATTGTATTTCATAATGTTCAGAGATCAAGCAATTTGAAAAGCTAGCAGAGTTGCTAGAGAAACTGAGGTTAAAACTAAGCTTCCTTCTCCTTTTACACGAAGATAATTGAAAGACAAATTGTTTAATTATTTAAAAAGAAAAAATCTCTGTATTTTAAAAAGTTATTCTAATCTCTGAAGAAAATAAGAGTGTTTCAATATCTGCATTTCCCAGTTGCTTATTTAAAGGACAAGTGCTGCAGCAGGTTTTCTTTTGTCTGTCATTTCATTGCATTCCTGCAAATGAATTTTGTATACACAACTCTATGTGTAGATTTTTAGCATGCATTCAAGGCCTCTCCACCCACATCTTGTCAAAAAAAAAAAAGAAAAAGAAAAAGAAAGAGATAAAATTAAAAGGTATCAAACAACTGAAACAGTGATGCGACACTGACACAGAACATAGACACAGAACCAGTGCCTCTTCTTAGATTCTGGCTGGGATGGAGTCAACTTTCTCCACAGCTGCTCTCGTGGTGCCATGCTTTTGCATCTACACCAGTGTTTTGGCTGTGCTGGCACAGCATCAAAGCTTTTTCTCTTCCACAGAAAGCAAGTAGGCTGGGGGTGGACATAAGATTGGGAAGGGATGAAGACAGGACAGCTGACACCAAGTGAACAAAGGGATATTCCCTACACATGACATTGTGGTCAGTATAAAAGCTCGGGGGAAAAGAGGAGGAAACAGGTCATTCGCTATTGTGGTATTTGCCTTCTCAAGCAACTGTTACTCCTGCTGAGGCCCTGCTTCCCAGGAAAATACTGGATGGGAAGTAGCGAATTAATTCCTTTCTCCTTTGACTACACATTCAGCTTTTGCTTTCCTTATCAAGCTGTCATTATCTCAATGTACAAGTCTTTTCACCTTCTTTCTTTTTTCTTCCTATAATATAGGAGAAAGGAGTGAGCAAGAGGCAGGGTGACTGTTGGGCTGCTGGCCAGGGTCGACCCACCACAGGATCCCATGTCATAAGTGTAATCCATCTAACATTTTCTCTTAGGCTAGTCAAATGCATCTCTTTAGGACAGCAAAGTAGACACCTAAAGGTGATATCTAGTTATTTCCCACTATCAGTAGTGCATGATACGGAATGATTTAAAAATTTGAAAGCATTGAACAGCTCACTCTCACCTCTGCACGCTTTTCAAGATAAACAAAACAGTGGAAAACTCTTGTGCAGCACTGTGTCCATTTTACTGTCTCCCAAAGAAAACTGGAGTTGGTCAGACATGTAGGAGGAGCCTTTTGTCCTACAAACCAACCACATAATCTGCACTTTTTCTTCTCAAGTAGAGCTGATCAGAAAAATGTTTTCCTTAAAGGAAACTTTCCAACTTGTGTCTGAATATTGAAGATTTTGACTTATTGACATTGAGCTTTATGGTTATACTTCCTGTTACTTGTATGCATTTCCCTTTATCAATCAGACTGTCTGGCCAGCCTCCCTCTCTTGTAACACCTGATGTCTCACTTGCTGTTGACCTACAGTAGTTCATCAAAGGAGAGAAACATTTGTCCAGAAACTTCAACTCTGGTGTATAATAGGGCACATTGAGGTACCTGTCCTCACATTTCTTGAGGACTGTGACATAATATTTCCCATGTTCAGTCAGTTTGCTGTTATTATCTGAAAATGAAAACTAATAGATTCCTAGTAATTTTTTTGAAACATCTTTTTTTTTCTGAAAATTTTCAACTCTTTCTGTTTTAGTCAAAACCTAACTTTTATCACCTTCTTCTTCCTCGTTCTTGCAACAAAAAAGAAGAGAAGTTTCCAAAGGACAATCTTAGCTAAATGCCATCTGCCAAGAAGGCTTCTTAGTTTCAAGTTCTGCCTTTCCCTTACTTGCTGGCACGAAGCATTAAATTTATGGCTTCTATGTATTTAACACAAGTTCCCAGTAGCACTTGCAAGTAGCATCTTAGGCACAACATAGGGCCAGTATCTAGTCAATCTCCTCTCTACTAGTTTCACTTGAATCCTTATCTATTTTCTTACATGGAAAAAGTAAATCCCTTGAGTTATACCACATGGAGATGCTCTAGACAAAACTGGCTGAGCTACAACATTCTGTGATTAACCTAAACCACATCTTCTGTGCTGTGCCAGGTACCACCCTGCGATACTTCTCCTTTACCCCATACAGACAGCTGGGTATATCAAGGAGATAGGTCTATGTGGACGGCCATTCATGATGATGAAGCTGTCTATATCCATGGCACTGCATTAGAATTGCACCTTAACATTTGCACAAACCACCATAAGCCTTTGGCAGTCTTGTTCTCTGTTTTTTCACTTTCCCATAAAATAATAGGGAAAACAGCACTAAAAACAACCTAATAAACTTCATTTTGGTGCCCCAAGGCAAAAGCATCTGCTTCAAAGATATTTACCTACCTTTTCTAAAATAATTCCTTGCACTTATAGAAAAAGTCTGCTACTTCTCCAGGCAATCACTATTCTTATTGCTACAAAGTATTCCCGAATATCTACTCAGTTGTTTTAACATACTGCAATTAGAGCCAGTTAGCCTGATATAAACAATAACAGTGTAGGATTATACTAGACACAATTATATTCTGATTAGTCCCCTCTTTGCCAGAGCTTTTTATGTATTTGAGGACCCTTATTAAACTCTTTCTCCCCTTGAAATCCTCTGTCCTTTGGGCCAATCAATTAATTCAATCTCTTCTTACCATTAGGTTTTGCAGATTTTTGATCATTCCCTTGTTCGCTTTGGATTCTCTCCAATAAGCTCACATCCTATTAATTAGGAAGGCACAGCCCAAAATCAGTTTTCCAGCACTCCAGCTGATGCCTTATCAGCATTGAGTGAAGTAGGATTACTTCATGTGTCTTGTCAGCTGTGTTCCTGTTTGTATGTCCCAGGTTGGCAATTATTTTTATTTTTCCTTTTTAAACAACATTCCCAACTCATGTTCACACATGTGATCCTCTGCAAAGCTTTTTACTGAGGAAGTATTTCCCAGATACTTATTCATGCCAGCTGCTGATTTGATGATGTTCTTCACTGACGAACACTACTAAAGTGACAAAATTAATGGGCAAACTAACCCTGGTCAAAACCTTGATGCAGAGATCTAACATGTTACTTCTGTATGTTCTGGGAAGTTTCTTTGCTTAGTTTTGTTTGTGCTTTGTTTTAGTTTTATTGGCTTGTCTGTTTGTTTGTTTTAAACAAGGCTGGTGGGCAGGGAGAAGATACATACAGAAGAGCAATCATGCCATTCAGTAAGTGTTCTTGCTGACTACAACATACCTGCATAGCTGCTGCATGGTCAGTCATTAAGAATTTCATGAGGCCATGAGGACTGTGTCCCTCAGCTCATCTTCAGTGGCAATGTGCCCTGTGCTCTGACAGAGCCATTCTTTGCTGACCATTTGCATACAAATTGCTCCTCCTTTGTACAATTCACGTACTTGCACTGGGCATGACCATATGACTCAACAGAGTTATCATACATGGTTTTAAAGTAATAGTCCTGTGATGACCAGCTTCCCAGATCTGAAGAGAAAGTCCTTTTTATTTAGACTGACCAACATAGTTTAGACTGACCAATGTAATCTGAAGTGATAGTCCCCTTCGTTTATACTGATCAACATAGCTACTGTATATTTTGTACTACCACTACCAGACTCATTGTTTAAGAACTCCAGGGGTTGATGACCCAGAGATTTAAGAAAAAATTTGGTTTCCATGGACATTCCTGAATTTCAATGCACAGGTCCACTGTGCAGGAGAGACAGAAGCCTAGGAGAGAGGCCTTATGCTTGCAAGCAGAAAGACAGAACTACTTTAGAGAGCCAGCTGTCATTCATAACCAAAGCTGCTGGACTGACTGAAGTTAACACAACATCATTCCACTCAAATCTGTAGGTTTCAGGCTGAACCTGTGCTTGCTAAATGCACCTCCAGGGCTTCAGTTCTGCCTGTGGCTTTGACTCCTCTATAAGCCTTGCACTTCTTACTGGACACTTTAAACACCTGGGTCTTAGGTGGAGTCCTCACAGCATTTTTCAGTTAGAGAAGTTTAAGGTCTCTAGGATTTGTGGCACTGGTATTTGCACAATGGATGCCTTTGGATGTTATTGAAGAGGCTTGAGACACAACAGATGGCTTCAAGAAATTTTCAGTGGCCCTGCTCCATAGCTGAGTTACATAAGATGAAAGTACAATTTATAAGCATGAAGATGAGGGGAAAAAAGAACCTTTTTCATAACAGGAAAATCTTCTTAGTCTTAGGTGGCCTTGCTGTGTCAGAATGAATACCAAGAAGTTTTTTCTTTCCAAGAGAATTGTGCCATGAAACCAAAAGAATCCTCCCTGTTTATCAAGCAGCAAAAAAATAACCAATGATTTCAAATAGTTCTTTAATCTCTACCATCCCTACAGAAGACTTTTCTTTTTACACATTTCAGCTGGTTTATTGCATAAATATTATGTTAGCAGTCATTCTTCAGCATGTAGGTGGGATTGCCAGTAGGCAGAGACAGTGATAAATGAGTCTCCAGGTGTTGCTGCTCTTTTTAGAAAATCCTTTAACAAGCATTTATGAAGATTGAGGTCATTTTGCAAACTTATAAGAGTTACAGTAAGTTGTTTTACACACAATTCTTTTTTTAAGAAGTGCTGTCAAAGTTGTTGAAACTAAAGTGGGTTGTATCTTTCTACTTAGCTCTGTTTACAAAGCCTAGATAATTATTTATATGCATTTAGTTTTGAGGACGCATTAAAGAGGTCAGGGATGGTGATTATTAGAGCAATGTTTTCATTAATTTCTTTCCTGACTGCAAGAAAGCAAATCTTGCAGTCCAGAACTCTCCAACAACCATTTTGCACACTTGATGACATCAAGCAGATGACGGACAATGGTTTCATTAAGGTAATTATTGTAAACACCAAGAAGCCAGGAGAGAAGCTGCAGAGCTCAAAAGATAAGAGGCAAAAGCCTTTCACCTTCAGACTGCAGGTCCTACCACCAACCAGGCTAAACAGGTTCATTCGAGTATTCAGCCTACATTAAAGTGTCCTCACCATCATCAGCATCCATCAAATCTAGTAACTGGTAACTGGCTCACTGACTGATTAGGCTCCACAGGGAAGTGGAGAACTAAGCCTAATCACCACACAGGGAGGGAGCAGTGGGATCCGTCAGTACAGTAGGCACTGGGAACTGTACTGAACTGCAGCTCTTGTTGTAATGGTTCTTCAGACAAGATTGCTGGCAGCTTTCCTGCATATCAAATGGATGCAAACTATTCTGTGAAGCATACCAAAGAAAAAGGAAGAAAACTATTTCAAAGCCTGTTCAAAGCAACATGCCACTGTCCTTATCAACACAATCCCTTGGCATGGGGAAAGGCACTCAGATCAGGTAATTCCAGGCAAACACCATCCAAAATACCATTCTGAATGCTCCTTTGGCAGCACTTGAAATCAGGTAGCAAAGAGAGGTGTGTTGCAGTCAGGATCAGCACTGAAGGCCTCAGCTCTCAGGATGGAATAAACACCATATTGAAGGAACAGAGCTGTGGAAAACTGTTTGGCATTTCATAACCAAGTCCCCCACCTTCACACTTAAGTAATATTTTATCGTCTAGCATCGTGTCTTGGCACAGAATTCCACAGGCTGAGACTCTTTTGTAATTCTGTGCTCTACAATGTTGTTCCCCCCCACCACTAAGAGACCTCTGTCCAAAGGTGGAACACAAACAAGTTCCATTCTGAGTCATAAAAACATAACACATGAGTAAGTGCATGCAATAATCTTGGTATAATTTGCCCCTTAGTCATTGTCTAGTCCTATTATGTAAATCTGAAACATGCATTTTTGAAAATAAAGGGCTTCAGTAAAATAATTACTGTTGTAATCCTGGAACCACACCCAATAAACAGTTTAGCAATCAACTGGCTCCAAATATTCGAAAGCTATAAACAGATTTGTATGAAATTAAACCAGTAAGGGCCAAAATCTCAGCTGCTGGTGTAAATTAGTACAGTTTGACTAAATCAAATTAGCAGTTTGATTGACTTCAATTAAGCTACACTAATTTACAGTAAGCCATCGTCTTTTCTTTCTTTATGCATATTCATCTCAGAGTATGTGTATGTGTGAATGATTTCTTTTGTATTCTATGGAGACAGTGATCTTTTGCACAATAATCTCATTTCTCTCTCTGCATATGTAGATTCATGAAATTTAGGTACAGTTTCAGGCACTGTGGGAGAGGGATTGAAGGACTACCAGAAAAGAAAGAACTGATGACTCCAATCTAATAATTTCAATAAATCCCTATTCATCTTCCCAATAAGAAATTTGCTTGACAACAGAAGACAGCCTGAGACTGCCCTTAGCAAGCTTCATTCCAAGGAAACCTAGAAATTATTATCCCTTTACAGTTTTTGGGCAATTTGGAATAATAGCCAAGTTTTTCAAAAAACAATTTTGCAAACTGCACAATATTCCAGGACAACAACTCCACCTGATTTTTCATTTTCCCTACAATTCATGATGTGACTTTGGTCTCATAGTAAAAATCAGCCTTATTTTAATAGTTTTTCATGGCATAAGATTGGCCATTAGAAAGATCAGATGATTGGGATCTCCTTTTCATCTGGAAAAGGAGTCATCTATATTGCACTTTCATTCTAAGTCTTTTGAGACGTGAATCCTTACCATTATCCTCATGTTGCACGTTGGATAAATGGGGCACTGAGTTTAACTATGTACTCAGCTCAAGGGCTGGGAAAAACAAGTCAGATTTGGGAAACAAATTTTTGGCCCTAGCCATGTTCTGAAGTCATGCTTTTCCCTTGTGTCATATGTACTCCATCACATTGTCAAACTAAACATAGTCTCTCCACTACAACTACTTTATGGTGTTCTATTAGGACAAATCTTTTATCACAGGGGCAGGAACACAAGGGGAGAGTGGAACTGTGGAAGAAGGTTGTGGTGTCTGAAACATATACTGGATCTGGGTGGCAGGAGTGAGATTGTCCTTCAAAATATCTTTTAATCAAAAAGCAACAATATTGCTAATGGAGAAAACACATAAGGAGGAAAAACAAATCCCACATGGCTTAAAAAAAAGCAGAATGGAGGAGTGAGGAAATGAAACCTTAATCTAATTTACTTCTGAACCATTCAGCAAAAAATACTTAAACAGATATAAGTTACAAGGAAAGAATGCAAAGATATGTGGAGGAATTTTGGTATTGAGTGGACCCAAAAGGATGAAGGGGGACCTCCCCTCCGGGGCTTAGAACAAGGAGAACAGGGGGAGAAGTGGTAAAGCAATCAATAAAACTGCCAGCATGGCCAGACCTTAACTGCCACTCTTGTATCAGACACAGTGTAAAATATCTGCCATTCTGAATTCCCGCTGCACGATCCCCTCTGGAACACCAACCAAGACACAGGAACGTCGTAGCCAGAAGTAAAGGGAAACAGGGAAAGCAGCTGCTCTGAAGAGCAAACAGCCATCCTAGTAAAGAGATCCAGGCCTTCCTCTGCTCCCATGCTGGAGGCTGGTGCCTGTGGCCATAGAGATCCTGATAAGTGTTGTCCCTCAGGGATCCGTATGGGGACCATTACTGTTTAATATCTTCATTAATTACATAGACAGAAGGACTGAGTGCACCCTCAGCAAGTTTGCAGGTGACACCGAGCTGATGGTGTGGCACATCTAAAGGATGGGCTGCCATCCACAGGGACCTCGACAAGCTCAAGAAGTGGCCCACTGGAATCCCATGAGGTTTAACAAGACCAAGTGCAAGGTGCTGCAACTGAGTCAGGGCAATCCCCAGTATCAGTACAGGCTGGGGGGTGAACTGATTGAGAGGAGGCCTGACGAGAAGGACTTGGGGGTGCTAGTCGATGAGAAACTGGACATAACCCAGCAGTGTGATTGCAGCCCAGAAAGCCAAATCCTAGGCTGCATTGAAATGTGGCCAGCAGGTCTAGGAAGGTGATTCTGTCCCTCTACTCTGCTCTGGTGAGACCCCACCTGGAGTACTGCATCCAGGTCTGGGGTCCCCAGCATAGGAAGGACACCAACCTGTTGGAGCAAGTCCAGAGGAGGGCCACAAAGAAGACCAGAGGAATGGAGCACCTATCCTCTGAGAAAAGCCTGAGAGAATTGGGATTGTTTAACCCGAAGAAGAGAAGGTTTAGGGGTGACCTAATTGCAGCCTTCCAGTACTTGAAGGGAGCCTCCAAGACAGATGGAGAAGGACTTTTTACAAGGGCATGTAGTGACAGGGTGAGGGGGAATGGCTTCAAACTGTGAGTAGGTTTAGATTAGATATTAGGGGAAAAAATCTTTACTGAGAGGGTGGTGAGACACTGAAACAGGTTTCCCAGAGAATCGTGGATACCCTGTCCCTAGAAGTGTTCAAGTACAGATTGGATGGGGCTTTAAGCAACCTAGTCTAATGGAAGCTATTCCTGCTCATGGTGGGGGGTTGGAACTAGATGATCTTTAAGGTCCCTTCCAACCCTATGGTTCTATTATTCTTAACAAGATTCACAAGGTCAGAAAGAAACAACCCCTCAACTGACAGGTACCTGGAAACAGAAACTGAGTACAACAGCTACCATGTTGCTGCATTAGTATCGATCACACCTTGCCGAGTACAAAGCTTGATAACATATGCAGCTAACATGCCAGCAGCAGGTAGGAATTTGGTCTAGCAGCCTTCATCTCTCTGGCTCATTTCACCTCTTTGATCTGCTGTAAACACACTGGTTTGACCACAATGCCCCAATAATATCTGACACCTTGAAGCATGGGGAGGAACATGACTCTCTCATAATTTTTTTCTTTACAGAAATAAGCCTAAGGAGGGGTTTTCCTTACAATGTCTGTCATTTTCCAATTGCCGTTGAGTAACAAGTAACAAATGGGAAAAGTTTTATTTGGGAGCACACCATAGGGCTTGCACCCAGAGAGAGGATTGTTCTGTATGTTCTTGTTACTGGAATATTTATTATATACTGAGATATTCCTGGCTGGGAAGGCGGGAAAAAGAAGCATGTATTTAGCAGCATGTGGAAGGATAGCAAAGAAAATGCTGTCTGTGCTACTTTCCATAAGCTTATCTTTCAAAGCTTGGGCTATACTACACGATTGACTAGCAGGCCCAAGTAAATGTGAACATTAAAATAAATTAAAATATTTTTATAGAAGCTTGTTTTTGATATGCTTTTACTCTTGTTTTATTCTATCTGACACAAATACTAACAAGTTGAAGGGTAGGAACATTTGCAGAAACAAGTAGTTCCTATGTAAAGCGTAATAAATGTTCAAGGAATGAAAACTCTGAATTAAACATATGACAACATGTTCCTGAATCTGTGAAGGGTTATTTCCATCTTTCAAGGAACACAGCTGAACCATAAGGCTACACATAACTGGTCTAACTTTGACCAGGTATGTCACGTTTAGGTGACACTACAAAGCTATAGTAAAGGATTTCTATGATCCTTCAGCTTGAGGTTAAGATTTTTTCCTTCCTTTTCCTTTTTCTTCTCCACAGAACTTCAGGTTTTAAAAAGCAATATAAAAAACATGTTGCTGAGTTTTGGAGTTTTCAGGAAAAGCTCAACCCACGTGTCTATCTAAGTTTTAACTCCCACATAGCACTGAAGTGTAGGGATAGGTTTTTAAAGTCATCTGGATGTCTGAATAGACTGAGAAATATATGTTGAGACTGCCAAAATAAGTGGCTACTTCTTCCAAAAATCAACAGGTGATGCTTCCTTACGAATATCTGACAAATCTCATAATTGTATAATCAATATTTTCAAACTCTTAAATTCTTTTCCTAGAAAACAGAGCCCCCAAGAATCCAGGAGTCACCTCTGGGACTCACTCATTGGGTGTTGAGCAAATCTCATCATTTTTGGTGCTTGTTTGTCCCCTATAGCCACAGTGAGGGTACTGACTGCCAGGGCAGATTTGCTTTTCATCAACCAATCTCAAAGGGTACCATACCAATGAGGTAATATTAGGAAGCTGGATTTTGCAGGGTAATTCAATTAGGCGAGAAGGGGAACCTTTGAGGTTCATTTCCCTTAGCTCCAGTGGATGCCGAATCAAGTCTAACAAGTTGATAGACTTGTTGGACCTTGAAACAATATGTGCCTTTGAAATACCTATATATAAATATGTACAGGGACATAACTAGCCCATCTGTGTCTCAGTTTGCTCATCTCTGAAATAAGGATAACGACAGCTATTTACCCATCTTTATAGAAGGCTGATAATATTTAAAGCAATTGGTGTGATGACTAATTAGCTAATATTTGAAATTTTAAAGCACCACATAACTGCTAAGTACTATTACTAAATTAAGTCAACTGTCAGTAAAGGCAGACAGCCTGATCTTTGCTGCTTGTTGACACAAGACTAATTATAAA
The DNA here is from genome assembly GCF_003984885.1 of Neopelma chrysocephalum. NCBI lineage: Eukaryota > Metazoa > Chordata > Aves > Passeriformes > Pipridae > Neopelma > Neopelma chrysocephalum. Next base: position 30,367,285 of record NW_020897690.1, on the reverse strand, counting down.
TAATGAGTTCCATAAAGTCTAAAATATGTCATACATGGAGAAATTAATGAAAATTAGGATGAATAAAATGGTACATCATCATCATTACCATTCAATATTATTTATTGGATTGCAGAATTTTAATCAGTAATGTCTACAGTAATTTCCCTTTCTATAGGCACTATATAGCACACCTGCCTTTTTGATTGGAAATAAGGTCTGAGTTAGCTCTGTGTCATTAGACTATCCCTTGATACTATTAACTTCCGCATCCGGAGCCCTGTTCATTAGTTCATGAAGTTCCAGTTAGATTTACTGCTCTTCCTACTCACACTGGAAGGTTATTAGAGAATTTTTAATAGCCTTGCAAGTGCAAACCTAATCCATTAATGACCACCCTGTTTCCATTTGGCTTTTCCCATATTGCACCACAAGCTCACAGTTATTCTGTAGTCAATTATCACATCCAAGTCTTTCTCTACCACTTTCTTTCCCACCTTGTGCTGCTTGTCTTCTAGGGACCAACAACTTCCATTAACAGGCAGAAGCCCTCAGCTATTAAACATTTAGTCTTTTTTCATCATTCCTGCCCTCACACTCCCAATATGGGAAGAATTGGACATCACCTCTACCTTGATAAAGCCTCCTTGTCTTGTGTCAGCAGAGAATTTCATTAGTCAGTTCCAACCTTCAACACCCAAGGCATTAAGGAAAATGTTAAGTAAGATCAGTCACAGGCTGGTCTGTTAGGATTTCCACTAATAATCTTCCACCAAACTGGCAGAACCCGTGCCATCTCTCTGGTCCCTGCCCACCTTCCTACCACCTTCCTCGGTTTAAGACAGAAGGTGTAGTCTACCTTTGCTAACGTAGCGTTTCACTCCTGCCAAAGCAGTTTTGCAGATGAAATCCAAACATGTAAAGTTAGCCTACTTTACACAGACATTCTTTTTTGTGATCAGGGAAAAAAGCTAGTTTTTCAGATTTCAGAATCATATAAAACAAGTACAGTACTCTACACACAGTTTCAGAAATGTAGAGGTAAGTATAGGTTCTTCATACACATTCAGCCAAATCGTTATCCACAGGGTTTTCAAAAATTGTGAGGAATTATTCCTTTTCAACTGACTAAACAATTACTGGTATTTATTATCTCTATTTTGACAGAACTAGTTTAACACATTCTTAAAAAAATACACAGCTTATTCTTTTTGATCATCACAAGTGTCATCAGCCTACCACAAATATTGTAATAAGTAACTGCACCACAAAGAAACATGATCCTCGAAATGCTGAATCAACGTGTTTGCTAAGGAGGTGTGTATCAAGTCAAGTCATCTCAACATATAACTGATCCCCCAGTGGGAAGCAAATAAACAAACAAGAAAACAGAATATCTCACCTTTGAAATGCCAGTTAATATAGCTCCATATTCTTCTCTAGCATATACTCCCTGTGAGGCAGCTGATGGAGTCACAGAGCTGCTCTACCAAATGGCCTGTTCTACAGCTCTCAGCAAGGATGTTTGCTGGTCACACAGTGATCAGGGACCCTGCAACTCTCCTCATCAAGACAGGAACAACCAGGCACTTCCTCCTCTCCTTTTCCTTCTTGTTTTCAAGGCCACACATAACCCCTTTCTCTCCCTCTGGGAAGCTGGATTATTTTGTGATGGCAACTGGTCATTCAGCCCCAGATCCCCCATGACATCAACAGCACACAGACTCCTGACTCCTGTGTCTCAGATGAATGCAGGTAAAACTGCTCTGTTGGGGTGAATTCTCTCCCTTGTAATAAAAATCTCCTCCCTTAAGAGAAAGAATGTCCCCCTCTACATATTTTGCCTGAAGGAAAAAATCAGCAACCTATTTTTCTAAGTCTTATCCTTTCCTTCCCAGAAAAACGTTAAATCAGCCAAATGGCTCTTGCTGCCCCTCCACTGATAAGAAGGGAAGTAACAACTAGAGGATAAAATACAGAAAGAAAATCATGACTGGCAAAAAAGAAGTGATAGCACTGACCTCTTGGCTCAAGGGCAGTGTGGAAAGGAAGGCAGCTCAGAGTGGGAGGGAAGTGGCAGAGGAAAAAATCGTATGCGTATATGTGGACACACATGCAGATACAGATTTACCAAAGCCTAGTGAGGAGGCGTCAGCCTCCCTATCAGCACCAGGTTGTGTAGCATGTCTTCCTGCACTTTGTGGTAGAGCCACACAGCAGCAGAGCTCAGCAGCCTCCCACCCGACTCAGGAAAGGGCATCACCAGTCCTGAACAAATCCACTGGCATCTACAGCTTCACATAGGAAGGGGCCAGTAATATTGGAGAACATTGTATTACACGTGCTATTTTCAGTGAACATGAAACACTACTTATAAACTTACATAAGGAACACGCTCTGATCTTGCATTAGTACCATGTCTGTAGTTTCTAGAGACATGCACGCAGACCGATTTTAAAGCTATAAGCCTGTTTTCTCTGCAGATAGGAAAAACAATTAGAAAAACTTTGTATTCTTTGCACCTACAAGGGTAGATCCCCTTACACCAGATACTGCTCTTTCAGTAGATCTTTGTGGGTGGAGATTTCGTATCAGCATGTCTGCCAATTCCTGCCAGAGTTTCATCCAAACCACAACATATAGAGTCAACATTAATTAGCATTAATTATTATTTATAAGAAGCAATATTATCTGCATTGCTATCATTCATACTTATTTTTATGCCTTGCATAGAGCTCATATGCATGGTACCTCACTGCCCAAGCAGACAGAACAAGGTCCCGTGGAATCTGCAGACTAACACACAATATTCCCCTCCTTAAACCATTTTGAACGGGTCATTGTAAAAGCTAGGAGATCCCCTTTTCTGTGCTCCCATGAACTTGCCTTCTACTTTCCGTTTATAGCAAGGTCAAGATATTTCTTCTCTTTTTTTTTTTTCCCCTCACAGCCAGGAAAGAATAAAAAAAATCCCCATTCTTATAGATCATAAAGTAATTTTCTAACCAGAAAAAACAGAAAAGAACCAACACAAGAACAGCATTCCCCCACACTATTTGTAACCATCTAAACACAGTGTTTCCAACACAAACTCTCAAGTGAGCCTTTTGCACTTGACTAGAATGAATTGGTTTCGTACAAACAGAGAAAACATGCTCAATGTATTTATGTTGTATTTATTCCTCTATCTATTTTGTTGGCACAAGCAGAAACTTTCTTCACCACCACCACTTCAGTCACTTCATTCTGTTCAAATCTTGTCTCCAAAACCAGAATTGTTTTGTATGAGATGGAGTTTTATGTTAAGCAATGGGGCTGATTTTATTTAGTTCCCATAAAACTGAGAAAATTTGCAAATATTACAAAATTCTATTTAAAACAGTTAATTAGTCCAGATTGCTATTATTAGTACTATTGAAGTTATTAGTATTGTTGATAATAACTGCTCATAAATAATCATTTGCATACATTAAATTTAGCTGGAAGAACTTGAGAGCATTAGCAAATCCTATAATGAGCATGGTCCATATTCTCCTTTTAATGAATTCTGCCTCACTTCCAGTTTAAATAATATTTTTTACCACTTTGTTTCTTGCTTATTTTGTTACTTGGTGCAATACACAATATCGCAGGCACCAAGCTCAGTGCAGTGAATCCAATTTAGAAAGCCACTTTTGCATAGGCCAAGGTTAATGAAAACACTTCAATATGTTAAAGTGAATTCCCTTAGTCAATCCAGGCTAGTTGGAGAAACTGTTAATAATCAGCTAGATCTGCTGAGCCAAAATTATGAATGAGATGGAAACACCGAATACATTTTATGTTCTCATTGCTTGAATCCTATTTGAGATTGTTGCAATCGCAAATTATGCATAGCTCTGAAATACTACATACTTTGACCAGTATGAATTGCAACATTTTGCTGAGGAGTGACAACATGTTGTGTCACACTGAATACACCTTTCAGTGAGAAGTGTGAACTAAATAGAGTAGGAAAACTTTGGATTACCATTTGCTGCTGAAAGCCAACCTCCATCTGAAAACATTTGTGAACAGTTTGATTTCTATCAATACAAACATTTTATTTGCTTTGCTAAGAAATCAGACTAGACTTATTTAAATTTGCAGATACATAAGAAATGCAACTTTAAAACTAGATATTGTTGGCATATTTACAATTTTCCATATTATTCACATATGCACTAGATTAATTTATTCCATAAGTTATCTAATCAGAGAAGAGAAACCATACCATTTTTCTTACACAAATAGCAAGTATGAGCATTACAGGCATTATGAAGGGGTTCTCTTAGTTGTTGTTGTGGTTTTGGCCAAAATAAGTATGACTAATTTGTGTAATATGACACCAGAGAACACTGTTCACAGCTCACGGGCAATCAATACACACAAAAATATTTGCAGAAATAAATCATTACGACTTCTTTCACTCAGTTTTCTAACTCTGAAATGTCATACTCATTCTTTATGTGAAAAGATAGGGAGCATGTTTCCAGGATAATAAAAGCATTCTGAATTAAAAAAAAAAGTTTGATCTTTATTGTATCTATAACCAGTAATTACCATGCCATTATATTTATAACAACAGTCAAGCACTTCACAGGCATAAACAGACACACCTCTTTCGGCAGCAGGGTTGCAATCAGTTATGCTTTGAGCTATCTTCATCCAAAATGCACAGACAGTTAAATACGAAGAATGTATAAATTATTGTCCAGATCTTTTGCTGGTTCATCACACAACACTTCACTGAAGTTAATAATTCCATACCATCTGCTAACACATCCTATTATTCACAGCTTAATTAAATTGTACATGGAAAGTTAACAGAAAGAGGTAACCAACCAATGCAACACAAACAACACAAAACTCAGTGGGGCAAGCTTAAGCTGGCTCTGTTAAGCAACATTTCACTAACAGTGGAAAGAACACTTTTGGAAAGCGCTCAGTGTCAATAAAGACATCCTTTCCAGTATTGATTAAGCAAGGCAACTATCAGGACTCACAAAACCACATAATAACTCACCTTTTCCTGGAGCAAGCACTAATGTTCTAGGATTTCACAGAAAGATGTTACAAAACAGCCTAATGTGAAATGTCCTTCTGCTCAAGTCATATCAGAAGGATGATAAGTGAGCTGTAGCCAGGTAAAGGAAGAGAGTAACTACAATGCTCGAGATAGAACACAGTGTGAAGCTTTTAACAGTAAATAAATTTTGGAGAGGCAATCCCTCTCACCTTACACAATGTTTTGGTCTAGCTCACTATGTTAAATCCTATCTTAACTTCAGGATGAAGTTTGATTAATGATGAAAGTAGCTTTTCTTTACACAATCAATTATCTTACATAACTAATCTCTTCATAAATAATCAAAGTGTCTCAAACACTAAAAACTGGGGCAATTGCATTTTAGGTGCTTCCTAAGAGAAGACAGAGTTGAATTCACCTTACTTTTAGAGCTCTGTAACACATTCCAGGTGATCACTTAGGAAGACTTAGGCTTCCTTTCGGCTAACAGAAATGAACACTACAAGGTGAAAACCACTTCACGTACTACGGGCACCTGTTCTGGGATGAGATTATAACAATTCCCTGGTGTGACAACATGTGCAGGCATTTAAAATTTCAGGCAGCAGCTCTCAGAACTCACTATCTGCAAAGCAGAATCTACATACTTGGTAATTTTTAAAGACACAAGTTTTCAGTTCAAACTCCTTATCATTTCATACATTTTATTTTCTTCTTGCTTTTGAAATTCTCAACCTTCTCCACTATTCAAAATAAAACCACTCTCCTTAGTGCTACACCTTTCCAATCCTTCAATGCCCCAGCCAATAGTTACCTAGTGACAAATTGAAATAGTATTTATAAAAAAAATATTATTTAGGCTGCATCAAAGCTTACCTCTGAAAGGGAAGACTCACAACACACTGAGAAAGACAGATTCCCTGCAATATTCTTGGGCAAAACTCTTCAGCACTAACGGGACAGAAATCCAGCCAACAGATCCCCAGAAGTACACTGCTGAAGAGAACAGTGTTGCTCTTTCCTGTAAAGAACACATGACAGCAATAATACCTTATTAAAGCTTCCAGATGCGAAATGAACACAAATATTCATGTAAGTTACATTTTGCATTTGTAAATTAAAAAGAGCCAGGACATGGACTCAGACATGTGATTGTCCACACTGTTTAACTACCAACAAGCTTCCCAACATGGGCTTTCCCCTGTACCTAGTACTTTCTCATGCAACACAGATGCCTGTATTCAGAATATAACATGGACAAAGGACAGTTGCCTCTAGACAGTACAGGTGAGGCCACTTCTTTCTAAGTAAGAGAATTTGGCCATGTGGACACAAGCCCTCAGGGGTAAGGACTGGGTGCTGGCCTGTTTTTACTAGGGCTAAAGTAGCCATAAAGACCGGATGGGACGTTGTGGGCATCTTTAAGTGTAAGGTCAAGATTGTATCTGGAACACATCACACTGTGATGTTTCAAATACTAATGAATACATTCATGCACAAGAGTAATTTTCTCAAATTAATTAGGATTACTCCTATGTATAAAAGAATGCCAGCGTAGGTGTGTGCAGAAGAGGTTTTGGAATGTCAGTCATCATATACACATCAGTTAAAGTACACTCATAAATGTTTTTGTTTGAAAGATTGTATTAACCTTAATATAAAAGACATGTTTTCTGGGTCTGATGACTCAGGAAGAACTTGCAAGTCTATACCTTAACTCATTCATCTTATATAAATAAACTTTCCCCTTGTGAAAGGGAGTCCCATGGCATTAGTAAATAGGGATCTTTCTCAACCATAATCAGATTCTGTAAGAAATAATTTAGAAACATTTAGATTAATTATTTGTTGCGAATTATTCATTTAACTCTGTCTCTTCAATCAAGAAGTGTGGCTCTATTTCTTTCAGCAACACGAGCTAGTATAATAGAACACAGTTTCCACATTTAATGCTCACATCCAACACCATTTAATTAAAGTCTCAACTGGGAATAGTCATGAGTCTGGCCAAAGTTTTGAAGGTTTGAATGCAGGCCCACTGGAGTAAAAGCCCCATCTATTCAGTTTGCCTCTGCATCTGACTACACCTATCTTCCTCAAGGGGCCAATCTCTAATGACAGTACATTTAAAGGCTAAAGTAGGGGTAAGAGCGTAATGGGTGTCACATCCTGCCTTCAAAATAAAATCTGTCCAAATCGCCAAGATTTACTTCTAGAGAGATTACTATTTTTTAAAGTAGAACTAAGGGAAGCCATTTTTCCCACAACACTTTGATAACTCTTAAAAAAGCATTAATACATGTTGAGCTTTGCTAAGTTTCTCAGCATTGATTCCATGACAGCTAGAGAAATTAAAAATGGACTGTCTTTCAAAGCCTTATGGCATAAAAAAATCAAGTTATGAATAAGGACTCTCGTAAGCGATGAGTAAATATCACTATTGTCTGATCCATCAATGTCAAGTGCCAGAGCTTACAATTCTCAGAAATGGATACTGAAGTCTGCAAATCTTTGAATCCCTTTGTGCATAGTCATGCTCTGTTTCTGTTTCATAGTCTCCTATTCTTCACAGTTGCTAGAGATTTTCATTAGGAAAAAAAAAATTATAAAAGGAAATATTTTGTACAGAAATTGCAAGTAGAAAGAGATATCAAACTGATGCACCCAGCCCCTTTCAGGAATTACACACAGATGTACAACCTTCAGTTTTGCATTTTTTTATAATTTTTATTCCATTTAAAACAAAACAAAAAACCACCACAAAAAAAACTCCACTCCTCAACCACCCCTAGCCATGAAAGACAGGAAAAGTATACTCAAAGAGAGAAAATGCAGATGAAAGACAATTGCTTCCAAAAGAACCTGTGAAATGAAAATCCAGAGAACTCCCTAGCCTGAGGAAAGCTGTAGAGGTGAGCAGTCCAAAAAATTCCACCAGTAGAAGCAGTCAAATTGGAGATCATTGGGCATCCTGAAAATATTCTACAGTCTAAAAGGAACTGCTCTGTAACGTGTTCTCAGTTGGAGCTATTTACTTCAACTTTTTCCATATCTCCATCTCTTTATCTCAGCTTTGCTCCAGTCCCGTTTTCCTCTGCTACCTTTGCCCTGCTTGATTCTCTTCCCCATAGGCTTCAATTTAATTATTTTTTAACAGTAAAAAGGTTATGAAATGTCATTACCACCACGAAAAGATGTCAAAAGATGTTTTTAAAAAGGAAAATGATCCATTAAAAACAAACCCAAACAAGCAGCTGTGTGTCACAGCAGCAATTACAATCCCAGAGAAGTCAAGATACTGTTTGTGTTAGACTCCCTATGTACACGCATACTTACTCCCTCCTCACAGTCCTGACTGACTTAGAGGTAAGTAGCAATTGCATTAAAGCAGACTTGGAGATGTTTAGTAAGACCTGGTCATAAGCAAACAAATCAGGACTAGTGACAGGTTTACAGGGCAGAAGATATTGGGTGTGACACACCAGAAAATCACTTACAGACATTAAACTAGCGCAAGTCTGTGGATTATGTTTTACTTACCAGTCTTGGGCTAACACCTAGGACTTTTCTTTCCTTGCAAAGGTATGATGTCAGGCACATGGCAGTTCTTGAGATTCTGTATAAGCCAGCATTGCCAGAGGCTCTGTGCAGGTGTGGTTAACAGTTATTTAATGATTCCTCACAATTGCATGTATCTGTCTGAACATAAATACAGTCTGATCATAATCTTTCTTTTCACACCGTGAATTTGCCCTAGTGTTTCCACCCTTGCAGGTTCTCAAATGCCCAACATCTGTTATTACAGACATGAGATTCACTGCATCATTTCAAACCATTCACGAGAACTTTGCTGTCCTGTTGGCTTGGTAAGGTGAAGAGACCAAAGGCAGTATATTTAATACAAATGCTCCAGCTCTTCACTTAAATTCTTTAAGTTTGGCTCCCTCATGACTCACAGGACTATCCTCCCTTCCCCATGTTTACACAATGATGACAAGTACTGTTAAGTTTCTAAAAGCAAAATTACCAAAAAAACCACCAAAACACCAGCAATTCCTGGGAAAAGCTCTCTGTATTTCTCCTTTTCCAGCAGTTGCAAGAGCCTTTATTCAGCATAATACTAGTTGTGTTCAATTAGTTAAAATAATTTTGAGTGATAGTTCAACTGTTTCTTTTCCAAAAGGTAATAGTTTTCCTAATTAGTCACTTGCTTTGATAAGGCACTGACTTTTACTCTAATCTAAATTAACAAGACTTTATCTACCTGCATCATTTAAACACACCCTACTTGCAAATCTGGTATGACTAAAAACCATGACAAGTGTTTGGTTTCATTTTACATTTGCCTCAAAGTGCCCCACTTGGAGGTTAATTATTAATCTACTCAAGCATATGTAAAGGTTCAGGGAAACAACAGGGTTAGTGGTAGAACAGTAGTGGAGGAATTTGGAAACCCATGTCCTATTCCCATCTTAGATCATTTAAGTTTGGCCAAGACATTCGGAACCCGCGAACCTTTACTTACAGAACCAAAATAGCAACACTCTGCACAAAGCACTTTGACATCTTTAGGGAAGAAATTTCATGGGTGTGAGGCAACAGGATGTTTATTCACACCTTCAAGAGACTGAAACTCGGCTAATCCCTTAAGAACTCACCTAGGAGCTGGAAATCAAATACACAATGCATGCAACTCAACAAACTAATGATTTTGTTAGATCTGCAGCAACTGAAGAACCAGCTCCCCCAGCTTTTACTGCATTTCTTTGCCATCCAAACAGTGGTGAAAACATATCCAATTTCTGGAACACAGTTTGGAGAATATAAATCCCCATCCCTCACCAGTTGAGGTACCGTAATGGATGTACCCTGTAACTATGCTACATTTTCCAGGAGTAAGCAAGCAGCAGCATGGACCAGATTTTCAAAGACATCAGTAGTGCTCTGGAGCTGTCCAGGGGGTAGCAGGGAAGGAAGATGGAACACAGAAAATAGGGGACAGAAGACACACAAGAGAGATATAATTTGAAGGCAATACTGCAAAATCCTGCCTGCCACTGGAAGGTCTGGCTGTCAGCACCTTGCTCCCAAATAGCTCCATTACAATGCAGTTGACTTGGTCTTGGAAAAAAAAAAAAAATCAAGATTTTAACACCATTATTTATTTATGGATTTGGCTAGTGCTTATATAAATCATGGGATTTCACCCATAAATAGCTTTTTGAAAACAAAGAAACAACAAAAGAAATCCAATCCAAAAGTAAGAACGGTAAATACTTATTGCTGTGCAACTGGAATATTATTGGCAATGTGATTAATTTGTTGATCCACAGTGCTAAAAATAGTTTTAGTTGAATTGAAACATATCCTTCGTATCTCCAGTCACTGTTTACCTATGTAAAATATATGTGGTTTTGAGCTGGCTTAGGTGTACTCCAGGAAGGGCTAGCAAAGTTCAACGACTCTCCACCACATATTCAAAGCCCTTCATTTCTTGGTTAATTCTGCTGTACTTCTCTTACAAAGTTGTTCACTCTACTCCATCGATGCATGGACTTGAAGGCAATAAGAGGCTATTGTAACAGTTCAGCTGGTGTTTCCTCATATCATGGGCCAGTGATAGCAAGCCTCTGGCATCAATACCAAGTTTGGCGCCAGCAGATATTTGGTCTGGCACCAACAATAACAAGCTATGATGGTTTCTTTTTAAGTTTGTTTGGCACCAGTACCAAAAAATATTCACTATTCCTGGCAGAGAGCCACAGAATTCAACAAATGGCTTCTGCATCATAACTTCACAACAAACATAACACAGCGTAACTTCTAATTGCGGTGGAGTCTGTCTCTTCACGAGCAATTCTGTCCTGACAATTACATCCAGACTTATCAATATATGTGCTGCCTTTCCAATACCAGTTCTTTCTTGCTGTAAGAAAAATCTCTTTGAAGAGATCCACAAGCCTGTAAGTCCAACACCATTTGGATTTTCTCTCTCCTGGTGCAGTTACATGAAAGCAGGTAATCAGCTATGAGAAGAGCCTATGGGGAAAGTTACTGAATTGTCATCACAAAATATGTTGTAAATACTATGTTAATTTAACCTCACCCTGCACTCTTTTACATCATGTACTTTCTCAGACTGCAAACCAGCAATGTATTCCAGAGAGGTTCATCTTATGCTGGTGTGGAACTCCATTCATAGTACTAGTAAAAAGAGAGAATTAGCTATAAATCATCTGAGTCTCAGGACAGAACAATCTCCATCTTGACAGCTCCTTGCCAAATGGTAAAATGCTTTCTGCTGAGGCCTTGTGATGGATACCTCAGTGGACATAGTGCAGGACAAGGGCTCCAAAGAGCTCAGTTCTACAGACGGAGTGGCAACCAACTTACCAAATTATTTTCAACAGGACTCCCCTTCACTCCTCATTGCCTGTAAGATGGGAGAGCTCTGAGATCTCTGTGTGAAAATGATGGTGCAGGAACCTGGAACTACTTCTCTAGCACTAAGCATTAGTAACAAGAGCAATATTGTCGCTGTCTTCACAGGAGAAAATCTTCCCCTGCCCATTCTGTCACAATCCAGGACTCTGGTTAAAAAAAAATTTGCTTAGATGCACTTTTTTATGGAACATGAAGTGTGCATAGAGAGGAAGTGATACTAAGCTCTCAGCATGGGAAAATTTTATTCTGAGCAACGGCTCCCAAGAAAATAAAGACTGCATGAAACAAAGTTGAAATGGAACTCCCCATTGTAAATTCAGCTCTTAGTACCTGCCAAAGACATGAGAAAATCTCTACCCACAGGGAATGGCTGTCCTTGCGAAAAAGTGCCAATCTTTCTCAACGAGGGAATTCACACAGACATACATTCTGCTTCAGTGATCAAACTTTTCCTTGCAAGGTCTAAAGGAATTTCCGCTAACCTCCCTTCTTACAGCTCAGTCTCCAGCTGGATTTCCTTCAACTATAAAAATATACATAGTGCAATTAGCCAACCTTCACAGACTCTGTAGTTCATTTATGCATGCTAGGCACATCTCCTGCTCTGAGGAGCCCATCCAAAGTGAACTCTTTGAACTGGTCTATTGTTGCTCATGTAGAGTATTGCATTGTCCAATTTCATCATTCCTGGCAAGGCAGTGCCCTCCTGCAGCTTTGCCACAGGAGGAGGAGAAGAGATGATGAAGCACTTTGTCCAGCTGGTGTGCTAGACATCTCAGATGCACAAATACACTTGCCTACCACAAACTATAGGACTTTCCCAGTCACCAGCGCGACCTTTATTTACCAGTTGTGCCCATAGGATCTTACTTGGAAGATCTCTCTAATCTAGTCAGTGATCTGGAGAGACAGAAGGCAGAAAAGATGGTAAGAAAGGACCGTGTGAAAAGAATTAAAAGAAACAATTTTTAAAATATTTAAAAGCAAGACCATATTATGACACACCTTTGCATGATGTTTGCTGAACCGAAAAACCCATGTCTCCATGGTTTAAAATACCACAGAGACAACATAAGTGGGTCAACCAAAAATATATCCACAACCACCAGAGAGTGTAGCATTTTGCTACATTTAGTAACAAACATTTTTATAATTTGTAGTTTGAGCAAACTGCAAAGGACTACACTACCTTATCTCCAAATATCCATTGGAACACTCTTACTATTTCTGAAATAAGTTAGTCAAATACTATAGAAAATGGGACGCAAAGCTGAGCACGTGATTTTCAAGCAACCATTCGCATTTCTTCATTTGTCTTTGACTCGGTACTGTTTTGGGTAGGAAGAGAGGGGGTCATACATCAAAAAGTCCTGCTCTGCTGATCTAAAGAGGAAGAGACATTTCATTTTAGAACAAAGAACGAGATTTTTTTTTTTACATTGCTTCACTGGAGGTTTTTGGAGGTTTTTTTGGGGTGATGGGGGTGGGGTGTTTGGCTTTGCTATAATACAGCACATCAAAGTGCTTTTGATGTGAAGTTTACTTAACAGAATCAGTTTTTCCGATGATTGTGTTAATCTTTATAAACCTGAAGGCGATACTGTGCCTTTTAAAAAACTATAGCAGGAAAAGGCTTGAGGTTACATATACTCTCAGTGGTGAGAGACAGGAGTAGTTGGACTATTTCACCACTTCTTACAACTTTACTCGTTTTTTCACGGGCAGCAACAGCAATGAGCTTGACATTGCTCTCACTCGGGCCAAGAAGGCTCTACTTAAACCATGCATGGCCCTTTCACAACCACCTTTGTATGTTTTCTCAGCTAAGAGCCACCACAGATTTCAAGGTTCAGTTTACACCATGCACTGGCTCAGAGATACCAAAGAGGCCTTGAGCCGCAACAAGAAGCACTGCTGATCTTAGAAAGGTTCCCTCCTCCTCGCCATTAATAGCTATCTTAGTATTATTTTGAGTACAAGCTTCTGTCCCCTCTTAAATGTTGCAAAACCAGCTTTGCCATCCACTCCTAGTCTTGAAGTACAGCTGTGAAAAAGCTTCTGTTATGTCTGACGTGTTTACCTACAGCATTTGAATGACTTTTTAAGTTCTTTGAATAAAGATAAGAGACAATGTGTACATTTTCCACACAAATAGTGGAACGGTAATAAAATAAACATCAAAGGCAAGCTAGCAAATCATCACTACTTCAGTGCTATTTACAACAAAAGCAGGAAGAGGAAAGAAACCTACCCTTGCCATTGGCATCATCTTAGAAAATATGAGTTTTGGAAGGAATGATACCTTTTTCCCATACCCTTAAACACAAACATTGGCACCTACAGCTAAGGCAACACTTTACTGAAAGATTTTGGTTTACATTACATGGAGACAACAACAACAACAAGGAACCAAGAAAGGTCTCCCTCCTCTTATTTTTGTCTTTCAAATCACTGAATTGCCTGTTTTTCTGAACTAGTAGAGCTTTAGTGAGAACAGCAAGACATCAAATGTACTATTATTAATAAAGTTGTCAAAAGTGCAACCAGAGGGACAGAAGAACCTGTCACTGTCCAAAATTTACGATGTAAGACTTATGCAGACTGAAAAAATGGCAACACTTTGAAACAAAATGCAGGTGTGTGTGGAAACGTATATTCTACTCAAGAGAGATCGAGATAGAAAGTAGCACTGTTTGTTTCTCCTCTTAGTCTTTTAAATCTGCCTTTTTTTCATCTTCATCTCCAACACTTCATGAGAGCCAGACCACAACAGCATTGTCCTAACCAGAGTGACTCTGTATTATGTATTTAGGCTAAAATAAGGTTGGATTTGGAAAGACTGCTTTTGGAAAATATGGAGCAATCCAACTCTTACTCCGGGACACAAAATTCAAAGTGTACATACGAGAAATAAAACATAAGCACCACAGTAGATTTCTGCTGATGTTTTTATTACTGTTTTGCAGATGCTAGCGCTACTGCCCTATGAAGTCAAACGGCATTTTGCAATTGACTTTGAACAGTGAACAGAACAGGGAGTTTTCAGAGAAGCTACTGCCATATAGCTCTCTTTATTGAGTTGTTCTCCCTAGCGTAATGTTGAAGGCAAGACCCTGACAACTTAAACCTAAAAACAAACCCAAAACCAATTACTAATTTTTCTAGAAACAAAAGTGTCTGGGTCAAATTACAGAATACTTTTTCTCTCAGGTTTTACGGAAAATTTATAGATCCAGCAGAGTTTTAAAAAAAAGTTAAAGTTACTATTTTTAAAAAAAGAAAACCAACCAACAAAAAACCAAAAAAAACCACACACACAAAAATAAAGATTTTACTGGAGAGTGACAGTTGTAAGAGAGAGGTTACAAACACATCATCCAGAAGAGATCAAGCAACACTACTATATGCAGAATAACACACCTAAAACTAAGGTTAAGGTTTTGACTAAATCCCTTGTAGCAAAATCCCAAAGCATTGCCTACCTGTTCCCATTCTACCTCTGCACCAGGTGAGCTTATGACAGAAAGAAAGAGGGACCAGGACTGAAACTATTTTGTCAAACTACATAAATCATTAGGAATTCACAATTGCGAAGCCATGTATTATTTTCCAACAGGTTGTTGTACTGTCATATTACAACTTGTTGCTTTATACGGCGCTATTAAAATAAATCACTGCACGTAACAGGTTCAGCTCTGCCACCTATAAGTCATTTTGCATTTTACACCTGGGAGGCGGGCCGGCTCTGCGAAGTCGCGCGGAACTGCGGCTTCGTTCGAAATACCCGGGAAGGGGAGGGACCTGGCAGGAGAAAATACAAACAAGTTGCGTAAAATAACTTTCCAACAAGACCACGCTGTCATCTTGTCTAATTACGGCTCTGATACGGCTTATTAGGGCATACCCACCTTTGCTACCTTGCTTCTCCACCCACCACCCTTTCAGATCTTTGTCCTGGCTCCGCCTCTCGCCGGCGTTATAATGGGCTGGTCTGAAAGTGGTGGAGAGACGCAGAACCACAGGGGAATGGAGAGATAATGACAATAACCCTAATAACCCTAATAACCCGGCTGCTGCCCGCGTCGCAGCGAGGAGCCAGCCCGGCGTCCCGGCACTGACGGGAGTCGAAGCCGGAGAGAGCGGAGTAACGCCGACGGCCCGAGAGAGCTTCTCCCCCCGCCCGGGGAGCACCGAACGGTAACAGCGGCAGCGCCCCCGAGAAGAACCGGGCTCGGGCGGACGCGGAAAAGAGCCGGCTCCAGCAGCCGCCCGCCCGTCCTCTCGCACCGGCTCCAGTGGGACCACCTCGCCCCTCTCCTTCAGCCCCATGGAGCAGCGAGAGTAAAGAGCGAGAAGGACAAAAAGGGGGGCGAAAAGAGAGCGAGCGCCCCAGTAGAGGAGAAGGAGGTGGAAGCCAGAGGAGTCGGGCGGCAGGGCACCACCGCCCGTCCTCGGGCGCCCACCGGTCGGGAAGGGTCAGCCCCCTGCCAGCGACCCCGGGCCGGCTGGCTGAGGCGAGCGCGGAGCCCCCTGCCCTGCCGTGCCCTGCCCGCCTTGCCAGCCGCCGCGGAGCTGTCCAAGCCGGCGCGGGGTCAGAAAGGCCCTGGGTCGCCTCGCCGCCTCCCGTGAGGCCGCGCCGAGGGGCGGGGGTCGCGCCCGCCCAGCGGAGCCGCGGGGTGCGGGGGGGGGGGCCGCCGGCGCCGCCGCCATGAAGCTGGAGGTGTTCTCGCAGCACTATGAGGACAAGCTGAGCGCCGGCAGCGACCAGGAAGGCAGCGGCTCGCTCTCCCCGGCTCCGGCTGACAGCGAGCTGGGCTCGGACGGCGACTGCGCGGCCAACAGCCCGGGCGGCGGGGCCGGGCGACCGGGGCACCTCCCGCCGCCGCCCCGGACCCCGCAGCCGCCGCCACCGCCGGCCGAGAGCGCCAAGGGGAAACCCTACACGCGGCGGCCGAAGCCGCCTTACTCCTACATCGCGCTGATTGCTATGGCCATACGCGACTCGGCCGGCGGCCGCCTGACCCTGGCCGAGATAAACGACTACCTGATGAGCCGCTTCCCCTTCTTCCGCGGCGCCTACACCGGCTGGCGCAACTCGGTGCGCCACAACCTCTCCCTCAATGACTGCTTCGTCAAGGTGCTGCGCGACCCGGCGCGGCCCTGGGGCAAGGACAACTACTGGATGCTCAACCCCAGCAGCGAGTACACCTTCGCCGACGGCGTCTTCCGCCGCCGCCGCAAGCGCCTCAGCCGCGCCGCCCCGCCGCCGCAGACCGCCCGCTCCGCCGCCGCCGCCCCGCCGCAAGCGCCGCAGGAGGCGGCCAGAGCGAGAGCCGCGTCCCCCGGCGGTTCCCCGCGGTGCTGCTGCGCCTCCTCGCCCTGCAACTGCGCACCGGGTGCCAAGGAGGCAGCGGCGGGGGGCGGCGGGGCGAGGGCGCCGGGCGGCAGCGCCAAGTTCTCCAGCTCCTTCGCCATCGAGAGCTTACTCCAGCGCCCGGCAGGACCCCGCGCCGCCCCGCAGCCACCGCCGACATCGCACGCCCGCCTCCTCTGGCCGGCACCGCCCGCGCCTCCGCACCTGCTGCCCGGCCACTACCCGCTGCTTCCCTACCCGCCTGCCGCGCAGCCCCCGCCCGCCACCGCCCTCTACGGCGGCGGCCTCCTGCAGCTCTGCGCCTACGGGCTGGGGGAGCCGTCGCCGCTGGTGCTGGGGGGCGGGCGGCAGGCGCTGTCCCCGGGGGAGCCGCCGCCGGCAGAGCGACCGCGGGTGCCGCTCTTCCCCGCCGCCCTCGCCAAGGGCGGGCGGGGGCCGCCGCCCGGCTCCCCGCTGTACGGGCCCCTCCGGCTGGCCGGGCCGCTGCCGCCGGCGGCGGGGGGCTCGGCCTCGTTCCAGCCGTACGCCGTGGAGACCCCCTTGGCTTAATGGAGCCCCCCTCCTCCCCTGCGAGGGACCTGCCCGGGGAGGCGTGGAGGGGGGAAGGAGGAGGCTCTGGATCCCGCACTTTAACTCCAGAGGCGACCAAAGCCTCCAAGCAAAAGCCTCGGTGACTGTGCCTTAGTGAAAAGACAGTGGGTTTAACTTAAACCAAAAAAAAAAAAAAGAAAAAAAAAAGAAAAAAATCAAACAACTGTCGGTTTGGACATAGCCATGAGCCTCAAGTGCTTCTTACTGTTCGTTGAGACTACTTGACTTCAGCCAGTCCCTCGCCACCTCCTTTCTATCCCCCCCGTCTTGTTCCCACATCTCCTGCTACCGAAGCCTTGGGCAGCACAACGGGGAGTGCCCCGCGGAGGCGTGCGGTGGCGGTCGCAGGGAATGCGCTGTGCGCTTGGGGGGGGGTGGAGGAACGGGGCCGGGGGAGCCTGCCGGGAAGAGCAGGGAGAAGGGAAGGGAGGGGGCTGGGGGCTGCTGTGGAGCCGTAAGTCTGTACTGCAAAGCAATGCATCACTGTGCCAAAAGTAAATCTTTTCTCCTGTCCAGCAACTAGCATTTCGTGGGAAGGCAGGACATTAAATTATTTATAAAAGTAGTGTTTTTAACAAAAAGAGAGTGCAGCTTTTTTAATTATTGGGGGGTGGGGGGGGCGAGACAGGGGAAAGGGCTTAAGGAAATGTCAGGCGTCGTCTCCTGTACTGGCTGGCGTTCTACGGTTATGGCCAAGACCCCTGCTACTGGAAAGAGAAAAGTAATTTTTTTCGTATTTTATTTCTGTGTTTGTATATAATATATGTGCGTATGCATTTTATTGACACTCGGCCACCATGTTTTTTCCATTTTTTTTCCTTTCTCCTTTCCCCCGAATAAAAGCTGCCCACTAAATAAAGAAGGTAGTAAGGAGAAGAGTGTGATGTCTGTGCTGGCGTGGAGGGAGGGAAGCCTGTCGTGAGACAACCTTGGCCGAGAAACTTGGCTCTGGCTGCGGGGGCAGCCGGGCTGCCCGCCCTTTCATCCCCATCCCTGCCAGCAGGTAGAGATGCCTCGTACCGACCCGCCTTATTTCGGTCACGGGAGATGAGAGAGGTTCTCCTCTTGAGCTGCCTCCAGGTTTGGAAGTCCTGTGCAATTCCTCGAGTCAGATCAGATTTTCGCGCCGGAGCTCAGCCCTCCAGAAAGGCTGGCGATTTGCAGGCAGGCAGATTTGTACGGCGGGCTGCCCGACTTGGGGGCAGCCTGCGGAAATCCTGATCATCTGCCTGCCTTTTTTTTTCCCCTCCTTTTTTTTTTTTTTTTTTTTTTTTTTTCCCTATGAAGGACGACATGTAATCCTGTTGTCATCTTTCGGTCCAAAGAAAACTCGCTTCAGGAAGGTCATTGGCACTACCAGGCTCCGGCTGCTTCTAGTGGAGGCACCTGAAGCGGATGAAACCTCAGCGGAGTGAAGACTAGGGGGTATTCGCTGGCAATAAGCAGTTTGCACGCGTTGCCTTCTCCCGACAGGCGTTATGTTACGGCTGATTCGTATTGTCAGAAGTGATCAGGAAAGCCTCAGAAAGGCTAAATCTGAAAAAGGAAAGTGAGGGTTCTAACTGCCCGTGGTACTGAATTACAAATTAGTGGCGTCCCCGCACTCGAAGAGTTTATTCAAGTGCCGAAATGATAATTCAGGGCTCGTTTGGTTGGTTGGTTGAATTAAACCTCTAAAAGATATGAAAATCGGCAGGCTTTTTCCCCTTCAAGTCTTCTGTAAGCACAGATCACTTAAAACGATGACAAGCAGAATTTTGGGCGGTGGTTGTTCTTTTTTTTGATTACACTAGTTTCGGACCCTGGACTTTCTCTCCCTCCTCTTCTTCCCTTAGCACCGAGGTTCAGCCGCTGAATGGCTTCTACCCTATTCGCAAAAATTATTCAGAATAGCGAAGGTGTGTTGTGAAAGAAAAGCTTCAAACAGAACAATCTGAGGCCGAAAAACTGACTTGTTTCAATACAGCTCAAGCAGATTTCACGGTGTGTTTAGCTCAGACCATAACATTCAGCAGAACATTGCGAGAGATTAGTGACTAATGTGTGTAGTAATCCAACCCTTGAAGGAATTGGTTTTTATGTACACACACGCATGCACACATACACATACACTATTTCGACATCATTCTGCCTTCAAGGTTCTGTGCAAATATCAATCTAGCCTTCTATAATCTACTCTTTCTTCTGGCTTGTATTTTACCATCTTTTTTTTTATATCGGAGTCCACATGACCTGTCGGTATACAACTGCTAATATCTTTTGGTTTTGTCGATCTGTAAAGGTCATATTTCAGGGTATGCTAAAAGCACCTTGGCGGAAAGTGGAATTTGTTATTACAGCCACAAGTGTGTATTTTAATCGGATGTATTTAAGTGTGAGTAGGGCTGAATTTGTGTGTAAATGTTTGCTTCATAGGATGACATTGGACTTTTTAATTTTAGAAAAGTCCATTTTTCATTGAAAAATAAGAGCGTTTAAAAAAAAATAAAAAGAAAAGCCCACAGAGTTCGAGATGTGCCTTGTTAATAAGTATTCTATATTTATCTTCTATGAAACTCGATTTTTTGATATATCGAGAAACGCACATCAAGAGGTATATCAGGTGTATCTGTGTCCTCGTAGTCCTTTCTTAGTACTTGTTTGGATTTCCCCAGAAGGTCAACATGAGGACTTGAGGGGTCCCCGAGGCGGGGCGATGGGAGGACGGGCAGGTACCTCCCGCTGTCGGGAGCCCGCTCGGCGGCGGTGCTGGGGGGGGCTTTCTCTTGCTGAAAGGTAGGGTCTTCTCCGCCTCCTCCTGTTTGAGCATCGTCCTCCAAAGAGGAGGCAAGGGACGAATTTCCTCCTTTGAGTGAAATCGCCCCATTCGCGATACAGCTCTGACCATGCCCGCGCTTCCACATGCAAGCGAACGTACGGGAAGGAAGAATCCGTCGGTGTCTCTGCTGTCACTCCGCCCCACGCGCACGGCAGAGGCAGCCGCACGCAGCTCCCGAGCGGGCAGAGCGGCGGGAGGGACTGGTCTGCAGCCGCCGCCTGGCACCCGGAGTGGAGCCGGCGGAGGGGGATGGCCGGCCCTGGTGTACAGCCATAAATCCGAGCTGTCAGCTGTGACAGACGGTTGGTGAAACACAGCACCTGTCCAAACACTTTCCAGCAGTAGGTAATCAGAGAACTGACACTTTACATTTTTGTGTAGAACAAGCACATTAACCATTTCGCAAATCTTCCCAAAACAGCGATGTTTGTATGTTTGGGTGCTTTGTCTTTCTTAATGTCTAATAAATCAGGGTGACAGAAGAGAGACAAAGCCTTTCTCTTTGTGATATTTGACACAGCAGCAGCAAGCCAATACTTTGGCATGCTGCACTTTCAGCCCCACTACTGTCTGCATCTGTTTGTTGAATGGGTGCAGTTTGTAGTACTTGAGAGATTTTTACACGCTGCATAGGCAAAAATTAGGTCAGAGTCACAGAAAGCCTGGCTGGAACAGGGAACAAAATAGTCTCTTCAGCAGCATGTGAGAGGACCTGAAAACATCCCATGCTGGCTGCTCCATCCCCTCTGCACTTTCTTTGTGCACTTGGTGGAAACCCCAGCCTGAGCAGGATTGCACATGAATTCAGAGTCAGATTGGACCCTAGTTTTAAGTGCCTTCTTGAAAAGAGATTTGGCTTTCCAAATAAATATATTTTGTTCCTGAGACTTTTCTTCCCCCATGACTGTTTCATTTCTTTCAGGCTTGGAATGTTTTAACTTGCTTTAAAGAGAAAAATTATTCATACCTGACAATCGAAAGATTTTCATCAAATACTTTGGGCAGCTTCTCCCTCTCCTGCCCCCCCCCCGACATACACACATACACACCCCATGGCAGATAGTGATAAAAATGGTTACCCTGAATAACATTAGTCCTAACCACTCTCCTAAATCTTTTCAAATTTTAATATACTGAGCAAAAGAAGAGCATAAACTTCTCCTTTGTGGATTAAGACCAAATTAATACAAAAGAGATGTCTGTGCACTTCAGGAATTAATAGCTGCCAAGCATGAACTCACAGAAGAAATAAGCTTGCAAAAGTGATCGGTAGATAACTGCTTGCCTATATTACATAGAGTCCATGCAGCAGGATGATGCAGTAATACTGTGCCTACTCTCCTCTGTAGTTGAGTAAGTGTTTTACGCTTGTATCTCAGTGGAGCTAGGTCAGCAGGGCAGCATTTTGATTGTATTATTTCCCCATCACATTAATTAACCTGATTTTTCACCAAACAGATCTGATGAAGTCTGAAACTTGCTTTCAGCTTACCCTCCCAATGACCCATAAGATGGCATACGTACCCCATCAGTATCCCTAACTGTTACTCAGGAAGAAATCCACTGAAATCTGTCATTTTATTCAAGAGCCACCTCAGCACCTGTAGCTAGCAGTGCTAGCTACAGGACTCAGTTCAACACAGATCTTCAGTGAAAGCTTCTAAGCAAAAAAGTGCAGCCCTTGGTATCACACTAGATGCTGAGAGGACTGAAAGCGGTTGGATGGAATTTTGTCTTGGGACCTTGTCAGCTTTTTCTACCCCAAAATCTGATGATTCTTAAAGGCAGGATGTATCAGATACAGAAGACCCTTAGCAAAAAGAAATTTCACCCCAGAAAAAGGTACATACAAAGGACTCAGATTCATAGGCCCTTCGACCTTTCACACTATGCCTTAAGTAGCCCAAAGTGAAATTTCCTACACAAGAGCAAGGAGGACAACCACAGCCCTGCATACAAGGGTAGTGCCTCTGAACCCAAGTCCAGATTTTGCACACCTCTTGATTGAGCTGGGGGAGATGTTTCATTTAATAACAGGGAAGAGAGTCAGTCCCTTTGTTGTCCCAGGCTTTTTGCCTTTTAAGTCTGAAGAAGACATAAAAACAAAGTTGAAATCCACCTCCAGCCAAATTCAAGGCATTAAGTTGTGATTTTGGCAAGGGTGCTTGTATCCTATTGCAACTTTCCTGAGCAGTGCACTAGCTCTTTAATGATGGGGTGAATATGGTTCCATCTTTCATTTACATCCTGGAGAGGAAGTATTTCCTCCTGGATAAATTCTCCTGTCCTCATTGACACTCTCCAAAGTTTCAAAACCAGCTCCAGGGAGGACATCTATGAAGCCCAAATACCCCATAATAAAATCAGAGAAATAGCTACAGAGCACCAAGTCCTTCCTAAACATTCAAACTTGTATTACTGCATCATTGTTTACATTATATATTGTCAGTTTCAGAAAGCCAGTAATTTGCGTAGTTTCCAGCCCTGCATAGTAGCCAAATATTGCTATTGCCTTCAGAAAGTTATACCTCCGTAGATCTGGATGGACTAGGCCTTTGTCCTCTTTTCCAGAGCCAAAGGGGGAGAGTATGAGGAAGAATTGAGAGAACACACTGTTATTATATTTGTCCTCTTGCACCATGGTATTGTTTTCTTTGTTATGACCTAATTCAAAATTTCAGAACTCTTTCAAGCAGCATGGCCTACTAATAGCCTCCTTTGCTATGGGGAAAAGCAGTGCTTTTGTGGGTTCTTTCCTCTCCTTAATAGCAGAGAATATTCAAGATGGAGCAATACAACTCTACTCTTCAATACAATGTCTTGAACAGCGTATGTGGGATCAAGGGCCACAAGGTAGAAAAACATGTGAGAGGGAAAAAATAAGAAAAATAGGCCGACACCTAATTTTCCAAATTCCACTGTAGTTGCTTCCTGATCATAACTATTCATGGAGTACATGTTTATAAGCAGTATGTATGTGTTCATAAATGTTTTAATAAGTATAATTTAGCTGGTTTAGGGTCCAATGGATTTATTTTAGCTGTTTGAATTGTTGTTGTTATTTTAAGTAATAATTTGGTACTGGAGTATAACTCCAATAATATCTGACAGCTAGTAACCCTTCACATAAATAGTGTATTTCATGTTTATTCTTACTATTACTAAAGTATTTTTAGTTCACTATAGAGAAACAATGTTAATGAGTACCATACCAGAGTCAAACTGGGTTTAACTACTGGCGTTGCATGGCTCCATGAGGTACCCAGGTTACCTCACTGGACAGAAGGTTCTTAAGTAAGACTGTGTCTAGAAAATTAATATTTTTTTTTTTAGATCTCTTAAGTTACCTGTCTAAGAGATCTTAAAATTTCAGCAGAAGCCTGGGACTTAAATTTCCTAACCTGGTATTTTTATCGGTAGCTGTTACAAAAAGGCAGATAAACTTCAATATTCCAAGCAGAAGTTGTCAATCTTACTTGAGGGTTTTGAAAAAACAATTTTCTGTAAAACCTCAGAGATTACCTATGGCCTTTCAAACCAGACATATGACACCAAACTGTTTATTTCAATTCCTTCCATAGCATTTACTGTTGAAAACCTTACTACTACTTACTTCTCTAGCATCTTACTACAGAAATAGTTTCACAAAGTTTCTAGTAAAGATCTGCAAAATGCGGACATGAAAGTCTTCTAAAATTGCCCAATTTACTTTCCCTTCAGTGCAGTTTCTTCCAGTTTATTTTTAATAACTTATGAAGAAGGCACTATCTAGTAGTTTTCTTTAAAAAAATCTCAAGCAATGAAGAAGAAATCCCACAAAGATATGGTTTTCTTTGTGAGAAGACTAAAGTTGCATAGCCAGGTAATAGATTTTTAGCATTATTCCTGAAACAAGTGTCAGGCAACTGCTGTTGCTCTGGGTACTTCACACAGTTGTCTTCAGTACAGTGGTATGTGCTCATTACTCATCCTTGTACAACACCGCAGTAATTCCCCTTGCTTTGGCATGTACAAGCCTCAATTAGTTGCTTGTTATCATCACATTCCCCATTAATCATTTAGCAGAACTGTACAGAAGTACAGCAGCAACTTTCTCAATTTATTCCTCGTCAGCCAGTCCAGGAAGCCCCCTAGTCATTTCTGTGTTTCCCTGAACTTCTCTGGAGCACCTCTTTCTGACTAATCATAAGAACACGGTGAAGGCATAGCTTTCTGTGTCACAATAGCTGGAGGCATGTCAGGTTCTTCCCATGCCCCCCATCTCCAGAAGAAGCAGGTTAAGGAAGGACAAAGAAGTTATAAATTATATTCCAAGCGGCCAGGCTAACACGTGACAACAGAGTACAGATTGCAGTTACTCAACTTTCTCAATAATAACCACCAAAAAAACCCCTTCAGTACAACATTTCAACAGTCTTGCTCAGTTAGAGAAACAGCCTTCCCCTTTCACCTCCCTCTGCTCCCTGATCTTACTCGCCGTTATCCAAGCCTATCCTTGAGGAAGCAGAAGCAATATCGCCCTTGAATCTAGCCCACAAAACAGTGAGCAGAAAAAGAGAGAACCTGCCATAGACTCTTCTGATGCATTAGCATCATTTGCTAAGATGACTTTGTCCCATGTCTCTTAGAGAGAGCATCTCTCCTTCCAGACCGTGAATTGGGAAGATAAGGCATATAAACTGTATTTTACCTGATTAGATCTCCTAAACCAAAGCCCACCCATCCTGTAGCAAAGTCACTGCTGAGACCGTGACCAAAGCAAAATTAAAGTATGCCACTGATCGTGATAGTTCCCAAGGAAATGTGAGTTACTGACTCTGCTCCAGCTAGGAAGGTAAAACGATAGTCAGAGCTCCGCAGAAACAGTCAGATTAGAATTTTTCTATTCCACAGGAACTCGGCATTGCTTCTCATTTCTTTACTCTATACAAATGAGATTGGTTTTATACTTTGCTGGGGATAAGTTTCCCCCACCCTGTACTGTTCCTCGTAGCTGCAAGGGAGAATTTCCTCTGTGCATTAGTGTTTCTATCACCACAGATGGGAGGTTCAAATCTGAACAGGCTCAGCATATCCTATCATCTTGTTATCATAATTTCTTCCTCTCCACTAGAAACAACCAGAGCAGGAACTGTAAGACTACCCAAACTATGTAAAACCCGAACTTTAAATAATGTTTGTACCAGTAAAATTTTGTTCTTTGTACAGCTGAAATCTCAAGACCAAAAGTTCATCTAATTAGCCTGAAAAGAAGTGAAAGGTGTACCTTTTACTAGCTTGATTTAAATGTCGGGGAATTATTCTGGGTTTTCCTACAGAGTGGAGATGAGTCCTCAGACTGGGAAACAGCTGAAGCAGCTAGAAATCAATCAGGTCACCTACAAGTTTGTGAATACTGGAATGGTGCCAAAAGCCTGTTAGTTGGATGAGTGAGTCTATGTAACACAGAAGAGTTCTAGATCTAGTGTTTGTGCTAATTAACAGAAGTTGCAGTTTTTTACTGTCTTACTCTGAGGTACCATAAAAATCTTTTTCTTTTCAGGTCATGATGTGGTATCAGCAATTAGTAACTTATTTTAGTTTCATATATATGTGTGTTACATTAAAAAAATCCCCTACAATAAAACATCTTAAAGCTAGTAATTAAAAAACTGGAGAGCTGTACACCATTGTTATAGTACCTTTTAATTCAGTGCACATATAATTGTAGTGCACTATTTAAATTAAAGGACCACACTCTTCTTCTTCCTATAGGATTCCTGCATTGTCCAATATAACTAGTTGTTGTGGAAAAGAAACAGTCTTGTGCAATTGAAAGGAATATTGTTTTCAGGGACCTGACTCAATGGAAGTCAGGAGGTTTATTCCAAGTGAGGAAAGACACCTCTGGAAAAGAATGGGTGATTTAAATATTTAAGTCAGTGTTATAGATGTGCATGTACATAGGAGAACTAGTCATTAAATCTTTTCAGCAAGCCTGGTATCAGGATATATTGTAAACTGTTGTAAACTAAGCCATACTGGTTTTTTGTAGTTGGAGTACTTCTGGTAGTTAGCTTTATTAGGACCAGAGGCAGTTGTTACTTTACCAGAATCTATTCTAGTACAGGGGACACTGCAGTCAAAAAGCTAGGCTGCTTGTGATGTCTTGCACACCCTGTCAGAGTATCCTTTAAGAAACAAGGTTTTGCAATTTCTGAGCAGTCACATGCACTCAGACTTGAATCTAACTCAGATAATAATCTAAGCTGTTGGACCCTTCCCTTTGGCATGGTTCTGATCTTCCTAACCAGAACAAGAAGCCTGGCTTAGCAGGCTGATGCCTACAGGTCTCCCAGATGTGATGAGGTCTGACAAAAATGTATTGTCATACTCACTTAATTGCTTGCAAAACAGGATTGAACACTTCTTGAGTTCAATTTATTTTGATTGGCTGCTCTTGTAAGCACCATCTATCCATATCCTCTGACACAAGGCTGACAAGTAGCAATCTACGATCAGAGATTGTGTCTGTAGCCTGTATCTATCAGCCATCACTATACAAAGTGCAGCACAGGAATATCACAGGGATCTGCAACACAGAAGGTTGGTATTGTAAACTTATTACTAGAGTACATTCCTCAAAATGGCACATACAGTGCTCAGACCATGCCTGCTGTATGTACACAGTTTCTACTGATAAAAGTTACATCAGAGCCCATATACACGCACCACAAAAGCTGGCAAGCAATTCTGAACTTCACAAATGAATCATTGTATTTCATCACTTCATAACAAGTATAAAACACATGAATTGTATGGATATTTCCCCTCAAAAGGACTGTTAGGAATGGATGCACATAATGAACTCCCTTCTACTTATTTGATATGTTTCCCATTCAATGGCAAGAACAGACTGAGAAAAACTGAAAATGTATTTCCATATATTGACTGAGAATTATGTTCTGTTTGACTTCAGCCTCAAAATTTTATTTCACAATGGGGAAAAGAAAAGTTGATGCTACAAAAAGAAGAATCCATTTGTTTTCAAGATATGCGCACATCTACATGACAGATAGTTTCAGCTGATTTCAGCAGGAGTTCTCATGGACACTAAATATCTCAGTCATTAAGCTCTTGTTGGGAGTGGCTCAAAACCCAGCTGAGCCAGGAACTAGATGTGAGCAGCTATACATTAATCTTAATTTCTATTCTATAAATAGTCCAGGAAACCGCAGCCAAACTGAGCAACCAGTGTCAAAAAGGGGTATTTTTGTTTCCCCTGAGTTATTAAAAGGCTAAATAAGTGTTCACATTAGAAGGCTCAAACACTAACATCAAACTTTGAGCAAGAGACTCATTTTGGCATAAAGCCAAAAAAATCATAAAACTCGATTTCATCTGATAGTTTGTTATATGTTGTCACATTTCTCCGCTGCATTTCTTTAAACTCGCCTTATAAGAGCCAAATTTGAGATCCTAAGATGCTGAACAGGCTGATTACTTACATTGTAACTCTTTTCCTGGATCTTCAGCTTATTTCAAGGAACCTTAAGGCCACAACTGCAGTAGGTTGTGAGGAATCAGTGGGATTTCAGGGTACATC
The DNA here is from genome assembly GCF_003984885.1 of Neopelma chrysocephalum. Lineage (NCBI taxonomy): Eukaryota > Metazoa > Chordata > Aves > Passeriformes > Pipridae > Neopelma > Neopelma chrysocephalum. The sequence goes on along the minus strand of NW_020897690.1, from coordinate 30,339,447 downwards.
CAGTTCTTCTGAGGTTCTCAGCATGCAACAAAGAATAGGTTAAACAACCAAGCATGCCTACTTTTTTGCATTAACAGCCTATCCCTCAGATTCTGCAAAGTTTTGACCCAAACAGGCAAGAAAAAGTCTCCATCTCATACAATGCCACTCAGAAGTCTATGCAATGTCATCCTTACTATAAATAAAAGAAGCACTTTGACTCAACTGGGAGGTGAATTCAATGAGGAACACCTGGAAGATCTAACAGACCAGGTCTTCCAAAGGCACATACCCTTAATAGGCAGAACAAAACCCCCTAATCCTTCAAAATACATACTCATTCTTCAGGTACAGTCACGATAAGCAGGAGTTAGTCAGATAACAATGGACAGGGACTCCTCATTCTTTAGCAAAATAGGGGAAAGTTGCTCCCTCATATATGAGGACTGAAACCTTGGAGACAATCCTGAGGTTGAGAGTCGTGGATTTCTGTTCTTCTAACCAAAGCTACTCCACAGGATGTCTGCAGAGATACCAGCTTTGCCCAAGCCCTACCAACCACTCCTGCCTCTCAGGACGATCAATTACCGAACACAGCAGCAACTGGAAGAAGTCAGAGAAAGGAGGATGAAACAACCTAGTTGCAGCTCTGCCTGGCACCTCATCACTCACAAGTCAAGAGGTTTGTAAGTTTCCAACCCAAATACTCTTATCACCATATGAAGCTTTGAGTGTACTGCCCTGAGGGTTCCCTTCTGCCTGTCAATACAAGATATGTCATCATAATTTTCTATCGTGTAAACGCAACTACTGTTCAAGCTACACTGATATGTGATAACTATACAGTGTTGATCATCGATATCAGGTTGAAAACATACCTGAACTCAGATGTTTATATGTACAGACTAGTAGAGAAGTTTGACTGATGACCCTATTTGCATAAGGCTCTCTCTCCTTACTCTATTAGTTCTACAGACTGAACATACAGAAAAACTTAATATTTAAATAGAATTCAGATTTTTTTTTCATTAAGATAGAATAGTAGGGAGAACAGACCCAGAATCTTATTTTCAGTTTGGAGGGGAAAAAATCCTATTTGAAATTATTCACATTTCAACTTTCATTTGGTTTATTTTTCAGAGACCTGAGCAACACTGACAAACATAGTGCTTTTGATTTGCTTTATTTACTCAAATACTTGCTTTACTTAGTAACACCCCACAAAATAAGGAGAAAAAAAACCAGAAAGTTTTACAAATACTATCTGATGAAAGTAATAGCAAAGGGCCCATCAACACACACAATCTGAGTAACACATCAAAATTTTATCTACAGGCTCAATTGTTTGGCAACTCATAAAACCATTGACACTTACATGACAAAAAAGCACGAATACCATGTTTTCATGGGTGCACAAATAAATACATATTTACATTAACTGAAAAAACAAGTTTGCCTTGCTAAAAGCCACATAATATGACAGAGTAGAAATATGGGTTAAATTTGGTCACATTTGAACTATGAACACAGGGCTCATAGCTACAAAAACATTAGATATTAAACCTCCAAGTTTCGCTGACGTAAATGGGACCATGGAAAATAAAGGTTTTGTATGAAAAAAAGACTTGTAGAGCCAGTTTCTCATTCTGCAATCAGAGAAAGGCCCACACGCTACGAAGAAGGAACCCATCCTTTTGATGTGGGAAAGCAAGGGAATGTCTCTTTCTGGACAGAAGCGTGCACCTGCACCATGAGTGGCGCAGGTCACTATATGCTGTTCATCACCCCAGGGTCCCATATGTTTCACTTCAGCCTGCAAGCTCTGGCAACATCTCCTAGCCTGTACCTGTATGGGATGCTGAAAGACCCAAGCAGGGCAAACAGGTTTGCTAGACTATGACCAGCATGTCCTGCCAGGTGAATTACCTCTTCCCTGGCAGCTCTGTACAAGAGAAATCCTACACATCATGGAGTTAAAATACATCTTACTTTAAGGCCAAATTTACATCCAACTTATATAGATCTTTCCAACTGACCTGTAAGGTGGAAAATGTCATGCAAAACACCAAGGTAGATGGTTAGAATAGTTATGCATCTTTTCATAGGAAGCCATGAGATTTCCAAATCCCTTCAGATATGCCCAATATAAAAATCCACCTGATCTATGTCAAACCAAAGGTTTAGTTAGCCCAAGGTCCTGTCTCCAGTACAGGTATTCTCCATAGCTTAGGAAATGGTCAACAGCAGTTAAACATAGTCCCAAAGTATTTCCTAATCCTGCATGAAGATTAGGATATTCCTAAGTCAAAACAGGATCCTTGTGCTTAATAGCCCTGAAGAACTTCTCCTTCACAAATTCGTCCTGTCACTTTTTTGAGCCCATGGGAACTTTTTCAGTTCAATTTCACAGTCAGATTTGTTTCGTGTAAAGAAGCATTTCTTGATATTTTACTTTGAAAGTGCCACGTGATAACAGACCACAGGATCAACAGTTGCCATCTGAGAGAGATTTGCAACCATTCCCCCAAGTGCTTCTCTCATGACTTGAGACTGCGTTAAATCCCCTTATGAGAAGTGTCTTGAAGAGCTATAATCAATTCATTCCTTATCTTGATCATACTTGTGAACCTGTTCTGTCTTTACTGTACCTTGTTTCACAGAATCACAGAATATGATGAGTTGGAAGGGATCCACAAGGATCTTGGCCCTGCACAGGTCCATCCCGAAGAGTCACACCATGTGCCTGAGGGTATCATCCAAATGCTTCTTGAACTCTGTCAGGCTTGGTGCCATGACCACTTCCCTGGGGAGCCTGTTCCAGCACCCAACCACCCTCTGGGTGAAGAACCTTTTTCTAATATCCAACCTAAACCTCCCCTGGCACAACTTCAGACCATTTCTTCGTGTCCAGTCACTGGTCACCACGAAGAAGACATCGGTGCCTGCCTCTCCTCTTCCCCTCACAAGGAAGTTGTACACTGCAATGAGGTCTCCACTCAGTCACCTCTTCTCCTGGCTGAATAGACCAAGTGACCTCAGCTGCTCTTCATTCAGCTTCCTCTAAAGGCCCTTCCCCATTTTCGTTGCTCTCCTTTGGACGCTCTCTAAGAGCTTAATATCTTTCTTATATTGTGGTGCCCAAAACTGCCACAATATTCAAGGTGAGGCCGCACCAATGCAGAGCAGAGTGGGACAAACACTTCCCTCGATGGGCTGGTGGTGCTTTACCTGATGCCCCCCAGGACACAGGTAGAGGTGGTGGCAGTTGTACAGAGGTGTACAACCACATACAGGAATTCAGAGATGAGTGTGCCATATTATCCAAATAGAAGCGAACTAGTAGTCATGAACAAATTATCTTTACTTGTTGCTACTCTTTTCTCCAATTGCAACTCAATATGGACCTTTGGTTTTCATTAGAAAAATCAAAGCAGTAAATGTGATAAGTTTTGTTTCAGAGCCTACCTGATGTTTTTTTTTACCATTAAAGTTACTATATATCAAAAAGCCAGACACACTCCAGCTTTGGTGGGTAAGCTTGGAACTGTGTATGTGATCAGTATTAGGTGCATAGCTCTGTCCCTTTGTCTTTAAGTAAGTAGGATGGGATTTTGTAGATCTTGCAGCACACACTGTTCTCAGGGTAAGGTTAACAATAAGTCATGCTTGAAACCCCTCCAAGTGATCTTCCACCACACCATCCATACCAGAATCATTCAGAGTTGCACATTCTATTCTTGAAGCCTCACCTGCCACCTCTGTAAGCAGAAGCATTGACCTACCGAAGACTAACTCCAATTTTACACAAAAATTTTCTGGTTTTGACCTCTTCTACTGACCCTGAAGACAGAACAAAGATGTCTTGATTATATAACTGGAAAATTTTTATTTTTTAACGAGAACAGGTAAAGAAAGATTTAATGGTTTAGCAGAATGGGACACAACCATCAGGAACATGAGATATCTTGTCCACCTTTTTCACAGCAAGGGTTGGCCAAATTCTTTGGGTCCTTTCTATGGGCCTGGATATTTTCTGTAGACAGAAGACCTTTTCTATTTTAATAGGCTTTGGCTAGAGCTTTAGTCTTAGTAGGCAAAACCACCATCTTTAGGAGTGACCTGTATTTTATAAAGTATTCTTCATAGCAAACCTACATGCCCTCCACTGCCCAATCTGCTGAGAAGAACAGTTCTGTATGTTCCTGATTAGGTAGAGAAGCACACAAGGAAGACTTTGGAAGAGCTTTCTATTTCATATTTGTATTTGTGAATCAGCCAAAAGCTATTAAAACAAGGAAAAGCACTTTCAGAAGAACAAAACATCCATCTCACCTTTCCCTCTTTCCCCCAACAACTACTTTTGTTTAATATTAGCTTCAGTAACAAAAAAAAAAAAAGAAAATAAAGAAAAAAAAACTCATTACAAATTACCCAAGCTACAAGATAGCTTAAATATTAACAAGCATGTAAAGCCACTGGGGGAAGAGCCTGGAGCTGTATAATAATAAAGCAAGACTCAGCGAGATTCCATAATTATTTGTTACACAACCCAAGAAACTAGCTAGAGCATTTCTAGGATTACACACCTTGCATATGATGTCTAATGCCAGAAATTACATAAGGCTTTTTATAACATAATCATTTATCATTAAAAAGGCAGAACAAAGGGTCATTATGACCAGAGGTGACAATCCAAGAATTAGTTTACTTAGGACCTGATCCAAAGCCCATGATAGTGATTTACATACATTTCAACATGCTTTGGATCTGACACTCAGTATTTTCCTTTTTGGATTTTTTTTGTTTTGGTTTGGTTTTTGGGGTTTTTTTGTGGAACTAAAGGACTGGAGCTGTGAAGGAAACAAAAGCAGGCATGTGTTCCCGTCAGAGCTGAGAAATCAAAGCTGGCACTGATTTTAGTGGTAGTAGCATCTGTTTTACATCTTCTCAGGAAAAAAAAAAGCTGGCCACCAATTCAGATTCCCAAATATGGATTCAAATGCTTTCTAGGTATTTCAGTTCTGGAAACACTGACCTATGCAGACAGACCTAGCAAGAGTTGCAGGCAGTATCTGAAGCAGTTCAGATCCAACTGGACATATCTATTCTTATGCACTTTTATGTCAAGAAAAATGCAAAACGCACGACCAGCTGTACTGTTATAACAGAAATATTACATCTGCAGCATGGAAATAGAGTCCTTAGCTGTAAGTCTAGCTCTATCCAGCAGGAAGTCCTTTTGGATAAGAGTAGACATCCTAGTGAGACAGTTAATCTGCAGGTTTGCAGGCAAGGACTCTACTTCTTCCCTTCCTTCAGGCGTGTTAAGAGCTGTGGAGAACACAAAACTCAGTGGAGATGTACTATGAGCAGAAAGAAAAAAGCTTTACCCTATATATGGTCATATATATTGACCTAGAAAACACAAGACTCCTGCATAAGAAGCAAAACAAAGACTTCAAACTGACTTACCTGGGAACAATCTGCAGGATCAGATAAAAAAAAAATCTCACTGTGGAAGCGCTGTTCTGCAGCAGCTAACCATAATACAGCCAGAATCAACACACCAGGGTTGGAGGAGAAAAATCACCTCAGAATACAACAGAAATCTACAGAATCTTGAATATTGGGCTAAATGTAGACAGGGCCCAGGTGTTAATTTTGTTCCAGAAAAAAAAGTTTTATAGTCCCAGAGAAGTCTCCTTGCATGTGAGCAGGACAGCCCCACTGGGCAGACTAAAATGGGATTTTGCTTGGTTTCTGGACCTCTAACTTGGTTGGAATGTCCACATCTCCAGCCCCCTATCTGACAGCAACAGCACACAGGACTAATAGAGCACCCTTGAACTCTGCAATGTAATTTGAAAACCCGGCTTCAACTGAGGGCTGCACAGTGCTTCTCCAACATATGCTCTGTCTTTCCAAACACAGACACACTGTCTGGAGAATTAATCAGGTCAACAGTAACAGAGGGCACCTCAGTAAAGCACAATTCCTTTCTATTCAGCTGCTTTCCAGACAGAAGGATTCATGGTGCTGAGCAGCCTGGGGTCTTGCCAAATCATCCGAACTCCATTTCTAAATCCTTTTGGTTCACATTCAGCAGAGCAGAGACCAGAAGCACAGTGAGGTACTGGTCTGCATGCCTTGACTTATGCCTGCACTAGGTCTGGGGATAGAATCTACCAAGGACTTGCCCAGGAGCTCACCTCCATAGAGACACTGGAGATACCCCATCTTCTGGTCCTGTGATTTCCAAATCTGACCCAGCAAGTGTGATACTTGTGCCATGCACAAGGCAAAGTCACACTGCAATCAAGGACTGGAACAACAAACTTCATACCCACATTCACACCAATTAAGAGGGAATTCTTCTCTTCCCCCTACCCAAATTATTAGTGTGTCAATTTGCCTTTCCTTTCATTTTCCCTGTTGCTAAGGAAGGCCTAAAAAATCCAAAAGCCAACCCACTACACTCAGTCTTCCATGTTCTTCAGCAACAGTCTCTGGACATGCTAACACTTTTTTACACAGACTGGGAATCTCAGGTTCAAAACTGTCTCTCATATCATCCACCCTTACAAAAGGAGGAACTATTCCTGCAGAACATATTTGGCCCTCATTCTATTCTTCAGACACATGCTTCCAAATGAAAGGATAAGACAGAATTTGATATTACTTCTTGGACATAAAGCTAAATGTCTTTCAGTCAAAGAGAATTTGTAGATGCTTGTAGGAAAAGACACTTTCTAAGCCAAGATGGGTTTACCTTTCAATAGGAACATCAGCAGCCCTTACAAACCTTGTGTTCTTAGATCTACTTGGTAAGAACAAACACATTACTATTAGAACCGACATTATTCTTTCTCCCCCTTAGCCTGAGTCACACTGATCAAAGTGTGTGTTATCTTCTTAGTTTGAAGCCAGTTTGCTGGCTTTCTCTTGACTCCAGTTTCTTCAACTGGTGATCAGCATGCCCATTAAGAACAAAAATGAAGCAGAGCATTTGTAGAGTTGTGCAGATAATCAAGGCAACACTGCAGCCTGCAGGTGTTTTTTAAGATAACACTAGGACACACCTGGATACTCCTCTGTTCTCCACTCCCAGAGGACAGACAGCACACTGGCAGTGACAGACTATAGAATCTTCTGAAGTCACTTTAATGGGCTATGTATTAAGTGGACCAAAATAAATTATTCAGGCTGTCTTCATAACTAGAAGGAAATTATGACTTATCTTTCCTGTCCCCTCCCCCCCAGTCTCAATAATTGAATAACTTTGTGAAGGTTATTTGTAGAATTCTTTATTTAACCTTGGATGTTTTTGTGTATGGGAAGTGCTAAAAACCTCAAGATGATGAACAATAAAAGCAATTGCATGCAGAAATGGAAACATAAGAGAGAAATAGACTTAGAACCGAAAAGGAACACACAAGCTGGGACCGAACCAGCTAACACTCTCATTGCCTTCTTTGATTTAGAAGCAAGACACCTTCTTAACACCCAACTCAGCAGCCTGTTGAGGCAACTTTTTTCAAGTCTATTGTTCCTTTCCATTGCTTTAACATATTCCTTTCCTTGGAGTTCAGATGCTTTACCACCACCATTTTCAAGCTATTTCAGATGATCCTCTTCACTTAAATTACCTCAGAACTTCAGATCCTTTGTCAGTTTCTCTAAAAAAGATTCAGAAATAGCATTTTCTTTTACCACTTTCTCCACATTCATGCAGTTAAATATTCCCAGCATAACTCCAAGATTTTATTTAGTTTTGTCCTCTTATATCTTTCATTAAAACTCTTCCATGACCCGCTTTTTAAATCCTCTAGTAGTTACTCAAAAACAGATTCTGCTCTAACTCCTCCACTCAGTTTTGTGACCTCAGAAGGCTTCTGAATCTTTACTTTTGTTTCCCAGAAGCATCCAGTAAACTATCTGCTCATCCCTTCTTCTCTGGAGAAAGTATATGCATTCTTGGCACATGGTGCAATCCTTCCCTTCTGTTTCCCTGTCTCCCTTCCAAGGCAACTTATTCTGATATAGCAGTCATACGATCCATCTGCCAGGTTTCTGCAGTACCTCTTATAACATAGTTTTGGCTGTGTTCTAAGACTTTGAATACTCCTTGTTTGTTGCCATACCCTTGGCATTAGTGTAGAGAGATACTAAGTGCTCAGCTCACCGCCCTATTATTCTCAGTCCTGTTTCTCTGATGGCTTTTGTACAGCTCCCCATTCTCCCTTCGAACATATATTAGACCACTTGCTGCTAAAGATGACAACTCCTTTTCTTCTGTCTATCCCAGATTACCCAAAGGGTATTGGAACAACTCACACTACATCTGCTAATCAGACCTTGCATCGTTCTAAAACACACACATAAGTGCTACAGCAATCTTCCTGTTTGCAAACCACAGAGAACATCCAGTTATGATCGCAGCCACAGCCTATGGGCCATCCTCATTTCTATGATTGCCTTAATCATCAGTATATGGAAAAGAACTGTGCTGCTCAAACTCAGAAAATTTGCATGCAGTCACCCTGGCCTTACATTCCCTCAGACCAGTTTCTTCTGCACAGCAGGCAGGTGGTGGTCATCCTTCAAGTGGTCTTTCATGGTTATACAAGCATGAGTTTGGGGTGAATGTTAGGTCCTTTGTCCCCAGTGTAGTTCCTAATGTCATAATATCTCTCCTGCACCTGTCTCACACAGGCACAATTGGAAGTGCTATCGGAATGGTTTCTACTTTGCTTTTTTGTCTACTTCTTCCATATGTAGATGGATCCTTTGCAGTACTTACTGCTCACCACAGAGACCCTGAATGGTTCCCAGCTGGATGCCAGGCATGCACAGAAGGAGGGAAAGAATATGAAGCCACGACATAAAGACAGAATGGTGAGAACCTCAGAAGTTCAATTTACCATATATGTTTCAATATTCCAATAAGAGTTCTTTAACTTTCTGTACCCTTGAGGTAGACATAGAAGTTTTGAAAATTCCTGTGATTTTTCACCATCTCCAAAACTGTCCTCTTCTGTCCCAATATTTCACCATGCACCTAAGGCCTTATCTCAAACATATAATGTTTGAGCTTCAATCTGTAAGTGAAGTAATGTGTGATTTCTAATGTTATCCTTATGACACCAATGGGCAAGAAAACACAGTAGGAGTATTAAGTGTTCATGCTATGCTGTATTCTCAAGGAACAGGAGGCAAATTTAAGATAGAGTTTGAATATTGAGTTTAAGAAGAGCAAAAAGCCATAGAAATGTCACTCCCTGCAACTAGGACTTTTTTATGATTATTACTACTTCAGAAGTCAAAAATTATTTTTGGAGGTTTTTTCTTGTTTCTCATACTCAGTCCAAAGCTGTTGACATTAGTGGAAACTTTCCAGTTTAGAAAATGCATTGGGCCAATCCTTTAGATGTATATTTTTATTGAAAACCACAGAAGGTAAAAGAATTATGAAACCAGTGAAATTATCTCAGTGAAGTACATCGGGGTAAATAAGAATAAAGTAGTTCTTAATTAAGCCCCAAAAGGACCCTCAGTAATTCAAGTGAGCTCTTGTAAAAGGGCTTTTTTGCTGGTCTAGGATGAATAAGAGAATGTAACACACACTCCTGCACTTCATAATAAAATCCTCTTGAACCGCAAAATAGCAGAAGAGGACAGAGATATTGCCTGGCTTTTGACAATGTAATGCTGGTACCTTAAGCAGCTATCCAAATAGATAGTGTTAGTTAGAGACAGGTTCTGTGCAGAAGGACTCACAGTCCAAATAGGTAAGATAAAATGCAATAAAATAAAAGCAATCTTCTTATCCCTGTTTATTGGGTAAGAAACAGAGCTCTGAAGAAATTAAGTGCCTTGCTCAAAGCCATACAGGAAATCAGTGTCAGAGGAAACAAACGTAAACCTGAGTGTCATGGTAGTTCCTTCCTCTTGATACCATTTTGACCATCAGGGCTGCTTTTAATTAAGTCTTTTATTGAGGACATCTCTTTCTAGCTGTGCCATTTTTTAATTGCATAACCTACATGGTGGACCTGCAGAATTAGGAGTGTCTCCAGCCAGCTTCTTTACTGAACCTTAATGACACTCCCCTCCCCAAAAGCTGAAATACCTGCATTGAGGCGGAAGAGAGCGGAGAAGCAGAAATAGCAGCATTGTATGCAGCTTTTAGTGTGCAGTCCAGGTTCACGGAGTGGTGTGTAAACAATCCAATTTGAAACGTTTAGGGACACGCACAATTTTAGGAAATCCAAACACCCTGTTAGCCTACTGACCTCTAGATAACCTACTTCAACAACAATGAAACTTACAGTATGCTGGGGAGGTGGAGGGGCAACGCTGGGAAGATGCTTTGCTGCCATAGGAAATGGGCCAAGGAAAACTCTGTCATCATTTTGATGTTCGTTTGATGAGTCTTTAAAAGGAGAAGAGTATCAGATTGCTAGAAAAACTGTTTCCTGACAGAGATTTGCAGTGAATTTTGCTGCCCCGTAGGAATCCAGGCACCGAGACGTGGTGCTGCCTACACTTGCCTTGATCCTCTTGCCCGAGAACTCTGCTTTTCCACAGACCGGGGTAAAATGGAATCCAAAGAGAAAGTAGCTCCACACTGTGCAACCTTTTCAACCTGAAGACACAGAGAGAGTGTGCAAATCAAACTCTTTTGCCTTAGATACATAGTCTCAGTATGGAATGTGGTAATTCATACGAACGGAGACCCAGGAACACCAGTACAGACACAGAATTGAAAATGAAGGGTAAATTTGGGTCAAAAACAGGAATAAGGGCTGTTCATATGGCTATTTAATAGCATCACACATTCAGTAAGCAGCTATCTGTATAAATACCTCCAATTCACCTTGCCTAGGTTTCTTTTTCCAGTGCACAGTCAGGTGTTGGTCACATGGTCACTAAATCCTTCCTGTACAGGAAGAGCTGTGAGGGGAGGTTACACAGTGAGGATGTGATACCATTTGCATTTTTCACCTGGACATGTCTGCCAGTGTCTTTTGAAGTGCTTTCTTGACTAATTCAAGGGTCCCCATCACCTTAGCTAGTCTACTGCCCAGAATACTACACTGAAATTACTTGCTCAGTGACAATGTAGAGGACAGAAGCAATGTCTCTTCACTTTCTCTAATCAGGATCACTTTCAGCTGCTGGGAATGGCTCTAGTGATCATAAGGAAATGACACATGCATCAGTATTTTATCTAGTTCAATACGTTTGTGTTCTGAAAGCCTGGACTTACTGTGGGAAAGCTGAAGAGAAAGACCTTTACAGCTGCATCAGCTTTGTGGTGGAATATATAGGAACCTAGAACAGCACTGTCAGGTGGGCTAGCCACAGCAGTGGGCAAAAAGAAACATAAGCAGGCTACAAGGGATAGTTTCATTGCAAGCCTATCTCTACCCATCTCTATTCAATCTTTTGAAAAAATCATTTGACTCTTTCTCCTTCCAGTCCTTGGTTGTGACATACTGCAGCTTCACTACACCCAGAACTTAGATAAATAAAATCACCACACGTGCATCACGTAGGAATAGCAACAGCAGTGATCACAGTATTGTAAGACCAAGAGATTTTGTTCTTTATCACCTTGTTGCATTGGTCCTGCAAGCCTAGCCATAAAAAACACCTCATAACAATACCTAATATCCAATATGTCTGCAGCAAAACACATTTTTCATGTAATCTGACTGTATTGAATCCATATACAGCACAGAAAGAATGACTTGGAACGGGAAGAAAGACAGAACATTGAGCTCTAGGAAAACTCAAAGGAACATTTTATTGTAACATTTGTAATAGAAGTTGAGGAGTTTAGTTTTGCCTCAAGGTGTAACTTGCTCATAAAAGTTCTGGAAAACCTGCTGTGTGTAAGAGCCCTGGCCTATGATGTCAGAATTCATTATGCACACAGGGGCTATTTACAGCCTTGTAAAGTTGTAGATGAGGAAATTGTTGCTGAAATATTGTTTCAAAAGTTTAAAGGTAATCATTCTACTGATGTATACACCTCAGCTGTTGAACAGATCTTTTAAACAGTTCCGTGTAAACTAAAAAAGTCATGTGGCTTGACTTGTAAACATCCACTCCTGTTTCTTCATATGTGTTGAGTATAGAATTATATATATGTATGGGGGTAAATGTGGGGTCTTTATTTTTATTCAAAAGTTATCTGTATAAACCTATAAATTAAGCATATGTATAAGGTGTTCAGAAATAAGACAAACTGAAAGCAATTTTCACTGCCCTCTTTTCACTTCCCATTCAGATACTTAAAAAAAAAAAAGAGGAAGAAAATCAAGAAAAGAGGGAGACAGCAAAGAATTAAATCCAGAAATGAACAAATGTATTTTCAGCTTTCTAAATCTAAAGGTGTTTTATCAAAAAGACTGAAGCATTAGTGAAAATATGTATTTTTTATCAGAACAGCTGTGGATTCATGAAGGCTCATCAAGGATCAAGCAAAATTTGATGCAAAAGTGTTGCTTAGTTTAATGGGTCAGGAGAGTCTGCAGAAACCACTTGAGAAAGCAGTTACTTTGGGTCTGTTACAACCAAGACTGGCAGTGCTCTATTTAAAATTAGGGGAGAAAAACTGTTGACTGTAGAGTATGCTCTGTTTCACTTGATTGCTGCATGCTGTTTTATTCTTTGGCTCTAAGCATTTTAATTGCTACTACAGTGATTTTTCTGTCACCCTGAAAGGTTTTGTGACCAGATGTTATTTGTCAATTGTCCCACAGTAGCTGGCAATAATATAATTACAGAAAGATAGAAAAATGTGCTCAGCCCTAAAAATTAATAGACAATCTAAGCATTTTCCTACTGAATCTTTTTTTTTTTTCAAATATTCCTTCTTACAGCAGTCCAAATGATTTTCTAGCTCTGGATGAGCTAACTTCACAAGCATTCCAGTTGTATTTATTTTTTCTAATGCACTTGTCAGCTACTTCATACTCCACCCCAACTCCTGACAGCAAGACCAATCAAATACCCTCTCATTGTGGTTTCATGGGGAAACAGCTCACAGCCTCAGAAATGGACTTCACCCAATGGCACGAGCCCAAAAATAACCGCACCACTTCCACTTTTTTCAGTGTGCCTGCATTGTTCCAATAGCACTGAGATATTACTACTGATTAACGGTGCTATACAAATAACATGCAAAATGGACGAAAGCTTTAAGTTGCTGGGATTTTTTTCTTGTTTTTACTCATGTTCACAGTAAAATTTCCATCGAGTTCAATAAACTCTGTATACCAGACTAGCACTAACACAGTTTCCTTAACTTTCCTGAATTAGTCCTTGTTTATCGCAGCGAAAATGAGTGGAAAATCAAGACCAAAGGGATAAGAAATAATACTATTATCCTGTCCAGCAAGATTGCTCTGGTTTTAAAGCTGAGATTTAGTTTTAGCATTGGCTTCTTTGGTCACATAAGCTTTTACACCTTTCCTTGGTCTACACAGCCATTTTGGTGACTTCATTTTTCTCTCAATTTTTCATCTCTCTTCCCTCTTTCTGCTGCTGGGCTTGCTTCTTCACCAGATCTAGCCAGGCACAGCAGACAATTTGTCAGCAATTCATGGTACTTAGTGACCTACTCAGATGACAACTGATAACAAATGTCAAGAAGACAAAAGTCCTTCAAATCCGAGAATTTCTCTGTGGCATCACAACATGCAAGTCCCAAAAGGTATGTATGGAGAAGGTGATCAAGGCACAAATCAGGCAAAGTTTTCTCACATCCCTCCAGCTCTGTAAACCAAAGGCATCATCCATTCACCTATATGGAAAATAGTTACCCTGCTGCATCTTTTTCACCTACAGCAGAGATCACCCATGCATCCAGTCTGCCAAGACAAATGCAGTTACATCAGATCTACCTCATGAACAAATATCATTTTCAAAATGGGATGCCTGAGATTTCACCTCAGTGTTGATCCCCCTGACATTACTCAGTAGCTATGTTGGAACTGGAGCAAGCCTCAGGTGAAGAAAACACCAGAGAAGGAAAAATAATTGTACATGGCACTTGTTCCTTTAACACATAGCTAGCCAGTCTGGACTGCACTTGCTAGTGAGTTTATATAAATGTTCTATGTATGTGCTATATGTATGACTATACAAATGTACAAAGTTGAAGGTCGTATGTGTGTGTAAACATGTATGTTTATACCAACATATATAAAATCTTTTATGGTTTTCCATTTAGGAGCTAAGTAATTGATAACAATCCTGTTGCTCCTAACTTTCAGGCAGGAATGTGCCACTTTGCAGGGCTAGGTCCAGTCTCTGAGGAGGAATAACTTTAAAATAAAATTAGAGATGGGTTGAAAAGACAGCCAGCCATTGAGATGTAATCTGAATGTGCACAAATGTCGCTGCTCGTTATTTTTACACCCAGATGTCCTGGTGAGATGAATGGTTCAGAGTGCTACAAGTGCTCAAACTTTTAAAGAAAAGGACATGTCTTCATCCCCAGCACAAGAATTGTATTTCTATGTGAAGCTCAGAAATTTGAATGTGCTACCTCCTGTGAGCCAAATTTCCCCTTGGATCCACACTGTGGATTTCAGGAGTTGGAATAAGTTATGCTTTGTAGAATGAATTAGTTACTGGCAGTTACTGGCAGATTAATCTTCCAATCAGTTGCTTCACTAGCATTCTTCTAGCCTGGAGAAAAGGGCATGTCCTCTTGGGTCTGGTGTTTCTTGGAGTGAGTTTGTAATAAGATTCAATTTGGATGGCAAAAGATGTGATGTTTTCTGTTAAACAGATATGCTCCTGCTCTGTTATGGCCCACAGGTGCTTTTTTTTTTTCTCTGTATTTTTTTGTAAGAACAAGAGGAGTAGAAGAGATAGGAGAAGGAAAAGGAAAGGAAAAAAAAAAAGCCTAATTAAAATAACAGGATTTGACTAAGTACAGGACCTTGTATCATCTGTACCATGTGAAGCAGCAGAGCTGCACTGCCTTCCCTATGGGAAGGCTCTACCTCTCATCCTGTTCACAGCTGTTGTTTCATTTCTTTTTTGGCTCTTTCTTAGGTGTCTCCACAGCCTCCAAGCCACTATGTATGATCTGTTGAAATAATCATATGCATGGTTAGCCATAAGAGTTGTAGGCTACCTGTAGGCTCTCCAGAATGCAAGAAATGAAGCCTCTATCCCACTGTTATTGCCAGGCAGAGCTTCTGGTAAAGGAGGGGACAGGACAGAGATCTGTTTTCATGTGCAGACTGAATCAGAGATTCCACACAATTTTCCCCATGGTGTATTTGTTGTACCACAAGAGCGTCTGTCAATCCCTGCTGCACACCGTAGCCACATTGCCCAGCGGCTGGATATACAACTGGGAGAGGAATCCTCTGCACAGTGATTACAGAGTATATTTCCATGGATGCTTGGGAAGTGCTGGGATAAGATGCAGAAAGCTGTAAGCTCCCAGGGCAGTAATTTGCTATCCTAGCATCTTTCATGCATGACACTGGATTTCTGGGCTGAGAGCTTGAGATAGAGCCAGGTTCTGATCATGAGAACAGTTCCTCCACCCTGGGATCTGCTGGCCAGACCTCCTTCTCACACCTCTGGCCACCTCCTTGTGTCACTCAGCCTGACACATTCCCTCAGTCAGCATGCCTGTGAGTGCATGCCTTGTTGTCTTTGACTGCACAGCAGCTCCCTTCTAATGCACACCCTACTTTGCATCTGGGAAGATCTGTCTTCATGCCCTGCAGTCTACCTCATCAGCAACCTTCAACCAGTAATCAAGAGAAGCACCTGCAGAGAAGAGCCCACTTCTAGCCCAGCTCCACACACTAGGAACTCACTGTTTCACCCATACAGCTTCAGTCCCTTTCCTAGAACTCTGTTCTGCCTGTGCAGGGCTCCCCTCCTCCTTCATGGACTCCTTTTTTGTCTAGCAGTCTAAAAGCCCAGCTTACAGACAGGTCTCACCTGCTAAAAACGAGCTACTACAGCAGTCAGGTACACCATCATTGCATGTAGTGGCACCAGGAAAGACGTACATCTTCACACACACTGGCAAACAAAGGACAATGTTCTCTGAGTGGGAGGATGAAAATATTTTCTTTTCATGGAGAAGAACACGGACAAGGGAAAGGAAAAAAATAAAGGGTAAAGAAAATTTCTCCCTCAAATCCATTTTATTCTATTTTTATTTGCATTTTTGTTTTCCTGAAGGCTGAAGACGAGGAAGAGAAGGAGATTTAACTATATCTAGTGCTGGAAGAGATCCATTGCTTTGCGTGTCATAAACAGCCTTAAAGGCTGTTCGGGTTTGCAGAAGAGGAGGAGTAAAATGACTTCGTGACTGCGTCGACTTGGACATTTTTCTACCTCTTCTCTGGTGCCGTTCAGATGGTTTTGCACACCCAAACAGTCGGAAGCATTTTTCCCTTCCAGCCAGAGCCGGTACCAGGCTGGCTCGGAGAGACCACGGGATAGAAGCAGCCTGCACCCGGGCCGTGCACCGACCGTGCACTACACTGGAGTGTCTGGCTCCCAAGTTCCCCCTTCGGCGATGTCAGAAGGAGCGCCTGGCTCCCTTTTTACAGCCCAGGCCTCGAGCAAGGGGTTTATTTATGTCCACGTAATCTGCACCATCCCCCGCAACAAATCTCACCCTCCCTCTCCCTTCCGTCCCAAACAATAAAAACCTCTCCTCGAAGTTTTAATAAAGACGAACATATAACGTAAGTGTGATGTCAACTTCGTGTTTAAAAGGCATCGCAGGTCTTTATAAGCAGAGGATATTACTCTGCTCTGGGACAAATCCGAGGTGAGAGTTTTCGCTTCTGGAGTGATGTTTAAACCCAGCCTTGCGGCGGGGAGGACCGGGAATGGGGCCGGGGCCGCCCCTCTCCGCCTGTCAGCCTGGGAATTTATTTTCGTGGCAAGAAGCAGACATAGCTGGCGTTATCGGTAGGGATGACACGAGAGCCAAACAAGGGGGCCTTTGAACTCGGAGGGGTCTCACCTCATCGTCTCAAGCAGTGACACAGTTCATCTGAATAGGGCGCGAAAAATATCGATATAGAAGTATCCTTAAAACTGTCCGTCTCCGGAACTGTTGGAGAAAGGCACACAGTGAGGGTGAAGATGGGTGTAGGGGGTGGCGGAGGTCCCGGCAGGTGAGGCGCCGCCGGAGCCCCCATTCCCAGGATCCCAGCGCCACCAAGCGGAGAGGCCGGGCCGGCGCCGCGGGGGCCAGGAGTCCCCCGCCGGGGAGGATCGGGAGCCCCGGCGGCACCCCGGGTCTCCCCTCCTCGCCCGGAGACACTGCGGGAGGGAGGTAGACAGCTTGCAAGGGGCATCATTTCAAAACCCTCACTTTTTTTCTTTTCCATTTTTTGCACCTCTGCTGCGATGGAAGAGCTGGGTCTACCATGCCGCAGAATCCTAATGAGTTTTGGAAAGCAAGCAATAATGGTGTATGTGCTGTGGCAGTGAAAGTTAAAAAAAAGAAAACAAAAAGAAAAAAAAAAGAGAGAAAAAATAAATCATGAGGAGGGCTTTTTGGCCCGGACTCCATGATTCCGAAAGGTCAATGGTATCACTTTGACGTTGATTATGTAGCGGTTCTGGTCTCAAGTCTGCTCCCCTCCCCTCCCAGCGTGGTGTGCGAGGATTGTATTTGAAAGGGAGGAAGCAGATACCGAAAGTGATGGCTGATGAATTGTCTAAACCCTTCAGGGACGTTTCTTGCGGGGGCTCGGAGGCAGCTCATCCATAAAAGCCTCCCGGATGAAGGAGGGAAAGAGAGAAAGGGTGATGGGAATGGGGGGGACATGGACCCCGGAGGCACCACTGCTCCCCCCTTCCCTTTTGATCTGGTGGAGGATTGTAGCAGACACAAGGCTTTGGAGGTATCGGTGTAAAAAGGTGTGTATGGAGCGGGGAGAGGCGGGGAGATGCAGCCTGTAAAACCACACACACACACCAGGGGAAAAAAAATATTTAGAACAGGCTTTACGGTTTCCTGCCCCTGCACCTCGAACCGGCCCTACTGAGGGTCGCCGAGGCTGGAGGTGGCGGGCCGCGGCCGCAGCAGCCGCGGCCGGCCCTGGCAGGCTCGCTACTGAGGTGCGATCTTGGATTATTACTTTTTTCCAAACTATGTTCGTAAATCATGTAATAATCCGGCACTCAGTAACTCGGCCCTACCTTTCACTGGGTCGTTATGTTTTATGGGCTTTACTTAAAAATTAATGCAAACCTCTCACGAAAAGAGAGGGGGGTACGGAGCGGGGAGGTGGGAAGGAGGAAGGGAACGAGCGGGGAAACCTGCTCTTGATTAGTGCCTTCCCCGGCAGCGGGGCTGGAGCTGCGGGAGAGCCGCGCTCCGCGGCCCGTGGGTGAGAGGCGAGCAGGGTCTCCCGGCGGGGCCGCGCTGGTAGCTGCGCGCATCTCTACGAATCCTTCTTCCTCCGAAATTCAAACAAACCCACACACCCTCCGATGCTACCAATGTGCCTGTCGTCCCAGTCAGCCCTTGCGAGGGCTCCCCCCCGGCTGCCCACCCGTTGTCTGGCGCGAGGGCGTCCCGCGGAGCTTTCCACGCGGGTTTCTGCGGGAAGGGGATGCCGCCCCGCCGGAGGTGGCGGCGGCCAGAGGGGTCGAGGTGTATTCCTGGCGGAGCAGCGGGGAGCAGGGAGAAAAGCGCAGCCCTCCACCAGAGCCGGGGGCACTGCTGGCTTTCTCGCCCCACTGAAACTATTTATCTGCTCCAAATGGTATGGAAAGTAATTAAGGTCGGCGCACTTATGAAAATTATTGACAATGTCTAAAGTCAGAAATCTCATTTGATTGGAATGTAAACTTGGGCGGGGGAGAAGCCAGTCAAAAAGGTACCGTGTGTTCAGATCTCGGGCCAAAGCGTGTTTGCCCTTATTCGCGGCTGTCAATGGGGTATGCAGAGCAGGACTGGGAGAGGGGGGGCTTTTCCTACAGCCTTGCAGAGACACGATGAATCCCTACAAGGGCTGCCGCTATTATTTTTGTACTGGCGCTGCTGGCATTTGCGCGACCTTTTACACTGAGATGTGTAAAAGGATGTGCAGAGGTCGGCATGTGCAGGGGCGGAGGGTATAGGCTCCAACACCCATCTCTTTTGCAGATTCCTCTCGGAGGTCTGCCTGAGCCTTCAGCCTGTCTCCTTCCCGGGAGCGCGGCAGAACCTCCACCTGCCCGGAGCCGCCTGCTCCGCTGCCGTCGCCCGGCTGCCCACACTGCGCCAGGACCTCGTCTATGCTCTGATCTCGAAACACCCCGCTTCTTATTTTACCCCGCGCTTGTCACGTTTTATTTACACCGACAGAGGATGCTCGGAGACAAAGGAGTATTTTTTTTTCTCTACGTCAGAGATGTTTTATATTTTTGGAAGGGTTGTGTTTCCTTTTAAAGAGGTGACCTATATCCTGACCGCTGTAGGGGGTTTATTTTGATGCTCCGGGAAGTTCAGTTGGAGCTGTGCAGAGCTGGGAGGGGCTAAAATCTTTAACATTGTTATCTGGTATAGGAAACGCAAAGTCTACCCACAAAAACACTTGGTGGAAGTACTCGGGGGCTGAGCTGACTCTTACAAAACAGACGCATGTGAAGGTTTAATCGCCGCGATGTCCGAGCAGCTCCGGTAGGCTGCTGCAACACCCATATTATCTGCAGGGCGTCCAGGTGCCTTCCATCAGTAGGAGAACCTGCTTTATCCCATCCCATATCTGGGGATCCCCTTTCTCTTCTATCCCATCAGCCCGAGACCGCGGGGAAAGCACAGAAGGGCGCTCGGGATAGACTGCCCACTGGGTACCGGCAAACCATCAGCACAGCCCCGCGGCTGGGTGGATATCAACCCTGCGTTTAGGGAACTCAGGCAGAGCGCGGGCACCTCAGGTTCACAGGGCGTCTGTCTGTCATGGTTCCCGTGCAATGATGAGGCTGGAGTGGGACGCAGGGGTTGCAGGCATCCTTGGGGGTGGAGGGCTGGGAGGGCTGAGGGGTTAACATTGCAACAAAACCTTAGGTGTAGGTGTTCCCCGGAAAGTTTAAACGCTGAGAAACTCTTTTGCAGCCGGTTGAAGAGACCAAACGGCTGTGAAAGCGGGACCTGTCCGGAGAAAGGGGGAGGGGGCGGAGGGGGGCGGATATTTTCGCGTCCCCGGCGTTCAGTGTTCGCATTTCCCCTCCGCAGGGTCCTCCGGTCCTTGAGGCCCAGGGAGTACCGGCTCCCTGCGGGACGCCCCCAGGAGCCAAGGTTCTGCGTGTCCAGCGTGGGAGAGTTGAGTGGAGACTCCCCACCTGCTGAGGCCGATTTTCCCCCGGCAAACACTTCCCTAAAGGCAAGTAGAGTTTGCCCTTCGGCTGGCTTCTCGCCCAAACTTTGTTTCTCGCCTGGTCTTTCTCTCCGTCCTCGGGCAATGAACAAAGCTCTCCCGACCGTGAGAGTTGTGTAG
The DNA here is from genome assembly GCF_003984885.1 of Neopelma chrysocephalum. NCBI lineage: Eukaryota > Metazoa > Chordata > Aves > Passeriformes > Pipridae > Neopelma > Neopelma chrysocephalum. The sequence continues at coordinate 30,318,970 of NW_020897690.1, read as the reverse complement.
CAGAGAGGAAAGGGAAAGGTGCGGCCCTGCTAGTTTACGATCACCACGTTCATGGAGGTGTCCTAACCCAGAGTTAGCTTCCCCCCACATCCAGACATGGATGAAAAATTTCTTAAAATATCCTCGTGGAAAGTCATCCAAACCCGTGGCGATACCCCAGGTAACTCCCTCGAAAATTTCACGAGAGGTGCCTGTTATGTGCACAGGGAGCATGTCTGATGATGCTTTTGGGGTCAGGCTGGGGTTTTTTTCTCACAAGGCGAGGTAGGCCCTCGCGTTTGTAGGCCCTCCTGAATGTCCTTGTCTGCCCTTGAGATGGGAGGTGTCTCAACCTCTCACATTGCCATGATCATCTCCCTTTTTCCTCTGCCTCGGGATCCTCTTCAACAGGAGCTGGGAAGAAGGGTCCTGATGGTAGCCTTGGGAAGATGTCTATAAAAAGAGTCACTCCTGCTGCCCATTGAGTATACGCAAAGAAAAAAAAGAAAAGGGGGGGGCGTAAAAAAAAAGCGGAAAAACCTCTCCAAACAAACAACGGGAACGCACGGCTACTGCCAGAGGTCCCAAGAAGTCAAGAGGTCCCGGGAGCAGTACAAAGGACGGGACAAGACCGCTGCGAGTCCCTTCCCATCCCTGCCTTTCTGCTCCCTCAGCCGCAGCGGGACTGCCACCCTCCCAGCCCCCAGAGTGGTCGCTCCGAGCCGCCGGGGACGGGTGCCGGGCGTTCCTCTGCGGCCGCTCGACTCCTTCCAGCTCGTTAAAATGCCCGCATGCCTCTCATGCGGAAAGGGATCTCTGTCCGTCGCTGTGGATGGAGATCTAAATCCAGGCACCCTGAAACTGACAGTTGGAGGGAAATCCTCCAGGGCTTAAGGAAACGCACTTTTACAATACTGAAGGGATTTGTTTAAGTTTCAGTCTCGGCTTTAATTGAAAAAACGCTTCTCATCTGCAGGACCTCAGAGGAGAGGAAAGAGCCTGAAGCACGCAGTTAAAAAAAGAGAGGAAAGGGACAGAAAAAAAACAAAAAGAGGGGCGAAAAAAGGACTCAAAGATAACCGTAAACATTTATCTTTCATATTTGCCTCCCATTTTCTTAACTGGTTTACTTTAACTTATTTCATTTAGCCCACGAAGCAGAGGGGACTGTGTTATGAACATGAAACTGAAACCGCAATAATGAAGAGATTTCCTAGAATAAAAACTATGATTATAGAACAACATCTGAGTAACCAAATCTGCCAAAAAGTTTAATTTCCGTATACTCTGGTAAAACAAACCAGTTGTGCTCCGAAACTGGGATCAGCTCAGAAATGGATACACCAACCAAAATAAACATCTCCACCAAACAGCAAATGCACTTCTGTTTAATCATAGGCAATTTAAACCATCTTTTAAAGCCTCAGGATCATGTTTAGGAGACTTCCTAATGCCATGTTTCAAACAAGCGTTGCTGCGAAGAAGAAGACGTTGCTAACAGGTAGAAGGCGGCTGATTGAATGTGTTACCCCACTGTTCTCGTATCAGGACTCCGTCAAGTCGCGATTGAAGCAGCGCTCGTCTTTCTGCCACAGGGCTGCCCTTCTCGGCTTTGTTTCATTGTGTGTCCATCTCGCACCGCTGAGAAACCAATGACACCCTAGTGTATCGTGACATCTTGTGCTGGGAGTAAATGATTCTTCCTGCTCGACTAATATTAATGATTGAAACGAACTGTCTGAAACGGGGGCAGGTTAGAGTGATTTACAAGCAACGACCTTCCCCCTTGTCTTTAATGCCTTCGGTCTGCCAAATATCGCAGAAATTACTTGGACATGTCATCCAAAGGTGACATTTAGACAGACATCCCGCCGAGGAAGGCGAAAAAGCACCCTCACTTGCCGATCTAGAGCGAGGAAGATGTTTGTATTTAAAAACACGGATATTAAAAAATAAAAAAAAAAATCAGAATAGGTCGTTACAATGAGATCAGGAATCGCATGTTGGCCTCCCTGACCTTCGAGAAAACAACAGGGGGAAAAAAGATAAAATAGATAGATAGATAGATAGACAGGCAGACAGATATTCGTCTGCTTTTTGTTTTGTTTTATTTCTTTTTTTTTCAGTGGAAACAATTTAAATAGATGCCTCAAGGAAGGTAAACATGGTCTATCGACCGGGCGATTATTTTTTCTATTAAAAATGTGTCGTAAACATTGCCGGGCTTGGTAGTGTTTTTCTTAGCTGATCCTCAGATACAATCAAGCCATTTTCGGACACATTCCCATGTATGTAGCAGTGGTGATCTGGAGGAAGCTGTCGACGCCTGTTCAGTTAATTTAGGTTTTCTTTGTCTAATTACTGTGGAGCTTAGGGAAAAGGAGCCGGGCTCAGGGCAGTAAACTGACACTTGGGCTCTGTGTGTGGTATCCAGGCAAAGTTTGATGGAAAAAGCCTGCTTCCACTCAACTGCAGGTCACTGTCTGGGACCAGCCCCACCCCCTCCCTGCCCGTACCCACCAGCGAGCTCTCAGCACGGAGCTGCGCTGGAGACAAACGGACACACAGACACACACACAGAGCACTGCAGGCACGCTGACACGTCGTCCCGCTCTGTCCACGTCCTTCCCACCCCCGTGCCTTTGGTCCAGCATCCCTGTCTGCTCTGCCTCTTTTCCTGCCGCTGTCCTCCTTGCGTCTCCAGTTCGATCCTGGAGCCTCCTCCATCATCCGAGAGCAGGCCTGTGCCTCCGCCGGCCCCTGTCCTCCCTGCCCCCTCCGGCGCCCCGTTTCCTTCGGCAACTGGCGTTTGCCAGCACGCGTGACCCACCCGTTGCACCGGGCAGGCGTCCCCGGGGGGTGTAGGGAGGGTGCATCTCTGGTCCTCGGACTCTGCCCCTGTTGCTCTGTAAAATGAACGGCGTTTTATAGGACTGTGGGGGTGGCAGGGGGTAGCGAAAAGTCTTTAAAACCAGTTGTATAGCAGGCTTGAGAAGCAGCAAACACTGCTGCCTCGGGCTCCGGAGGGTGGGCGACCCCCGCATATACATCTACGCCCGCACACGGCTGCGTCAGCGCCCGTGTGACCCGGGGTGCACCGGCAGAGCTTCGGGCTTGCAGTCGTTCGACTCGCCCCGGGGCGGTGCCGGGGATCAGAGGGCAAAGAGGTGCCTGTGGGGCCACGGGAAATCCGGGGAGGCAGTAAGCGGGACCAGTGCGGGGCCGGCAGCGGGAGCGAGCCGGGGATGGTGCCGCAGCAGCAGCGGCAGCCGCAGCAGCGCCTCCTGCCCAGATGACGGGTGGACAGAGGCCAGCTGGAAAGGGGGTGGTCTCTTTCTCCCCCCTCTCGCTCCCCCTCTCCCTCTCTCTATCTCTGCTGATTTCTCGGCCGGATTCAGGGGAGTTGGGGGGAAAGAGAAAAAAATAATAGCAAGATTGAAGGAACTGATAGGCTGTCGCGCTGTGCCTTTTACGCAAGAAAAAAGTATATATTAAAGAGTAACAGTGCGGAAGAGATTGGAGAGGGGGGCTCTTGCGCTTCCTCTCCTTACCGGATTAGGCAGCGGGATGGTCCCCAGGTGGGGGTCAGAGAAGGAAGCGGAGCGGCGCTGAGTGGAGCCTCCACGGGCGGCGCGGCGCAAGGAGGGAGGGGGCCGGACCAGGGCCGGGGCCGGGGCCGGGCCGGTCCATCCCGCCCAGTGCCTGGCTCCGGCGGAAAGCAGAGGAGCCATTGCGCAAGGGACCGTGGGGAGGGATGCGCAGGGCGCTGCCACAACCCCACCGCCGCCCGCCGCGCTGAGGAGCTGCCCGGAGGACAGCAGCTCCCACCGCCCCCCCTTTCTCCCCCTGCGGGGCACCCCCGCCCCGGTACCCACCCCACTCGGCTCCCCCCCTTCCCTCCCAGCCTCACCCCACCCTGCCCCATTCCCCTCCCTCCGCCAGATGACCACCGAGAGCGGGCAGCAGCGGCTGGAGCCCCCCGTCCCTCTCCGCTCCTGCAGCCCGGCTCCCGGAGCTCTCCAGATGAGCCGGCCGCCCTCCTCCGCCCTGGAGACCTCCACCTCCTCTTCCTCCACCTCCACCTCCTCCTCCTCCTCCTCCTCCTCGGCGGCGGCGGCGGCGGCGTCCTCCAAGAGCAAGAAGGCCAGCTCGGGGCTGCGGCGGCCCGAAAAGCCCCCCTACTCCTACATCGCCCTCATCGTCATGGCCATCCAGAGCTCACCCTCCAAGCGCCTGACCCTCAGCGAGATCTACCAGTTCCTGCAGGCCCGCTTCCCCTTCTTCCGCGGCTCCTACCAGGGCTGGAAGAACTCCGTGCGCCACAACCTCTCCCTCAACGAGTGCTTCATCAAGCTGCCCAAGGGCCTGGGCCGCCCGGGCAAGGGCCACTACTGGACCATCGACCCGGCCAGCGAGTTCATGTTTGAGGAGGGCTCCTTCCGACGGCGGCCTCGCGGCTTCAGGAGGAAATGCCAGGCGCTGAAGCCCATGTACCGCATGATGAACGGGCTGGGCTTCGGGGCCTCCATCCTCCCACAGGGCTTCGACTTCCAGGCGCCCCCCGCCTCCCTCGCCTGCCACTCCAACGGCTACAACCTCGACATGATGCCCAACGCCATGGCCAGCGGCTACGAGGGACTCAGTGGCGGCCACCACGTCCCACACATGTCTCCCAACCCCGGCTCGACCTACATGGCCAGCTGCCCGGTGACTGCCAACGGGGACTACGGCCCCGACAGCAGCAGCAGCCCCGTGCCCTCCTCGCCGGCCATGGCAAGCGCTATCGAGTGCCACTCTCCCTACACGAGCCCTTCGGCTCACTGGACAGCCTCGGGGGCCTCGCCCTACATAAAGCAGCAGGGCCTTCCCGCCGCCAACGCCGCCTCCTCCGGCATCCACTCCAGCGTGCCCTCCTACTCCCTGGAGCAGGGATACCTGCACCAGAGCCCCCGCGACGACCTCTCAGGTAGGGACCCGGAGGGACGGCGGGGGCGGTGGGGAGTGCGGCGCCGGCGAGAGTTTTCACTGGCGACAAAGGTTTCGCGCGGGGAACCCCAGACCACCACGGTGTTGGAAAAAGAGGTGCATTGTCTGCAAGAGGGAAAAAAATACGCGTGGGTTGGAGCTGTTCTGCTTCGGAACAGGGGGGGCTGTCGGGGGGTAAGCGGTGGGTACGGCTGCGAGTATCCCTCCTTCTTGCCCAGAGCCAAGAAGGAGCAGTTCGAGGAAAGCCAGGCTCGTGCCGGCTTAGTGCCGGCTCGATCGCGGCTCACATGTCCCCGTCCCGGTGCCGGCGACATGTGCGCGGCGGTGAGAGCGGGGTTCGCCCAGACGCCCCAGGCTGCGGCTTCACTTCGCGGAGAGCGCCGCCGGGCATCGCCGCCGCCTCGGTAAACCGCGCTCCGCAGAGACGCGTCGCGGGAGTAATCAAATAAAGGCGTCAAATACTACCCTCTAAACCCTGCGGGTAAAAAAAAAAAAAAGTAAGAAGAAAAAACCCCTAACACCAAAACCACCCGCTTATCTTAAAAAATGCTAGAGAGATTAAAGCGGATGGAGTATATTTCTGCAACTGGAGGGAAAGAGCTTTCTAGTCTCTGTCTCCCACCCCCTCATTCCCCCACCCACCCACCCCGGCCAGTGATTACAGACAAAGTCTGTTCAGAAATATCTGAGCACAAAAATGGGTAAAAGATGTTGGGCTCTTACGGGGAATTTTTCCAAACAGCCCTTTTAAACGTGGGTCCCAGAGGTTAAGCAAACAAAGACAGTCTGGGCTGGACCACACCGAAGAGGATTTTAGCCTGACTTAACCCCTATGAGAGCGGGGTCTTGTTCAATTTTATGGGAATTTCAACAAGTAACAAATACAGGCGACCCTCAGCTCTGGGTCCCCTCCCGCCCCCTCCCTGGACTCCTGTCAATCACTTTCCTGTCCTTCTGCGAGAGCCAGAGTCTGCCCTGGCCTCCTCACAGTCTGCTGTCGCCGTGGGGAGGGCGAGCCGCCGGGCAAGTCCCTTTGCCATCATCGCAGAAGGGACATGGGCTGACAGGGGAGACCAAGCGATTGCAAATTTTTCTCCCTTAAAAAATAATAATAAAAAAAGATTTAAACCCCTCAATAGCCCTGATGTGTCTTCTGGGGAGAGGCGGCTGCCAAGCTGATGACCGTCCTACCAGCGTTACGGCACAGAGGAGTGCGGGGACCAGGGGCGTCCCCAGGTGGGCTCCTCCGTGCCTACAGCGCTCTCCTGCTGAGGTTTAAACCAGCTTTTCTGAGATATAGGCCATCCTTCCACGTGCTTTTTAGGGCAGAAGCGAGAGGCCAGTGGGTTCACAAGGGCATCCCCCACCGAACTACGTACTTTCACCGTTAGGAATTTCTGCTTTGGTTTGTTGTTTTTGCTTGGATTTTTGTTTTCTTTTCCTTTCTTTGGTCTGTTTCCCTCTGTTTGCTTTACTCTTTGCGGCCGCACAGTCCGCCACGCAGTGCCCATGGGGCCCACGCGTGGAGCGGGAGTGGGACTGGCACGGGAAGCGGAGCTGGGAGGCAGCTGCCTCCTCCTCCTGCCAGACACTGAGGTAAGAAAGCTGATTCCTAGAAGAGAAATTTTCATCCAGAAGCTGCCCAAGAATACGCTTCTGAAACAAAATGCAGAGGGAGAGAGAGCAAGGGTTCTGGTCCCCCCGGACCTTCCACTGTGGTTTCCGAGGTCGGGGAAACCAATTATTTCTGTTCAAGGGCGGATATAAACTCAGACGGACCGTTGGACACTTTCTTAACGCCGACGACGAGCGTCCGTTTCCAGTAGCTCAGATTTATTGCCACCACTTTGCAAAACGGGGTTTCTCTGGTTATTTTCTACATCTTCATCATCTGGGCCTACGAATTTAGTGCAAGCCACTCCCAGCTCTTGATTCACTGAAAACCCCAAACCAACCCTTTATTTTTTGCGGGGATCCAGTTCTTATTAGTGCGTGATACATAAAATGTCTGTGGCGTAAACATTTTAGAAGAGTGAAAGGAGATGCGTAAAAAAGAATCCGAGCTCTTTCATTTGTAATTATAACCAGCAATAATCTTTCTCCCTCTCCGCACAAAAGCAGCATCAAGTGAATTTCACCTTTCCCTTTCTCTTAGTTAAATGCAAAGCAAATTCGGTGGCAATCGCTGTCGATCGGTCAATAATCCTCTACCCATGACAGCGTCAGGGCGGACTTAAAACCTCGAATTTACGTCAGACCCAAGTATAAGAGAGGAAAAAATTGGAAACAGGAGGCTTGGTTCTGCTAAAAGGATTTTGAAGCTGGGGGGTGGGGGGAGCCGAATTTTTTTCGCACACTATTAAATCCTGCTAAATTATTGAATCAGGATTGTAATAAAGTGCCCCAGCTTATGGTGAGCATACCAGCAGGGTTATTAGAAAGCCGAGGAAATCCAGCGAAATAATCACTTTTATAAAGTGAGCTCTGCGGGGTGAAGGAAGGGACAATGCCGGAGGAGACGGGCTGTGCGCGCCACCGGCCGCCGCCGCCAAAGGGTTCGGCTCCGCCATCCTGAGGAAAACCGGGGACGTTTCCCTCCTGTTTTTTTTTCTTTTTTTCTTTCCTTCTTTCTTTCTTTTTTTTTTCTTTTTTTCTTTTTCCCCCTCCTCCTACCCCCTCCTTCTTCTCTTTTGCTGCTTTTTTTTTTCTTCCCTTGACCCTCGGTCATATTTGACAGGATGCCGCTAGCCGAGTTTGACATCCACACGCCAAACCAAACCCCTCTCTGGCTCTACCCTGCGGGCCTTGCTCAGGCCGGATCCAGTAGGAACCCTGCCAGACTAAAGATCCCAGCACGGTCCTACGGCGCGGAGTGTTGGGGGTGGGGTGATGTTTCCCATGCCGTCCCATAAAGGCTGCCTTAGGCTGTGGGAAATTAAAATGGGAATTTGCAAGGTCATTTACATGTCGGTGCCACAGATGAACTTTGCTTGTTGTTATTGATGAACCGTAGGGTGTATCTTATGTTTATGAAAACACGCAGGCGAAAAGGCGTGCACGCTCTTACAAACACATACATAAATAAATACTTACTGTATCAATACACAAATGGATCGTGATTGGAACTCAATCTTCAACCGTTAAAAGCAAAAACCTTTCAGGAACGGGATAGGGAGGGGGGGAGAGCGAGGAAAGATGGGAATCAGGTTTAAATGGCTGCGACGCGTGCAGGAAAACACGCAGGTGGCATCGTCTCCTCGGGCGCACACACACAGACACAGACACAGACACTCCCTCATCTACCCCACACGCAGAGGGTAACTCTACACGCTGGTAACTACGCGGGCAGAAGGGCAGACAGGCAGCAGTGCGTGTGTGCCCACGCAGGAGGGATGTTCTGAGATACACGTGCGCCTGGGACGCGGCCGGGCACATGTCCGTGGGTATCCACCTCCGCATGCCTTCCTCTCCTCAGCCTGCGTGCCACACGGTTGTATAGTTTAGAACCTCCCCGTAGAGCAGGCACGCGGACTCGTACGAGCACGGGTGCAGCCCCGAGCCCCGCGGGTGATGGGGGACTTCGGGCAACTCACGTCCCCTCCTCGGTCGGGGCTCTCTGCCCTGCAAACGGGGCAGGCTCTGCCCCGGAGGAGAGTCCAAGTCAACTGCCAGGAAAGCCAAAGAGGAGTTACCAAACCTTGCAGGGGGGAGCCGAGACCGGGGATAAGGAAGCGGTGTGCCAGCCCTATGCAGGCAGCCTCTCCTCCCTGCGGGTGTGGGAGAAAGGGCTCTCCGCCCGGGCAGAGCTCTCCGACTTCTGAGCAGCTCTTGTTATTTCCTTCTCTTGCAGTGGGACTGCCTCGCTATCAGCATCATCCCTCCCCAGTGTGTGACAGGAAAGATTTTGTCCTCAATTTTAACGGCATTTCTTCTTTTCACCCATCCGCTAGTGGATCTTACTACCACCATCACCACCATCAAAGCGTCTGTCAAGACATCAAGCCCTGCGTGATGTGAAGGCAGCGCTCCAACAGAGACAATCAGGTGGCGTTGAACAGAGCCGAGGTATAGACGGACCACCGAAGATTAAATATATTGTGCACTCTGATAGCATTGATAGTACACGAGTCACTTAGCAAAATTACCAAAGGAAGCAGTGTTTTCGGTCCCACTCCATCCCTTGCAGGACACGTGCATCCGATATAATGCTCCAAAGCTCTTACTAAAAGAAAAATGCCTTGTGTGATGTTTTGCGTTAGGGGAGACGTAAGTATCCTTATGCCGCCTTAATCATAAATCGCCTTTCTGTGATCTAAAGTATCGAGCATTGGGAAAGGGAACAATTCGTTATATTTTTATACCTGAGAGTGTATTTGAATTGGAAAAATAAATCTCTCAGCTCAGCACCTGCGAGGACTACCCCTTCCGTTACTGCGTTAGCAGGAAATTTGCTCCTTTATTTTGTTTTCTCCCCGAACCCCACCAAGGACACTTTGTATGGACTTCAGCACCGACTAGTTGATATTATTAAAACAGTGTTGTTTAGCCATTTCGTGTATAGACTTTAAGAAAAGTTCATTTTTTTTTCCAGTATTGCAGCAATACAACGTTTTGTTTTTTATTTTTACAGAAGTTGTTTTCTACCACAATATTTTTAAAAAATTATTTTAAATAAATCTCGTGTATACTCACACACTATTGCTTTAAAAGGAGAATATATTTGCACTTATGTATTCTTTTTACAGTTTGCCAAAATATTTTGATGTAAAAATTTTTTTCCAATAAAATGTATATAAACGACTATCACTGGACAGGCACTTATGTTCCCCCGGCTCCCTCTGAGAAAATTCTTCCACCCCAGCATCCGAGGTCGTTAAAGATGCAAGCCCACATCCCCCAGCCGCTGGAAGTGGAGGAGGAGAGCGAGTGGTTGACCCGAGGAGGCCAGTGTCATGGTTTTTGGACTGCACCTCCTGCCCTCACCCACTTCCCACCCTGCTATGCCCCGCTGCTGGATAGATTTTGAATTAACCGGGGTAGAGGACACAGAACCAGGAGAGTCCGGATTGCGTGCTCCTCTCTTCGAGGACCTGTCCAGGTCCGAAACACCCTCTCTGCTGTTTAGGGATGCCTCCAGGTGTCCCCGTGTCCCCGTCCCACATAACCCCCTCGAAGTTCCTCTGTGCCCGACGGGACTTTGCCAGGTGAGGGGCAAGAGCCCCTGTGCAATGTGATGTTGGACCCGGAAAGGTATGTCACGGGTGGGCGGCGAGAGGGATCCGCCATAAAATCGTGGCTTGATAAGGGCTGGGGGAAGCGCCGAGAAACGGTGTGGCCAGCGAACCGGGCCGGAGGGGAGAGAGAGGAAAAAAGTAACAAAAGAAAACTTTAAAAAGGCCCCCGAAGCACCCTAGGCAAAGCAACCCTTGTGCCCACGATGCCAACGTGCCCCGTGGATGGCAAGCGGCCAAGAGCCGGAGCCGGGAGCCGGGAGCTGCTGGCCCGTGCATCCTGCAGACGGTCATGGCCGCCCCGACCACACGGCTGGGGAATGCCCACGGAACCCACCTCGCTTCGGCCCGGCGAGTGACCAGGAGCGCAGCCCTGCGCGGCCCCACCGTCGGGTGAGGCCCCCCCCCTGCCCCCCCCCCGAGCAGCCCGTCCCGTCCTACGGGGACAGTCGCCCCGGCGTGCCCCGCCGCCCGATTCTGTCCAGCCCCGCGCCCGGACGCTGAAAACCGGGAGAGTTTCAGTAAAATGCTACATGCATACGTGCACGCGTGTATATATATATATATATATATATATATATATATATATGCGTACACACACATACACACATATATAAAATTATATCTTTGTAATAATACATCGAGATAAGACTCTTCATCTTTTTAAATACACATTTGTGCTCAGACATGCCCTTTTCTTCCCCGGCTTCTCAGGGGCTGTGATAAATTATAAAGTCAGTTTCAGAGTTTGCTCCGACCACAGTGCTGTGTTTACATTCTTTCCGAGGCAAGCCTGCATGGTCGTAATTTATATCCTAAACACTTGAACGTAACTTGTTTACACAGGAATGACAGGACCTCAAAGAGAAAAAAACTGCCTTTCCCTCCCCGGTGGCCGGGCGTGGGGCTCCAGTGCCCTCCAGCGGCCCCTGCCCGCAGCGGCGCCCCGACCGCCTGGCTGCGGACAACCCCCTCAGCTCCGCGGCTTCACCCGATGTTGTCATGTCGATTTTTATTTTCTTTTAATTATATTTTTCCGCATCTTTTGAGTGCTGTTATATCCCAGAAAACGTGAGTAATGCTCACAGTGGCTGTTCTCCTAAGAAAGGGGAAGGATTTGCTAGGGTACACTTCTGTTTTGGGCTTCTGTATTCTGCTTTGGTGTTTTAAGATTACTAAGGTTCTCTTTTTCCCGTTAAACCTTCCCAAACAAAGGACGTTTCAGAACCAGTACTCTTTAGATAACAATATGTTTCTGGATGCTGCCAGTAAAATGAACTCAACCTCTTTCTTCTGAATTTAAGGGTGACTTAAATGGCAGGGAGGGAAAAAAAGCCGACAGATTTTTAAGTTAATTTGATCTGATTTTGTTTTGATATTTGATTTTATTGTAGTACCTTCTACCCTAGGAATTCAGCTCTTGTTTAGTCTAAAGAACTCCAGTGGTTGCAGAGCCAGTGAGATTCAAGACCAAGAGCTATGCCACTGCAAGAATGAGGTATTTACATTTTAGCCTTACAGTTAAAAATTCTCTGCATCTTTTAACATTTGTTAACAACCATTGAACATGTCCAAGTACTTCATATTTCAGAAAAAGAAATTCTCTGTTAGAGATGCAGCACGCCGAGACTTCTAATCAGAGCAATAGTGATGCAGTACTCATCTCTGAGACTTGCAGAGACTTACAGTATCAGAGAACGTATCAGAGAAAGCTGAAATTTCTAGTGTTATAACAAAACCAAAAATCTAGATCTGTATATTTAGTCTGAGCATTGTGAAAGATCCAGGAGGGCAGACCTGAAGTTGAGCATGCATTTACTAGTCACCCTGTAGGGAAACCTGTAGTTGCTATGCTGAAATGAGCATCAGGTGGTATAAAACATGGGAAGGTCTGTGTCTCTCTAGCTCTCGGTTGTTGCACTTTTCTCTGACAATAGTCTATTCTCTTCCTTTTTGTATCTTCATTCTTTGCCTTCTAACATGTCCCTGACTGCTTTGTTCTCTATGTTTGGATTGTAAGACACCTAAGTGGGACTTTTTTTTTTCTTTTGCAGTGCTGTAGTACAAGTAGCACCCAGCAACAGTCACATACCTCCATTGTGTCTGAAAACATGGTCACTGCTGACTTTTAGCCTAGGGCTTCAGCTCTTACAATCACTTTGTCCTCACGGGTGAGCACAAAGGAGGATGAGAGCAGAGAGTTTCTAGGTACACTTCTGGTCTATCCCAATGAAAAACTTGCGTATCCAGAAAGCCACGTTAGCTTTTCCAACCAGATCAGTTGTTCTAATGCATTAGTAATGTGTCTCCTGCAAACCTCGCCTCCCTAATGACCTTGGACTGCCACAGCTACAAGAAAGCTACAACTAAATTACAAATACTTAGTCATCCAGCCTGATGGCATAGCTCACATTTGGTGAGGTGCTGAAGCAAATGGATTGAACATAGGCTAATCCAAACATTTCCATTATTAGAACACACTAGGCAGAGTCTCCGTGGGATGGGAATGAAATCACGCTGGAGCGCCTCAAACAGTTTGCATGTGATCTGCTATAATCTTACATATATATTTTCTCCATTCTCTGGTTTCATCACAGTCTTACTGCCTCAGTGGAGGGATTTTGCTTGTGAGGGTGTTTATATTACACGGAAAAAACCGCACTCAACCACTTGAAAGGTGGGATAATTTGAACAATAATTTTAGCATTGGCAAAATTAGCCAAATGCTGATATCTTATGTGGGATGTCGAATTTCTAGTTGGTAGTTGACCAAAGCATTCTTTAAAAGAGTCAGTTTATCAATCCCATTAAATCTTCTTGCCCATTGTTCTATTAAGACCAACATCAGATTTATATCTTGCTGTGTTTTGGCTCAGCTGGCAAAGCACTTTTACCCAACACCACATTTTCAGTTTAGTGTGAGAGTTTTAGCCTGCTTTGGAGGCAAAGAAAAGTAAAGATTTTTATTTTTTTTTTAACTCAATAACAATAACCCTGATTTTATTGAACTAGAAAGATTTGCTCATAATATATACATGAGGTAATATTTAAATAAGACTGTTCAATAAAATGCTAGGTATGTCACTTAGGCCCCGAGAAAGCAAAGTGCTGTTTTCAATTATAATTTTAATATACCTGAGCCCATGAGTACTCCCATTAAAGTCAATGGGATTATGCAGATGCTTAGGGTTAAAAGTGCTTTGCTGGAGATGGATGATAGGACTAGAATTAAACACTACAGGTTCCTCCTATATGCTGCAGCTGAGCTCTGTATAAGAAAAGGAGTAGAATATACCTGATTCATATACAGATGAAAATTAATTCAAAACATACTCCAGTTTTGAATAGAGATGTATTTTACAAAACCTGCTGGCATTAATCTGCATGAAATACTGCCTTAGCTAATAAGAACACCCGGGCTTTATTTATATATTGAGCCATTTGATAGATACAAATGAAGAAAGAGGTAAATAGAAGCCAACATATTTTTGAATAAAAGCCCAGAGGTTCTTTCAGAGTTCAATGATCTTTGTGTCTAGATTATAAAGAATTCAGAGCAGCTTCGTGTGACTTGCCAACTACTGAATAGAGCCCCAAAACATCTGTAATATTAAACAACTTCAAGCCTCTTTTTTATGCTTGTTTTCATCCACCAGTGATTTATAGAAATCTATTGGCTTCTCCACTGGTCTTTTCTAAAAAGAAATATGCAGAGAGGAGGAGGAGGTTTTAAAATTTCTTGGGACATCACTACCAAACTGCAGCTGGAAATTAGAGGTATTTTAACAGTGGATTTAGATTTATTTAGGAGATTATGGAGAAATGTTAACTGCATTACATCGATTATTTTAAGCGTTGCAAAATGAATTTTTGGTGTTGTGCAAAGAAGCATTGGGTTCACAGGTAAATTGATGTTTTCAGGGTAATTCAAAGAGACTGAGCTGCTTTTGAGGAACGGGATTTCTTGGACTGGATCCCCACTGGTAACATTTTCCTTGCAGTAGGTTTGCAGCCCATTAATTCTTACTGTCCAAATATAGGTAGCATTAGTTTAAATTAGAAGTTTTATAACTGATTTAGCTGAGCTACTGAAATCCCTTATGTACACAATCTTATCTCATTTTCAGAGATCCTCTTTGGATTGGTTTATACCTGTCCCGATTAACATATACTAAACACATTTTACTTGGTGAAAAGTATCTCAGTTTTGGTTTTGGATCAGTTCAGGCTAGTTTAAAATTATCCTCTGAGACTGAGTCTCATGCACAAGAGTTTTCTGATATGACGAAAAGTGTGATTTAGTTCAAGCTGCATAACTGGTGTTTATGGACTCTCCATCACTATAATCCCTCGTTTATACATGTACAGCTGCAAGCTGCGCCAACGCAACCAACTTTAAAGTGGTATCAACTCCCAAAAGCTGATTGAAACTAAACAGGGCAGTGTCTGTGACTAGGAAATCCTTATGTTAAAAGACTGCATCTTCTCCCTGTGAGATAGCTGAACATTAGAAAATGGATCTAAAGCATGATCAATACTAGAAGTTCCTGGAGAATTTTACTTGTGGAATCAAGACCGTAAAGTCACACCTTGGGCCTTCTTGAATTCATGGTTTGGGTTTTTTTCCTCATGGAGGTTTCCCTGCCAGAGATCTATTTACCACCGGTGGCTTGCAGAGCATTTGCCAGTGGCTTAGAGAAAGCTATTTGGTTACAGGACAGTGCCTCTCATCCTTTGTGCTGGAGAGAATATGAGCAAACGGGAGGGGGAAGATGCAGTGAAGGCTAGAGTCAGGAACATGGTTCACTCTTTTTAAAAAATGGAATAAAGAGCCTTCAACATTAAAATGGCATAACACAGAAATGTTTCCAAATTCTGCCATCTGTCCTTTGGCACATGGTCTCTTAGTGCTGGTAAAGCCAGATGGTCTCTTGGCTATTAGTGCAGGAAGAGCAGAGTTGTTCACTAGGGAGTAACAAGGAGCATCAGAAAAGCACCGGAGGAAGTGTACTTGGTGACTTAATAGGCAGAGCCATAATAAAAAGGGTGCTGATTCCAGGGAGTGATGTGAATGTTATCAAGCTGGGGTAGTCATTGATAAAACAGGTTCAAGAATAGGAGTAACCTCTGCAGCCACCATGGGAAGTTCCACTATGTCATTACAAAAGGCAGAATTATTAGGTCCCTTAAATAAGTGTCAAGTTCCACTCCTCATATCATGTACGAAATCCTGCTTTTGCACGTGAGAAGCTCCCCTCATTTCAGTGCACCCCTTTTTCCTTTCTGAAGCAGAAACAAAGTTGCACCAGGAATCAGGAACACTTGAATACATCAATATATTGGTTTTGCTTGGGGTGAGGTAGCAAGGAGAAGCAGACAGGAAAAAAGCAATAGCTCAAAAAAGTGACCTCCAGTAAACAGAGGTTTGTTCCAGGACAGTAGAAGAGCAAGGGGTAGGAGGATTTTGGCTTGACTACCCATTGAAAGTGTCCAAAGTAGTCTGAAAAAGCACAATCAGGGTGCAGGACTCAGCCAAGTTACTCGGCAGGCTCAGTGGCTCTGTCAATAAAGCAGTAGAAACTATTTAACGAAACCTATCTTAGACACAGGCACATGAGAAGCAGCCCAGCCTTGCTCTAGCTCCCAGCAGTAGGAAGTACTGAGAGATGTGCAGAGCTGGTACTTTTTAAAATATCTTCTTTCTAAAAGCATTATTCCTTCCATGGAAATCAACCAACGGTCTGAATTTCAGAAGACTACTTTATCCCTGGATACTTGCAATTACAGGCTTCCCCAAAGATGGCAAATGCTCAGCCCTGCGATCATCCTGGGAAACACAACGGGTACACTGCATTCCACTGCAGCCTCCAGACAGTGGAGCCTGATCTTGCACCCAAGAGAGGAAAGGACCACAGCTCTGTGCTTGCCTTCAGCAAGACCATAGTGGGGATAAGGATGGATCTCAGCTGGAGCACCTCACGGCTGATGTCAGTGTGTTTATGACGGGAACAGAAGTGAATATCCAGGAAGATGATGACAGCTGCAAGAGCCTATTATGGCCAACAGAGTGCAGAGTGGTATTCCCCCAGCATACATTAGCCCCAGAACCCTGATCTTTTCAACCTTCTTTTGCTGTCCCCTCTCCCCTTTCCATGCCTGTTGATTACCCCAGATGATTTCTTTGTCTGCCAAGTGAGCTTTATTTCGGTCCTGGGACACAAGCCTTGCTCCCATACTACTTCAGGCAAGGCCTGTGTTACCAGAACCATGAGGACTGTGAGTGATTCATACATTACTGTTTCTGTTCTAATATTATAACACCAGATACGCAGACCTCTGCAAGCCCCTGACATTTCCTCTATTTTTCCCACTGATTTCCTCCTTATTGTTACTGATTAACTGTTTGCACTGCAGTTTTACGATAGGACTAGGGTATAAAGACATCTCACAGTAAAAGGAAAGACATCCACATGTACTTATTTCCCAAATCCAAAAAGAAGAACTAGGATTCCAAAATATTTTTTTTTTAATTGTAGCCTGCTGATTCTGAATTCTCTGATTCCCTAAGTTCCCACTCCCTAAAGGAAATACCAGGAACTCTCCAACTCAGTTTCTGAAGGAAGAGGTCAAACAAGAAGACAGCCAGAATAGATGACGGCAGACTCATAGTAACTAAGCAGATCAGACCCACAGGAGGCATAAGCAAAGAGCTAGAGAAGGACAAACGTGGAATTTAGCCCAGCAGAGTGGGCTAGTTTTCCTACCAGCCAGTACCATGTTTGTTTAGCTCCTTCTTGGCCCCCTTGTTCAGCCTTGGAGGAAAATGTGACCAAAAGGCCATGTTCTCATTGAGTAGAAAAGCATCAGCTGTAAGCAGCTGACAATTGTCTGTTTCAGGAGAGCCCTGTCTTTCTTTTCAACCACCACTGCCCATCACCTGGGGGATGGCTGCTTCCCCAGGGACGTTTCTAAAAACAGTAGAGAAGGGCATGAGACATCTGAGATGTTTCCACCTGCCCATAGTTGGTTCCGGATTTAAGTCCCCCCAGGATCCCCAGGCAGGAGCCACACTCCAACGGTAAGAAAGAGAAAACAGATGGTCATGTGAAACAGACCATCCCATCTAGGGGCATCTCAGGCCATATTTACTAGTCAGGAGCATGCACCACAGCAAAATATGGCTTTCTTTCTATATGAAAAAGCCTTTGATGGTTGGCTAGTATTGGCTGAAAACGAGATAAATCCATAGTCCAGATATGCTCTAAGTGTGCCAAAAAGATCCATGTGCTGGCAAACATGCTATTCAGCTTGTTCATTTCCTGTACGCCGTTTGAAGCAGCCAGAGCCCTTTCTCACTATTTAGTCCTTTGAATGCAGAGTAAAATAAAAACAGGAGAAGAAGCTTGCAGCTAGCGAAAGTTCCAAGCTCAGCACTTCAGGAGGCACTTGAGCACAGGGAGAGCAGACAGAGGACCCCCCAAAGCTGGGAAAGCCCCAACTTATAGCATATGTTCTGCATAGTCTGCTCTGTGGAAATGTTAATAAATTTGTCTCTTGCCTTCACAGCTGTCATTCACAAGGTCACTTTTTTCCACCAAAAAGAGGACCTGACATAGCTCTCTCATATCCTTATTGTCATAGGCAGTGGGTAGAAGCCTATAAAAAAAGCATCTGTCCATAAAGTGCACATGCTTTCATGTTCTTCCAGGTGGTGGAGTGTCTCTGGAGGGTGCAATCTATATTCTGAATGTCATTCCTTGTTTTAAGAAGATCAGTCATCGCACCTGGTTTTGTCAGGGCATTCATTTTCCCAAGATACCCACTTGGCAGTCTAAGAACTGCCTATCAAACTTAGCATTGGTTTCTTTTCCAAGCCCATAGGTAAATGCTGCACAAACGTAAGATATTTTTTCAACCTGTTTAGCCTATTCCATCAGCCCCAGGTGCTTCAGAGGATGCAAGGAAATTTTAGAGCAGTCAAGTATGTGTTCACACCAACCACTCTGAGGGTGAAATTTGCACTCAGATTTGAACTTAGCTCTCTAGCATCCTGTGCTGGGGGATACCAGAGACTGTTAAGGTGGTATTTTAAAGACACCTTTTTTCCTGTGCATTTTGTCTACATTTATTTTAATCTTAATTCCAAGACAGAAGCTCTTGATTAATCTTATTTTTTTTAAATTATTTTTAAGTGATTTTACCACATCTGTACTTGTCCGCTTCCTGAGGCAGCTAACGACTATCTTCAGATATTCTGTCTCTAGTGTTTTATTGTGATTCCTTTAATCCCCACCTCACAAGAAGCGAAAACTTCTTAGGCAGGAGACTGAATTTTTCTATAGCATACCTATTAAAGCCAGTGTTCAAAACTCCTTTTACAGAAGAAGTAGTCAAAATAGGCATCAGAGAAAGAACGATGGGATCTGTTGCAGATCTCTTCTTTAGAAAAACAGCACTCAACTTCTGCATGCATGTTTCTCTCCATTACCCGTAAAAGAGTTCAGACGATGGGCTCAGGTGAAGATGGCTTTTTTTGTAGTCAGGTGAGATGAATCCTGGCCAAGATGCCAGGTCCTGATGGGACAAGTAGTAGACAAGATTGCACTGTCGTCTTCTAGCATGATGCTGTATAGTCCCCACCACTCTCCTAGTGCAGCTTATAGCTGCACAGGAGCAAAGCTTCTATTAAGCTGCCTTCAGTAAGATCTAAGTCTTTTTCCAGAGCTCGTATCAAGTGTTCACAGTCACAAGAATATTTTACCTTCTCCTCTAGTATATCTTATTTTGAATGTGCCACTGATTTAGCTTTATCTGCTGTTGTATTGGGCCTTTGCCCACTTCGCTGAAGTCCCACTGATATGCTGCACCCATTGAAGTACCAGGCTTTAAGAAAAATAAACAACTTCATCAATTTCACTTCCTTACTCCCATTCCCCTTTCCAAGCTGCCAGTATCTGTATTAAACCATACCAGACCTTGGCACTTCACTACCAGTGTTTTTTCAGAGACAAAAATTTGTCATTTTTTCGTGTTTATTGCCTCCAATTTCTTACATAGGTTTTGGTTCATGGCTTCTCATCATGTGATAGGCTTAATTTCTGTGGTAAACATTTAACCAAGATCTTATCAAATTTCTTTAATGGAAGGATGTTAGATGCTGGAGTTTTGGTTTGGTGTTTGGGTTTTTTTTTGTTTGGCTTGGTTTGTTTATTTTGGTTTTGTTTGTTTGTTTTTGTTTGTTTGTTTTAAATATTTTTTGTACAGAAACCAGGTTGGAAATATATAGTTACAATTGGAAGATCAGTTCCCAGGGTGTAGGCAATGCTTTTCAAGCCCATGAATAAGCTTCTTCTCATCTTAGTTGCATCAGTGCAAACTAAGCAAGCAAGCAAAAGCTTCATTAGTTTTGGCTGATTACTTTGGCAAACTTAGTGTAACTGAAAGAAAAACCTAGTACAAAAGTTTTGAGAAATTTACAGTCTGATCTTATACTGTATTATAAATATAATAAGCTAGTTTGATCAATAACAATTTTATTTATAAAATCACCTAGTCCAATGCACAAGTCCAATTATGTATGTGCAGATATCAGTATTTTGCACACGTTAAATGCACTAACAGTGATCTGGAGAGCCCAGTAAGAAGAGATGAGAATGAGAAAGAAAACCAGCAAATATCAAGACCCCAGAGGGGAAAAAAATTTGTTATGAGACCTGTCACTATGCCTTTCCTTGCTGTTATTTTCTGTACAATGCAAAACAAAGGAGGTGGGTAGGAGGAGATGTGCAGGAAATGAAATAAGGGAGGGTTGTAAGATGCCCCCAGAAATAGTGAGCAGCGCTCAGGGGATGGGGAAGCAGCTGATCATCCCAGGACTGCCCTGTTTGGCCAATGAGCTGGCATGTCACCAGCCCCATCCGGACCCTGAGCTGACAGACATTCCCATCTAACACCATTTCCAACAGAAAGACAGAGAATTGTGTCCTGCCTCTCCCAGTCCAAGCGCAGAGGTGCCAAGACAACATGGAACTTGCCCAAAATTTGGAAGGGAAGAATGAAGCTTAAGTCATATTTGCGCGTGCAGTCCTTCTTTTGTTATTTTAACCCAGTTATTGAAGCAATGTGTTCCTGTTGATTTTTAAACCCTATTTTGTTTTGAAAAGGCCAAACTGTGTCACTGGATGCATTGTCTGGTTACAGAGCTCCCGAGAGCAGGGAACTTCCAGCCAATGTCCAAGACAAACCAGCTCAGCAAAATGAGTCATGGGGTTGGAATCCAGAGATCTAGTCTGAAAGGGATGGTCCCACTCTGAAATGATGGAGAGCACAGGGAAGGGGTGCCTGTGGAGAGGCTGCAGAGGCATGGGAGGGCAGCAGGCACATTGACCATGGTGGGGTCATGTTGACATGGGCAGATGGATACAGGCTCTCCTCATAAGCTGGTACTGTGGCATGGTGATGTGACAAAGCCCATCACAGCTGTCAGGGATTTTTCCTTTTTCAATTGTGCTTCTACGTTCTGCAGACCCAAAACCACCTGGAGAACTGGCCTGGGGAAAGCATAGCATCCACTTAGTCCTGAGAGGTAACACCTAGGACATATGTCATCAAAAATGTGTCTGGAAAGCAGGAAAGCCCTGAGAGATGACAAGAGAAGGAGAGTGGCTTTACAAAAAGTGAGCCTACAAAGAAAGACTTTTGACCTATAGGATGGGGAAACACATATGGGGTTAGGGCTGGTAAACAGGTAGGAATAAAAAAGGACAAAAGAGAAGTAGTCAGAGTCACTCTCATGAGGAAAGAGAGTGGGAAACTCAAAGAAAGGGAAGCAGCATTAGGCAAAAGGCAGGCTAGGACAGAGGGAAGCTGAGGAGACTGGAAGGGGTGAATAAAATGATGATGCTGGGAAGGCCTTTACAAATGATAGGGAAGCTGAGATGGCTAACCTGCAGCGTGGGGAAGTCCTTCCAGTTTGGTACATTACAGGAGACAAACTGCCATCAGTCCCTGAAAACTCAGTTCAGGAAAGGAAACACCAAAGTGCATACAATGGAAAGGAGGAGGGGATGGGGAAAAAGACAAATCTGCAGGGGGATCTTGAAAATGATCTTTCAGTTATCCTACTGCTGGTCCCCTTGGACTTTTTATTTCCCTCTCTCTAAGACATTTCTAGGTTATTACAAGCATATCAGATTCTTACTGAAGCTCACATGATATCTCTGCACATAGGGATGTGGGGGTCTCAATATATGGTATCTGCTATCAAAAGTATTTTTTGCTACCACATGAAAATGCATTTAGCTTGCATATGGGTAACATTTGCAGATTCCTTCGAAGATGATCTTTAGGTGTCTTATAACTCTCAGTATTCCTGTTTCCCTTATACCTGTAGTCTGTCTGCGGAGATAAAGTCACTGAGAAAGAATATAGATTTACTTCTTCAGAAGAGCCTTATTTTCATCTTATCAGTGAAATAAGTACATCCTGTGCACAGAGACTAAAAAAAAATTAAAGAATCCAAGGTCCTCGGGACCTCACCATTGTCTTACACTGCCAGATTATTATAAAACAGCTTAAGTAAATAAATAACATCGCATTGTCCAAAAACTCCTTTCTTGGAAAGCTTTGTATCCAAGGTCTTTATGCAGTGAAGGCAACATTAACATCTTCCCGGTCCTTTAAAAAGTAGTCTCTTACATTGCCATAAAAAATGTGGGGAAAAGATACTCTAAAATTATTCCAAATAAGGGAAATCTGAAGCATAATTTATTACAGCCATAAATTCTCATGTAAATGTCAGCAACCAATAGATCCTGGACTTCAGTGATGGCAACTCTCCTAGTAGAAAAGACACAGTGTTTAGTTTGAGGCTGTAAAAATGCTCCTCTGTAGCCTTTGGACAGCCAGCACCCAGAAACTGCCTCCTAGCCATAGAGAGACTCAAGTGTGACAAATTCCCATCAACAGCACGAACAGCAGCACAGCAGGGTGGTCAGCCTGGGACACTGTGTGTTGTCTCTCAAGATGAACTTCAGCTTTCATCTGGGAAACCCAAGACACCTTTACTCCGAAAATCATGTGCCACTTCAGCAAGACAACAGAAGCCAATTGCATAAAAATTGAAAGTTGTTTGTCACTCATCACTCCCAGGGCTTTTGGGATCCACAATATCTTGAGATACCCAGTTTGGAGAAGAGAGGTTCTTTGAATTCAACTTGACTGCTGGGAGCAGAGGTGCAGGAAGAGCAGCAGGGCAAAGGCAAGCAGAGTTTTGAAGCAAGAAGTCTGTTTCTGCCCTTGGGCTGATTTCTTCTGGGGTTTATTTTTTTATTTGGTTAGGCCAACATGTTCCACCTGTCCTTTCTCCAGCCTAAGGGAGCAGAGTTTTTGTGCCCACGGCCACTTGCATGCCTTTCTCCTTAGCTCTGCCTCCTCCTTTACCTCAGCCTGTTCTCTGGCATGCCTGATACAGCCTTTGCCTCTGCAGCAGGATAATTCAGATGCAAGGTAGGAGGTTATTCATGACATAAAGCAACATCAAAGTTGGTCCAGCTTGTACTGCATTTAATACAACCTGTCAAAAAGCCTACCTTGGCTGACTCATATGCACACATCTATCAAGGAAGGCCATGATATTGCAACATTAAGAGCTGCTCATGGTTTTGCTAAAGTAAATACTTACAGACATGTCATAAGTAGAGATGTTTTTTATGTAATTTATTTACAGGTTGACCACATTCTCAAAGTGAAAAAACAGCACATATCCAGTGGGGGGAGCATGTCTGGAGCAAGGAGCAAGGATGCTATTCTTTTCCTCATTTTCTCATTTCTCATTTCCTTTGCTGCTTCTCTTTTTCCGCCTCACTCTCAGCAAATTAGAAACCCTTCCTTTTGTTTCCTTTCTTTGCAAGCCCTGTAGCCAGTCTCAACACTACAGCTTCCTAGCAGTGATGGGAAGGGATGAAAAATGGGGCTGGCCCACATGTGCAACCCACAGCCCTTTCCTGGGGGTGATGCTGGTGGTGGCTCTGCCATTCCAGCTGGCCCAGCTCACAGGTTGTGGTTAATCTGTTTTATAGGTGAGATGGCATTTTTGGAGCAAAGGTTCCAGTAGATGCTTTCCTAGACTCTTTGCAATAGCAAGGCACAATCCCTTCCGCCAGGACTATTCAGCCAGCTTTGGAGAATGCAGCCTGACCATGAAGAATCATGCCATTGACTTTGAAGCCAAATTCCTTGCTCATTACTCTTTTTTCCCCCAAAGCTGAATGTTTACAGGCAGTAAGTCCAAGATGCTCAGAAACTATTGCAGTTCCTTCCCCACAAACTGAAAACAATTGGGAATTTTTCAGTGAGTACTCTTTCATTTTAGTAGGTGCACAAGACCATCAGAGAGAACTGGGCAAGTTGTATTTTTCTTTGGTGTAAAGATGTCCAAAACTAAAGCCAAAATCCGGGGAAGATTAGGGACAAGAGGAGACACCGTGAAGGTACGTGTTGTGGGGAGCCCTTTGGAAGGCCCTTCTCAGGCTTGGAAGGGGTTCAGATGACATTTGGCACTCACTGAAAAAGGTCTTGTCTGAATCAGCCTATTACTCATGTCAACAGCTTCCTCATCACATCAGCCTCAGGTCTTACTGGGGCCCCAGGGTCATACAGGAAGAAGAGTTGTTGCATCAAATCTTTCTGTTGTAAAGCAAATGCAAAGGTGCAGGTTTAGGGAAGAATTGGCCCCTAAACTGTAGAGAAATGACCAGGTACATACCAAGAGATCTTGTCACTGTCTTTGCAAGATCAGCCTTCCCATACATATTAAAGCTATACACTTAGATGTGACACCTTAGAAAAGAAAGAAGCTTTTTTAAAAGACTATTTTAATTTTCAACCATCATATTTTAAACCCAGTCTCCTCAGAAAGTGAGGGCTGCCTGAGTTAAGGTATTATACTTTTTTGTCTTGTTTCTCCACTTCCCCTTTCTGCTTCTGTCTAGGGTGGTTCTGACGGCTTCAGCCTTTCTTTTGATTTTAAAAACACAGATGTAAGCAGATAATGAGGCCACAGGAGGAGAATCCTTCAGGATGTCTTGTTTGGTTTGGAAATATTTAAATGTCTGCTGCATTTCCTTTGAGCACAAGGCAGGAGTCTGTGAAAGGGCGCTGCTCCTTCTGCTACCCACAGTACTGCTAAGGGTTGGAGAGTGTGCGTGCATGTAAGCTTATGTGTGCATGTGTGCATGGGATGGCTTCTAATCTTTTCAGCATGGTTCTTTTTCCTGGGATAATGTGAAACATTTCTGTAGGTTACTTTTCCCTGGAGGATAAGATTTTAACTCTAGTAGTTCAGGTGAAGCTTGTTCTACCTAAATAGCCTGCCAGTTTTCACATGACCACAACAAATTCATAACTTTCTATATCAAGATGGTTTGATGAGTGATTTTTTTGTGGTTTGGAGAAGTTTAAATAGTAGTGGGCATTATGAATGATGGCTGGTTGGTTTAGATTAAAGGATCATAATCAAGAAGAAAACTTTATTTTTGTGCCATATATAAAGTGGTGAATGGCTGTTGGATGAATTACACAAGTCTGAGAATCAGAGTCAATCAGCTTTACAGTGAGGGTGATACAAAGCAGTTGCCCAAGAAACCCTAACACAGAAAGAGAAATCTTCCTCATTTTGCTCCATGACATTAAAACTGTGTTGCCAGTTACTCTTGACTTTCTACGGGCAAACACCTTGTGGCCTGACTACCACAGACAGAGCCTGGGCAGAGGTGGAATATAGCTCTTATTAAAAGGCAAGGATCAGAAAAAGACACTTTATGGCAGACAAATGTGCACAGAAGAATAATGAGTTATACCACAGATGAATAAATAAATAAAACTAATATCCAGGGACTTTTCATAAAATATGAAAAGTCAGTCACATACAAGCCATGCTTTTCCTGGCTTCATCCAAAGATAGCTGAGGTCTATAGAAAATATTAATAATAAAGAGTTGTATACAGAAATGTTCAAAAGAATTGGCAGCATTCATACTAGAAAGAGTTGCCAAACATGAAAGATCACTCGTCTTCCCTAATCACGTTTGGACACTACAGCTCAAATTTAGAATATACAGATCAATACAAAGAGCAATAGATTAAATTTACAATACATAAATAAGAGAAAATTAAAATCTGATCCAAGGAATCTAATGGACTTGAAAATGCTCTGACCATGACAAATGATTGCGAAATTTTGAAGTGATTTATTCAGATTTTCAGAAACAAGATTGTTTCAGAGAAGCATAAATTACAAATACCCTTGCATGCTGATTGTGCTCCACATACCAACAAGTGTTGGTATCCCAACATGTGTTTTAAGCCTCATAATAAATATTATTTTTTCATATGCACTTGAAAGTAACTGTCTTTTATTGCCTGTGCCTTTGCATGTCGTTTTAATCACTACACACTGATATATCAATGGTTTTTATACCCATAGTGAAAAAAATTCTCAGCTTCCATTTTTAGCTCACAAAGTTAACAAATTTTTCAAAACAAACCAGTGGAAGGATGAAAACCTTCAAATGTTTTAATTTAATTTCTAAGGAGACAATAAATGTGACGAAATATTTTTAATGTGACTTACTGTGTCAGTGGAGACTGTAGTGTAAAGAGCATTTTTTCCTATTTCAGTTCATTGTGCCAACAGTTAAGTGATGCAGTTTCTCTGCTCTAAAAAATAGTAGTACTATTACAAGTTTAAAACAGGATACCATGATATGCACTCTACAACCACAAATGCATTCCAGAATGTTGTTGCTAGTAAATATGCGTCCTGGGCTTGTCTTGTGGGCAAGTCAGAGAGTGGGATGAATGGGATGAATCCATCTACTGAGGATGGACATAGGATGTGAGCTCAGTGAACACACATAGGCACGCAATCCTACACATACACACACACACACACACACAGTCACACACACATATAAAAGTAAATATTTATTAAATGGATGTCTCAGTGTCAGCCCTGCTTTGTATGTTGACATGATCCAAGTCTAAAAGTCACAGCTCAAAACAAAACAACCTGTGAATACTTGACCTGGAAACAGTGAGAAATTCTTCTGCAATTCACTGATCTTCTAATATTTAACCCTTACCAGTTTCATTTCAGGCTTCTTCAGGAGTGTTTGAGACAGAGCTTAAGTGGCAGAAAGTGAGATATAATTATGTATCTCCAACAGATTAACTACTTTAGGAAAATAGGGCCAGATGAAGTAGGATGTGCTCTGAACAAGGGGAGAAAAAACTCACACAGCACATGCTGCTCCCAGAAGGGAAAAAAAAGAAGGAAAACCTTTGAAACAGCAAAGATTCTTGCATTCAAATTACTCCTTTCCAAGCCTGTAATTTCTCAGCTAGGTCAAAACAGAAAATGAGTGATTACTGTTACAACTGGCATACACTCTGCACTTTGGCTGCATTTAAGATACACAACATTTTCCAGAGAATCATGTTGGATAATTTGTCTTGTGTATTTTAAGCCTTTTTCACATGTCCTAAAAGACATAAGCAATAAAATACCTTAAGGAGTGCAGTGGTTGAAGAGGGGAGGAGGCATGGGCCCAGTGTCAGGGCACCCGGGTGCTTTCCTGACTGTGTTCCCATCTATCATATGACTCCAGATGGGTTGCTGACACCAATACTCCCCAACTTGGCTGACTGAAGTTCAAAATCTCTTTGGCAAGAGTAATTTCCAATGTCAATAGTACTGTTTATCTTCACACAGAACAAAAAGTAACTGCATCTAGACACCTAAGTCCAGACTGACAGGCAGAAATAAGCACTGCGATTTGCAGAACTAAGCTCCCACGAGGTCAGTGCATGGTGCTGTACCTGTTTCCATATCTGTATTGCCTAACTTGCATGGTTTTAGAGGGTCGGTGTAAGGAGAGAGGGTCCTTGAAGGAGTTTCACAGCAGGAAATGCAGTTTGGTTCTTGGAGGACCCCCTATTCCCAAGTGCCCTAATCATCCAGGCTGCTCACTGTAATGGGCTCTCACTTCTCCTTGCCTAGGCTACTTTCATATGGAAAACAGATCACAGGAAGGAAGCATTGAGGATTAAGGGGGGGTCTTACCTTGTGTTCAATATGGTTGATCACACACACATACAGGAAACTGGATGGCACTACTGACTTGCCCAGAGCAGACACAAACTTGGCTTCCCCAAGTCTCTTCCTGTCTCTTCCTGCTGCCCCTATACACACAACAGGGACACTGGGCTTAACCTACCCAGTATTTCCTTACCCCAGATTATGTGGTATATTCTAGAAATTTCTTTGAGCAACATATCCTCTGACTTTTTCTATTATATTTTAAAACCCCAAAATTCTTTTAAAGAACTCCTAGTTTAACTTGTGTGACTACACTTAGAGAAGCAATCATGTAAAAATATTACAGCATTCAGACTTCTTATAAGAGCATTTTTATGCACTTTTTAAACTTGAAACATATGCTCTGGCCTTATTAAGTTCAACATCCTTCCACCTTGTCATAAATTAATTACTATTCTTAGAGCATTTCTCTTTAAATTCAGTTCCACAAGTATATAATTCCTTGGCTCAAATTTATTTACTGCTATTAACATGGAAAAGGAAAGAAAATTTTAAGATGGCTTTGTGAAACAGAATTGCTAAAGTGTGGTTCTAATCAAAAGAATGAATGTAAAAGTAGAATTCTGGGTTTCACTGTCATTGTTCTCCCCAGGAACTCTGATCCACTTACCATGTTTTTACCTATTGCTAATATGGAAAATTCAGGCCAGAGCTGAAAATCAGTGTCCCTGTCCAGGAAGTCATGAATCTTTATAGTCAGAAAGGACTTTCTGATACAGGTGGCTGAGGGACTAATGAAGGGAGATGCTCTGTTGGACCTGTTACTGAAAAACAAGGAAGATTAGGTCATGAATGTGAAATCTGGGTGCGGCTTTGGCTGCAGTGACCATGAGATGATGGAGTTCAAGATCCTGAAAGAAGGGAACAAGCTATAAAGCAGTATCACAACTCTGGACTCCAGAAACACAGACTTTGGCATATTCAGGGACCTGTTTGGGAGAAGACCACAGTGGATGCTCCTTAAGAGAAGAGGAGTCCAGGAGAACTGGTGATTTTTAAGGACCACCTTCTCCAAATTCAAGAATGGTCCACCCCAACAAGTCACAGATCATGCAAAAGCAGCAGGAGACCTGTACAGATGAACAAGAAAATCCTCACTAAACACCAGTAAGAAAAAGTAAGTGTAAAAGAGGTGAATGAGATGGCAGGTAATCTAACCAAGGAAGAATATAGAGACAGAACACAGTTCTAGTGTGCAGAAGTTGGCTTAGGAAAGACAAAGCCCATCTGGATTTAAAACTAGTGAGAGACATGAAGGATAACAGAGCTTCTACAAGTATATGAACAGCAAAAGAAAGATGTGGGGAAATGTGGGCCTGCTGCTGAGCAGGCTGGGGGATGTGGTGATAAAAGACATGGAAAAGGCCAAGGCACGGAGTGCCTTCTTTGCCTCAGCCTTTACCAGTATGGCTGGCGTTCAGCAATGCAAGAATCCCAAGACTCATGGGAAAGTCTGGAGTAAGGAAAACTTACCCCCAGTGGAGAAGAATCTAATTAGGCAATATTTGAGCACATTGGATTCACACAAGTCTATGGGCTCTGATGGCATTCACCCATAAGTGCTGAGGGATGTGGCAGCTATCATTGTGAGGCCACTCAATAACCTTTGAAAGGTCATGGGGAAGTCTTCAGGACTGGAAAAAACTAAGTGCCACTGCCTTCAAGAGGGGCAATAAGGATGATTTGGGGGACCACTGGATAGTCAGCATCACCTTGATCCCTGTGAATGTGACAAAGTAAAATATCCTGAAATCATTTCCTAATACAGTAAAAACAAGCAGGTTATTGAGAGTATTCATTGTGGATTTATGAAGGGGAAATCATGCCTGACTGACCTGATGTCCTTCTACAACAAAGTGACTAGGTTGATGGATGAGGGGAGAATGGTGGATTTTTTTTATAGTGACTTCAGCAAGGCTTTTGGCACTGTTGCCTGTAACATCTCCATTGACAAACTAATGAAGTATGGGCTAGGTAAGTAGACGAAGAGGTGGAGTGAAAACTTGCTGAACTGCCAGGCTCAAAGTTTTGTAATTAGCAGCACAAAGTCCACCTGAAGTCTAGTGACTAGTGGTGTGTCCCAGGGGTAAATACTTGTTCCAATACTGTTAAACATCTGCATTAATAACCTTGAAGATAGGAGACAGAGTGCACCCGCAGCAAATCTGCAGATGATATCAGTGGTGGCCGATATACCAGGTGGGTGTGATGACTTTCACAGGGTCCTCAGCAGGCTGGCTAAATAGGCCAACGTGAGCACCATGATGTTCAATAAAGGTAAATGCAAAGTCCTGCCTGTGGAGAAGAATAACCCCATGCACCAGTACAGGCTGGAGGCTGGCCAGCTGGATATCAGCTTTGCAGAAAAAGATCCAGGGGGTCCTGGTGGTCCCACAGTTGCCCATGACCCAGCCATGAACTCAGAAGGCAAAGAAGGTCAGCAGCATACTAGGTTGCACTAGGAAAAGTGTTACTAGCAGGTCAAGGGATGTGATCCTTCCCCTCTACTCAGCACTGGTGAAACACGTATGGAGTGCTGGGTCTGGATCTGGGC
This sequence comes from Neopelma chrysocephalum, assembly GCF_003984885.1. Classification (NCBI taxonomy): domain Eukaryota; kingdom Metazoa; phylum Chordata; class Aves; order Passeriformes; family Pipridae; genus Neopelma; species Neopelma chrysocephalum. Next base: position 30,289,063 of record NW_020897690.1, on the reverse strand, counting down.
TCCCCAATACCAGAGATACATGGACACAGTGGCCACAAAGACAGTGAAGGGACTGGACTCTCTTTCATATGAGGAGAAGCTGAGAGAGCTGTGACTGTACATTCTAGAGTACAAAAAGCTCAGAGGAATCTCATCAATCTGTATTAATACCTGAAAGGAGGGAAGATGGAACCAGACCCTTCTCAGTGTTGCCCAGTGACAGGACAAGAGAAAATAGGCACAAACTGAAATACAAGAAATTCCATTTAAACACAAGAATGAAACTTTTTTTTTTTTTTTACAGTGACGGAGGTCAGACACTGGCACAGGCTATACAGAGAGGTAGCAGAGTCGCTGTCCTTGGAGATACTCAAAACCCAACAGGACACAGCCCTGAGAAATTTGCTGTAGCTGACACTGCTTTGAACTAGACTAGACCTCCAGAGCTGTGTTCCCACTTCAGCTGTTCTGGGATCCTGTAACCCCTGTGATCATTTTGTCTAATCTCTTGCCATCCACAGGCCACAGAGTTTCATTCTTGACTTCCTCACCCACACAAGTCAGACATGCTAACTGAACAGAGCATCACTTTTAGGCAGGCATCTGTAATGGATTGTAAGATTTTAACTGATTGCAAATCTGCTATGACCTTCATGAAGTTATATTACCTTTACTATTAAGAAAACATCCTTCACCTTATCTAATCATCATCTTCTACCATTAATATTTAACAGTTAATAACTGAACATTTCCATCAACCAAATGGACCCTCATTTCTGCTTGTGCAAAAATACTGCATTCACTGAGTTCAGTCCCAGTACAGCTAACTTAAACTTACCAGACACTTCTGAGGGTGACACATGGCCAAGAATTGGGGCTAACTAGCTCTTTCCAACTGGGACAAGTTGAGAAGAGGACAATGGACTGCCAGTCTGAAGAGAGAAGTGGATCAGCTGCATAAAAATATAATATTAAGATACTTTTCAAAGTAAAATTATCCCCTCTTTAGTAAAATTACTATCCAGATGTTAGCAAAAGGTTTCCTGTTTGAGATGCACCTCAAAAGTGGCTGACTGAAACTCCTCCCTCTCAGTTTCCTCTGAAAACCCTTCCTCCATCTCCTTAATGCCACCAAAAATTTCCTCCACTCAGCTATTGCAGACCCGGAGCCTCTCGCAGAGACCAAAATGCCAGTTAGACCCTGTGCTTTTATGATGTCCTTGAAGATTAGAAAATAACTGTATAGATTGTGTAATACACAAGTCATTTTACCTGCCTTGAGAGCTATATGTAGTTTTCCACTCATCAGAAAGGAGGGTACCTCTGTTAATTAGGAACATGATGTTTCAACCTATTTTTGTGAAACAAAGGCAACCCACTATTGAAATCATTACAATAGCAGCCACATTTTGACTTCTAATAGCTCACTTTAAAATCAAGACTTTGTATTTCTAGCACTCTGCCACCCTGGTTTGGCTGGTCTCTAATCCCTACCACAATACTTATTTTAGCTAATCGTCATTATTTTTCTTTAAATAAACCCACACTAACCAAAGTGGTGAGGTTATGAAGCACATTACTTCTTTTGTAGCCCAATATCTCCATCTTATGGTCATAGCATGTATAAGTACTGAGCTTCTCAGTATTCATTTTATGATGACTTGTAGTGGAGACTGTGTAGCAGGTAAAACACAGTTTAGTAGTTTATCTGAAATAGGTGGGATTTTCTTTTTTTTCCAAAGCTGTTAGGATTTTGAACAGGAGGCTACTGCTGAACCTTTTTCTTGGGAAAGGGGTAGTATAAATTACTGATCATTGATACAATCCCAGCCTACGCTTTCCTACATCGGTGTTGCACCTCATAAGAAGACAGAAGCTATATGGACAATACTGATCCATCTCTGTGCCAGAAAACACTGAATTATCACCACTGTGCTTTTATTCCACAGAATTCCCAAGGGACAATTAAGTATATTTTCATTAATGTTTGGAATCAAGGTCATAGGGAACCAGCCAAAAATCAGAAACAGATATATTGCTAAACTCTGTTTAATGAATGGTTTACTGCTGCCCCAGGTTGGCTGCTCGTGATCTGCACAGCCTAGAAAGACCCAACTGAGCAGACAAGAGCAGAGATCTGGAGGCAAGGAGCTTGGCAGGAAACAGCTGCTGGTAGACAGACGTGATAGACAACAGCACTGATTGCTCTCAGAAATGCACTCCAGATAGTGATATGGCACTCTGTGCTTTACTGAGAGCAACTTTGTTTGTATGAGGCTGGAATATCAGCTCCTGTCTCCACTGAAAAGAAGTGTATGAATATGCTGAGGCCTTAAGATCAGATGGGAGTAATGAAATCAGTTTAGCATACTAGCCAGGTTGTGACCTGGGAGATATGCACTACACATCAAGCATACTGCTATTAATGATGCGATTGATAGTACACCTCTTCTGTTACATAGTATCTCTCTTCTGTGTCTGAATGGCAGAACCATTTGGTTTTCTGCAGAGGAGGAAGAAAACCCCAGTGATATCGAGCCTAGATAGCCTCAAAACATCAACAGTTTTATTTGCTTATCTAGGCCAGTCTTGGCACAGAGCAGATCAGAGCTGACTCAAAGGTTTCCTCTAATCAGAGAACCAGGCAAGCAGCAAACGCTCTTCAGCTTACCTTGTCCACTTTGGACTGCTGTCTCTTCACATACTTCTGTACAGCAAAACCTGCTAACCACACAGTATCTTTTGCCAAGAACAAACATTTCCTCACACACTAACAAAATTAAGACAAAAGTCTGTATTTATCAATAACATCTGGCAAAATCTGCAACAACAGCATATTTTGGTGTGGGAAAACTAATAATTTTGAGAGATCAGTTAGGCACTTTTTGTCAGTCTTAATGCAGCCTAATGATAATGGCAAGTAAACAGTAGCCCATCCAGTTTGTCTACCTACTGCAGCTCTTCTGTTTGGTCAAATGAGAGTCTGTCACCAAGTATATTGCCAGTACTGCTTCTAAAAATTTAGAATTCAGGATAAATTTAAAATTTAGGATAGGTGTGATGTTCCCATACTACTCAGCTGGTGTGTTTTGTAAGAAGGTCTAAATTTTTTCCAAGGTTAAGTTTAGTCTAAGCACTGTTGCAAAAGGAGCACTGAGGGAAATTGCATCATAAGGAAGCACAGTGACTGTATGGGCCCAGGAATAGGAAAGACTCTGTAAGTGGGATGTAAGATGTGCTTGTTTATTTAGAATAGCACCTGACTACTGAAAATCTGCACAGTATGAATCACGTTGAATTGAAACATGCCCAATCCCACGTAAACAGGAGAGACTCCAGAATGACTGGGCTCCGTGATGCATACCACGGACTGAGCGATCACATTTGAAAGATGCAAGATGCATATGCCTGTTGTGAGCAATGCAGTTTTTCCTCTAAAATGAGACATCACTACCTATACTATATAAACAGAATGATGGCAAAGTGAAAGAATGGGAAGCCATTACTTCCTACTTTGCTTTTTCCTGTATTTTTCAAGCAAAATCGAATCTCAGCAGTCTTTATTTAGTCTAAAAATTACAAAAAACCCCAGCTTTGGACCTGTTGGTTAGAGCAAACTCATGGCAGGTGCCAGAATCTGCAGCTTTCCCAGCTCTCTGCATAACAACTTATGTTCCCACTGCTCTGAATGACAGTGCAGGACCATGCAGCTAGGACAGAATGACTGCCCAGATGGGACCTTCTCACTCAAGTCTCTATTCATGATGTACTTTTGACCGACAAACAATTTAAATTCTCTGTAAGTTATTTCTGGTTATGGGACCTAGAGTGGTTGACACTGTGTCTAAATTTGCACTTGAAAACAGTCAGAAGCAGAGTTGAACCACTGCAAGACTCACTGTTGAATGAAAACAAAACAAGAGACACAAAACAGGAAACACAAATAACATCAAGTGTAGTAGAAATAAAGAAATGTGGATCTGAAAAAGATATGAGAGAAGGACAGTTACCATTACAGGTGTTCCTCAGTTGTAGCACTGGTAAGTAATAACATGCTGCTAAGTTCCAAAATCAGCTTAACTCATTGTGTAATCTACACATGCACCACAATCACAAAATAAATTATAACTGCTACACCTACACAATTAAGCATTTTTCCCCAGCGTATCAGTTCCTAAAAGTATTCACTGGCCAGAAAGCTGAAATATTAACTCTCTTTTGCCAAAGGTACATGCTTTGAACCATGACACCAACTACCTTTCCCTGATTGCACCAGCAAAAACAGCTGAACTTCCTAATAGATGGTGATGATCATCATCCCTTTCCCAATTTAAATCTGATTTTCTGTTTGCTGTAGAGAAGTCTCCCATGGATCCCATAACACACAGTCTGGCATTCTCCCTACAAAGTCAGGAAAGATTTTGCAGAGTTTGCAAGTGGTGGATAATACAGGCATACTGCTCCACAAAACAAAGCCCAGGAGAGTGAGTTTTAGGCTTTCAGCAGGATAATGCCTGCTTTTAATACTGCACTTTTCCTTCTGAACCAAGAAAAGCTGTTCATAGAGTTTCAGATCTGAATTGAAGAGCCCTTAAATAAAGTTACCTTCCAGTTTCTTGTGGTTTGTTATTCTTGGTCTGACTACAAAATTTCCACAAAAATGCTCATGAGTGCTGCCTTCACAACTTAAAACAGATTAAGAATGTTGTTTCTCAGGAACAGTTAACTATAAAATATCACTGTGGAGACAACAAAACTGTGTAACTGCTGTATCTACTAGTACTTGCAGTGTCATAGTTAAGTCCTTTCCCACCTCATCAACAGATAAAATTGCAGCCTGTGAGTCCTTATTACACTTTCCATTATTTATTTACACTGTCAGCACAATACTGTCATGGCAGATATATCCTCCACAGTAAAAGTGGTTGTGCAGTCAACTATTTATCCATAGGATATTACAGTCAAGTTATCTCAGGAACCAAAAAAAAAAAAAAAGATATATATATTTTCATACAGAATAAACATCCCCGTACTGCTCCAGTGTTGGTGGCTGCAGGATTCTGATAGATGTTGCTTTGCTCAGAGTAGTCAACATGTTTTCGAGTGTTGTTTATGATTTCAAAGACTTTTAAGCTCATATAACATCGAACTTTCTGGGCATTTCCTTGGTCATACTGAACTTTGTCTTGCAATGCCAAAAAAAGTAAATAAATAATATAGAAAAGGTCTATTCTAGCATAGGTATGTAAAAGATTTCAAATACTCACAAACTCTTGCTATTATAGAGGATACAAATTCAATTCTACTGAATAAATAAGGGATCTACAGAAAGTGCTGTAGATTTATTGAGATAGCTTTCTTTGAAGAGGTCTTACAGATCCAGTAAAACATGTTCATGTAATGAATTAAAAACTGCTCCTTCAGCTCATAGTACATTTTAGAGAATACTATGTGTGCATCACACTTAGAGAAAATGTGAAGGATATAAAACACAAATAAATCTAAGGATCTAATCCATGTGCAAGGAACGATCTCCATCACACTAGTGAAAGCGAGAAAGCATTGCTTTGACAACTGATGAGGCAACATTTACAATAAAAAGCTTTTCCCCAGGGAAATACAACACCAGCAGGTAACGTTCAAGGGCAGGAGCCAAGGCCACACACTGAATCACCAGAGGCATGCAGTTCAGCATTCACAGTTTTCTCAACCACCTTCATTTACAATTACACGGGTCAAGGGAGACTTGCCTTCCAAAGGAAGGTTTTGTTGAGAGCTGTTATATATCTGGGGAGAATATGCTCAGCTTTTCACATGATAGTTACTTCTGAAATCTCAGCACTGCACTAGTTCCAGGGCAGAGGGGACCTGCAGTTGCTCCAAGCGCTGCTGAGTCCAGACCTCCAACCAGAACAGTTAGGCTGCCTGTGGAGTCACAGCACTTATCCACAGGGCACTGGGTCCAGTGAGGAGCTGTCTTTTTGAAGGGTCCTCGTGACAAGCAGGAAGAAGGCACTGAAGAACTGGTTCCCTAATTCTTTGTCTTGCCTTCACCCATAGCAGGGAAATGGGCTGCTTCACCCTGCTGCTTGTGTGAATCCTCTTGTGTTCCCTTGGCTGACTCAGCTGGCAGTGAGCTGTTGGCAAGGCACAGTCTCTTCCTTTTGCTCCCACTGTCTCTATTCCCAGATTCATTTTCCCAAGAGTGACTGACTCATAGGCTGAAGAGTGGACAAAAAGGCAGAGTGCTTGACACTATGAGACTTACAGCAAGTAAGCAGTAAAGAAACGCAAATAGGTCAGGACGTATACAAAGGATTTTTCAGGAAATTTGTTAAATGTAGATTTTGAGTTTCTTTAATGGAACCTAAAGCAACTGACATTCCATTTCCATGCACATCATGTTTGTTTTGCATACAGCATTAATCATGATCCTTGAATATTTAAGCACAAAGAATTCCAGTGTTTTCTGACACACGTGTTGATGTTGGATTTATAGTTACGATATTCTGAAGATTAAGTGCTCCCCTTAGTGTTAGCAATTTAAAAGGCACATAGCTATTTCCTCTCATCTAAATATGTGATGATGTAACAGCCAAAATAAATACCCCCAAACACGGTCATGTTGAAGTGCCCATAATATCAACGAGACACAGCTCTAATATAAGTAAAATAGTGCTTATAAGGATTTGGCTGGATCAGAGAGAAGAAAAAATGTAAGAGTAGATCCAATATACACTCATAAACCATTGCATAGGAAAAAGAATAATTGCAATTTACTTTGAAGAATTTTGCAAAGAGATGTCTTTAAATAAGAATTATTAAATACGAGCAACGTATTTACACTCATAAAAATAAATCCATTTAAAAAAGCATTATTATTATTATTGACTTATTAGAGCTAATAATATTTATAAAGCACTGAAACTTTGTCTGCTGCCCTTATAGAAACACAATATTAAGCAAAAATCAAAAGTGATGCCTTGGCCCAAAGACACACTCCCCAGCTTGGACCATCTAAGGCTTCCTCCAAGTGAGGGAAATGCCTGCTTGGTGCAAGGCCTCTGCTGTGCAAAGAGCTAACACCCTTAAACTTTTCTGCTATGGAGCATGACTGGCATGTGCGAAAGAGAAGTAGGGAGCAGGGAAGAGATTATGGCATCTGGGGTGATAGCCCATGTGATGCAAAACCTCATTGAACCAGCTGCAGCCACTCTTTCCCCTGCAAGACCAGGAAATTAGGGAGTGCAGAAGCCATCAAGCCATTTTTCCTTCCTTGCTACTTGATGTTTTAAGGGATGTCTATGGCACAGGTAAAAATCAGCACCACAGAGCTTGGTAGTGCAAAGCAAAAAGGGTAACAGTGGTTATAGTAAGCATGAAGGCAATGGTTGCACTGGTTTTGGACTGGCTTCATGAGATCATATAAGGTGGAATTGTTCCTCACCAGCCCCAAAGAGCACCTTTCAAATTTTATATTTGCATTTTATAGAATAGGAGGGCTTTCAAGGAGTGATTTGGAGAAGGAAATGGAGGGCCCTGACACACATTAATCAGAAGGCCCTGGAAAGAGGCCCTGAGGCAGGACTGGGGAAAGCAGAACAAAAGGAACAGTCATGGCAGATCACAAAGGGCAGGAAAGAATGAAGCAGAAATAAAAGCTCTATTTTCAGGAAGGTATGAAATGCAAAGGGCTTAAGGGGTTCAAACACCTCTGGAGGGAAAAGAAGAGATGAAGACAGCATAGAGACCCAGATTCAAGGAGACAGGGAATGAATGGCATGAGGTGGTGAGCTTGCTGGAGGGATTTGGAACAGACCAAGGGACTGTGAGCAAAAATGGGCTCAGCCCAGAGACTTGGATGTGATAACTGGAGTAACAAATTACCAGAGAAATTCTTCAGGTGTTGGCAGAGGGGACAGTAGGAGACAATTCCTGTTGGAGCACTAAGGAGGGAAAGCAAACACCATTTAAAGCAGTCAAAGAGGAAGTAGAAAGAGAAAGCTTGCACTGAATGATATCACTTAGCCTTTGAAAGAAAGGAAAAGTAAGAAAACAAGAACGTCAGAGTAAGAAGAACTCAAATCAAGTGCAGAAAGGGGCTAAGAGTAGAAAAGATACATATAGATATAGAAAAAGCCTTGGAAAAGAGAAAGGCCTTTTGAATGTCAACAAAAGAGTTACTAGAAAAGGCTTATGGGACCTGGCCTCCCCTCTGCCACTTAGATGCAGTCCATGCTTTAAACTGCATGGGCATGGGGAGATGGAATGGCTGCACGTACAGGTGTCTGTTCCCACTCCACTGTCTGTATGTGGTGTTTGCACCCAAATCTACTTGGGATCTGAACTGTGGCAGAGGCTGTGCGTCCTAAATGCCAACAAGCAAGCTGCTAAGCACTGGGAAAACAAAATACAACAAAAACTGATTCCAGCACAGCCTCTCACTTGGCTAGAAACTCTAGGCCTTGTCTTCAGCTCATATAAGCTGGCATAGCTCCACAGACATCACTGGAAATGCTTTGACTTACAGCAGCGTCGAGTAGCTGACCCTGTGTTCCCATCATTTTCAGGAAGGAGTGTGAGTAGCTCTTTTCTGTGAACAGACTTTGAGCCCAGACCCTTCATCGAGAAGCAGACCAAAGACAGTATAAACAAAAGAAACCTCCCACCAGCAATTCAGTAAGATAAAATTTCATATATTTTCTTTTTAAGTCTTTAAAATAACTACTGGATGCAAGACTCCTCAAACCCTACTTTATTTCTCTCCATCCCCACTTTGCATTTTCCCTCCCAGCCAATGATGAGGTCTTAACAGTCACAGTACTTCATTTTTTTATTTTCTGTTTTCTAATTCCAAGGCTTACTGCTTATTTTAGAAGTAACCTTTTTGGCATTCTCCTGTAGTCAGTTTTAATTGCCTGTTTACATTTTATTTAAAACAGTTCCCTATTTTAAATGAGTAAGACAAATAGCTCTATTGTACAATGTCTTTAATTTTACAGTGGTTTTGTGTCACCTTTTTATATCAGTGGAAATGCAGATGTGCTCCTTCTTCAGGAGTTTGAAACTAAATGGCTGGTGCACATCTGTTTAAATTCAATTTGCACTTACAAGTTCCAAACCGAAAGTAAAATGGGGGGAGAAATTGGTACTTTTTAAAGCAAGTAGAATAGCAAAATTCTCTTCTATTTCTTATTCCCTTATGTAACTACTAATTCCCCCAGACTCTCATGAAAATCTTTCTGAAATCTGTTACTTTCATTCCACTGTTTCAATTTCTTTTATCTTTTTCTCTATGGCTCCTTAGAGCTCTGTTACACCATATATTCTCCCACTGTGTATTATGTTAATCCTCCCATCCAATGAACACCTGTAAAATATGATTCCCACCTTCTCAAAAAAAAAAAAAAGTGTTGAATTTGAAAACTCAAAATCCAGCCTAGTAAACAACAAAGCTCATATTTCAAAGTGGTGACTTAGAAGCAGCCCAATAACACTACAGTTAGTTCCTGCAGCCCCAGCAGCGACTGGAAACTCCACTGGGTTTGGAAGCAATGGAAGACAAGAATCTCACTCAAGCCCTTGCAAAAGCCATATACGTGACCAGAGGGAGCACAGTTGCAAACACAGGCCCTAGAGACAAAGTGTGAGAAAGAGATGCAGAGGTGAAGCTTGAATTCGTATCCCTCACCAGGTCTGCTGAGAAAAGACCAGGTATGCAGCAAGGCATTTTCTTCCACTTGGAACAGCAGTGGGTCAAAAGGCTACCTGCTGTACCCACACCAGACATTTCCCTCTACTCCCTTCTCCCTCACTGAGTTAGGATAAATGAGCAACCTAAAATATGATTAGGAACACTAATCAGCAACCAAAAGTACCCTTTGATTCAGCAGCTGGTTTATGAACTGAAACAATCCCAGGCCTTTTCTAGCATGGGACCTTCCAGCTGATTTCCCAGGTTAAGGCCGTCCAGCTTAGCATAAGAACAACCAAGTCTCAAAGAGCCTAAATATCCTCCTATAGAAATGAACACTCTACTCCCCTACAGGGAGAGACTGAACAAAGCTTTCATGACCCCTTTCTAACAAAACCAGCCTCTGAGTCAGATTTTGGCAGGAGACAGAGAAAGGAGGAATCCTTCTCAGTGGGAGGGCTTCAGCAAGAGAACATCAGAAGGACCCACCAGATGGACACTGGGACTACATCTAAAGCTTTCTCGCATTTCTTTTCCTTCCTCTCCACCCTCCTTCCCCACCCCCTCCCCGCCCCCTCCACACACACACTCAGTTTACCTCTTCCCTACTTGTCTAGAAAATGCCTGTTCAAAGCGCCGGGGATAGTGATGGATGCTCACACCTGCAAGCAGGAGCACAGCGGCTGACGTGCTGCACCTGCTGCCTGCTGCAGGAAAGCTCCTTTGAGACCGCAGGGCACAGTGGGCAGCAGAGATGTCTTTCTCTTCCAGCCCAGGTCCACACTGCCTATTAAGCCCTCTGGACCAGGCTTGCCTGGGTCCCCTGCAGCCAAGCCTCTTCCAAAGCCTTTTCAGTCAAAGCCTGGGTGGAATGGGACCTTGCACCAAAGTGCTTCTACCAACAGGCAAGATATCACATGGGCAAGACATGTGCATGCTGCTTCTACAGACTCCCCAATGCCACCATTTTAATGCAGGGAAATTGGTGGAGGGGGAGGAGAAAGGAGGAATGGAAGAATGGCTCTGTACTGATTGCAGTGGGATTTGGAGTTCATTTAATGAGGAAAATTATTCCCAACTCTTAAATTGCTATGGTTTCCTCTTTGATTGAATGTTGGTATTCCTTTAAGCTTTTAAATGAACAAATACGATTACAATATGCATTTGATAAGTGAGTATATCTGGTTCTTTTCCATGTAATTTATCTTGTTAATCTTTATTCTCTCTCAAAAAAAATGGTTTGACTCTTCCTAATATTTAGGGCATTAGTTTGCTAACAGGCTGAAAAGCGTCAATTCACCATTTTGAGGAGATCTATTTTCTTCAAGCTCTTGGCAAGAAAAAAACCCTTGCTTTGGAAGACAGCAAAGTGTCCCGTCTTGTCTTGTTATTCCATTGGGAACAAATAATTCTTTTATGTATGCTTTGATGTTGAAATAAAAGGGGTTTTAAATACCATTTCACTGTACTGGTTATAAAAATGCTGTCATTTCCTTGTTATTTGTCTTATTGGAAGTAAGTCAGCGACAAAAGCAAAAATACCATATACACAGAAACTTCCTAAATACCCCTTTTATCCACAGTGCTGTGTTTTATTGAAAGGCTCTAAACCTATTGTCTGTGAATGAAACTTCAGAGTTATTGTCTACATGTTGTTATTCTCACTCCAAGTCGGAGCACAGATATACACATTAACCTGGTCACTATGCAATAAATCACACCCTCACTCAAGTACTAATTTGAGAAGTTGAATGTGGTGTGGATTGCGTGTTTCTAGTCATGTGCTGTACAAGTGACGGTACAAGGCTTCTGTATTTGGCTTTGCCAACACTCATAGTCTTAGACAGCAGCACCTTCATTCAGAGATACTAATGCCTTATTTGTGACTTCAGTGGCACTTACACAGCAGAGGTCAGTGGACACGTGTGAACATTTACCAATTATGCATTAAATCCCACTTGGATGAAACCAGCACATAGCATAAATTCAGCTCACCACATATGTCTTGAGTCATGAATGCAATTCATGCCAAGAAAACTGAAGGCTATTGAAAACAGCTTTTATGCAAAATTCAAAAGACCAAGACTTATGATTAACTTGCACTTATACAACTACACTGACTCCTACAAGGCTTCTTCCCCTTAGTCGAGCAGAAGCAAGAAAAAGATTAGACCTTTGTATTAAATCTTCATTGCAGAGTTTTACAGAGACGTGTACAGACCTGTGTTCAGACACAGTGCAATAGAAAATATGTTGTTCAGTTACCTCTCTGACACCATTCTTAGAATGTGTTGGCACTTCCACTGCCAAAAGTCAGCATGACTCCCCACTACGCCATAAAGTGCATGACATTATGTGAAGAAAGGCAATCAGAATGCTAATTCTTAAATAGGTTTTAATGAAAGGCAACAAAAAGTCAGTGGCAGGAAGAACAATAGTAACCAAAGGAAGAGGAAGATACACCTTTTATTAACTTTTGCTCACAACAACAAAGAGTTCCTCTTCTAGAATCTCCTACTACTCATAGCAAATGGAGTAACTCCTCAGACACTCATTAAACCCTACAATATAATTGTACTGTTGATAGTACAAGTCAATAAATCTTGGACAAGATGGATGGTGAAATCTCAAATAAATTGTGGTTAAGGAAGTATATTGGTCATGAACACAAAACAGTCATTGAGAAACAATGATTACCTTAAAACATGGAATTAGGCCTGCATGTGCTACCACAAAACCAAACTGTGAGAGATTCAAACAATCCTTTTGCTTTGTTTTACAGTTAAGCTTGTATCTGAATCATCATGGAAGTAACTGAAATAATCAACCTCACATTCAGCTCCATAGAAGGGACAGAAAGGTACAGCTGAAAGAATCTATAGAGGACGAGTAGAGAAGGTGGTGTGACAGATTAAAAATATCTCAGAACGTTTTGGTTTACCCTTGGAAACCACATGCTGGAAAGAAAATCTATAGGCAATTATGCAGTCCAGGCTATAGGGGGCTGTCAAGAAACATACAGAATCATCTGTGGTGGACAGTTTTAATCAAATCTGTATTTGTGATCAGTAGACATGAGGTCAGTGTATCAAGGAGGAAAGACATTTTATTTTTGGCTTTTCAAATACCTCTGGATGAAAGACCAAATAATAAAAGCTTAGCTCTATGACAAGCAACTCTGTATTTTACAGGTCTTTAAAACACACTTCATAATGTTTAACTAGTAACGTAAGCCTGGTTTGGGTATTAAGAGCACAACTTTTGCACAGCCGATTTTAAACACAAGAACATGAAATACAGAAGAAGTGCAACAAATTTAAAATTGAGAATAATGTTTCATTGTCAGGAACCATATTTAATAGGTGTCTTTGGTATTCAGTATCTGCATATCTACATGTGTCTTGGCTTCTCTGAGAGGTTGGGCTGCATCTGAGACCTGTAGAGACTTCCAAGTTTGTGGTAGAGCAGAAAATTCTAGATTTCCAGGTGCTTTAGCTCACTGAACAATACTGCCTCTTCTAGCTCATACAGTTCTTCTCTCCCTTGTGAGGGATCTGCTAATCTGAGAGCAGAAAGAATTTGCTTGGTCTCTACCCAGTCTGGGTTGACTTTCCCCTCAGTCTTGCCCTCTGCTTTCTTTATTTCTCACTACAAAAGAGAACACCAGACTCTAACAGGCAGCTACCATCACTCAAAAAGTACAAATTTGAACTTGGTAACATGTGATGCCTCATAAATTTCAGTATGGGATGGAGCTGGGGCAGGTTGTCTTTGATATGTCTCTTTCTCTTTTGCTGATTTTTATGTCAGTTGGCTGACTCTTGGGGCCCACAAGAGAGCCAGGGAGGGACTTTCTACAAAAGCGTGTAGTGACAAGACCAGAGGCAATGGCTTTAAACAGACAGAGAATGGTTTTACATTGAGTAATAGGAAGAAAATCTTTACTCTGAGGCTGGTGAGGCACTGGAACAGGTTGCCTAGAGAAGTTCCAGATGCCCTCATCCCTGGAAGTGTTCAAGGATGGGGCTTTGAGCAAGCTGGGCTAGTGCAAGGTGTCTCAGCCCATGGCAGGGGGATTAGAACTAGATGATCTTTGAGGTCCTTTCCAACCCTAACCATTCTATGATCCTTTATATATCATAAATGCCTTGAATTATCTTAAACATAGCATTAATACATAAATAAATGTTCCCTTGGAGTGCTCGAGGTGTCTTCTGATACCTCTTCAGGCACTGCTAGCTTTTTCCAGAACTTGTAGGCTTTCTGAGGAAAGCAGGACAAGATCTGCAGGAGGCATGAACTGATGTAGCTTCCAGTAAAGTGAGGATCAGGCCCAGGAAAGCAGTGCATTTCCTCTGGAAAGGAAAGCCACCCACCTCTTTCGCTATAAATACACCAGACTTGTGTGCTTTGTTTTGAGCCCAGTTTCCTAAGGAAACAAGGTCTACGCAGTCATGCTGCGCCTGTCTGCTTCTGTTCCCCACTCCTAACGCTCATTAATTGTCTTGACCAGATTTGACAGTGGGGGCCTCAGTCTCCAGTACTTTAACATTTTTTTGCACTTTGGTGACCAAGAGGAGAAAAGTGCTTGTTGTTCTTTATGTCTCCCCTAAGAGATGAACTTTATCATATGCTTTTTCTGTCCAAGACAGAATCCAGAGGGGAAGAGACCTTGTGAGACAGGTTATCAGGAAACCAGGTTGTGTTAGTTCCTCTGCTCCAGGAACTACTTGTTTAGCTTACAGTCTCCACAGGAAGTATCCAACATGACATATACCATGCAGGCAGTGCCCCAAAATACCTTTTTGAAGCTGGACATTCCAGTTTTCAAAAGTTACAGATCTTTTTAGAGATCTAAGAGGGTACTGTGTTAGCTTTTGAGGGCTGAAGGAAGTCTGATGCTTCTCTGTCAGCCCTTGTCTTTGTGATGTCTTTACCTTCTTGGGGCAAGAAGACTTTGGGGTGCACGGAGGACCTCCCTTTCCCAGGTCACCCTGCCAATACAAACCAGGTCTTGCAGATCATGCAGTCATTTGCTTTTCTGCAGATTCAGTGGATGGCAGGGGTCCAGTCATGGTAGTGATGTGTATTCACCTGCTCATATGCATTCAGCACAAATCAGAGGAAAATGAAACCTTAAGGATCCAATAAGGAGAGCATTTTATAGCCACTCTGCATAGCAGTGAAAAATGCACATAGTATGAGGCAGAAAGTCTATTCTCTAGAGTGTCTTATTTGTGTTACAACCCTCTATTAATCATAGCAGTAGTATTCTCCTGGCATGCGTATGCATAAAATCATCACTTTTTTTTGGTGTAATGATGCTGTTTTATCTACTGCCTTGGCAGCTACATATAACAAGCACATAATCTGTGCTTAAAGAATGAAACATATATTAACAAAAAAATCCCAAACAACTACCCGTAATTCAGAATTGCATGACAGGTTCCATACAGGATCTTATTTCCTCTTCTTTACTTAACAAACAAATCACGTAGACATATCTATCTTAAGGCAAACATGATTATTCATTGCAAAAACTACAGCTATTTTTATGTAAAGCAGAAACTAATGAAGTAAGAAAATGTATTGAGAGATTTTTGGCTACGAATTTTTGGATCGTGAGCATGGTGTTCACATGGCAGTTGCTTTGCTGGATACTGCCTCACTGATGGCTTGTGGCATTGATTTATTGACATTCCTGAACTAGAAATTAAGGCAGCCTCCAGGGATGATATCAACTGACCTGTAAATTGGAACATGTGTTTTGAGTTTTTTTGTTGTGAGTTTTTTTTTTTCAACAAGAATTCTGCCACTGACTTCAACTTTTTCCATTGAACACAAACAAATTCTTCCACATCTCAGATAGATTCAGATCATTACAATAAATTAGGACAATAGATTCATGCTGACTGCTGTCAGTGGAAGATCTAGCTCCTGTGGTTGAATTATTTTTTCCTATACAGCATTAGAAAGAAGAGCCACCTATTCTTTTTCAACAACTTTTTCCAAGGTCAAGATTTATCTTAAGTAACGAAATATGAGGTCAGTGAATACTGAATTCTAGCCAGGATATTAGCAAGTTGGTGAAAGAGCATTCTCACAGAGCTGTCTGCCACATCTGCTGATGTTCCACAACAAAAGAGACTCCTCAAAGTCCCTGTCTTGAATTACCCCTACACCAGGTTTCTACTAGTCAGTCAAATTTTGTCTCAGTCATTTACCCGCCCACTCCAACAGGAGCATGGGAGCAATGAACAAAAGGCAGGTACCCACTGGGAACCCGGCCAGAGCGAAGACTGACAGGCCACACTGGGCCCAGATGATTAGATATTATATTTTCGTAATCAAATTGTGAGGCAAGGATTCTGCTTGTCTCTACACTGGCAGAATTTGTCCCATGACAGCGCCTGATACCACAGGGAAAGAAAATTATGATGATAATTCTGTCATCCAGGCTACTTATGAAGCATCTCCTAGGCATTTTTGAGGCAGAAACAGTGTTTCTGGAGCGGCAGAAACACTAAGCTAGCAGAACGTTCAGGGGAATGGTTCACATTCAGAAGCATAGTTTTCAGCAGATGTCAGTGCCTGGCCACCAGAATCCAGCCACCCTTCAGCCACTGCTCACAGGAGATAGCACAGACACTTCACTGTGTGACCAACCCTGATCCCATCATGGGCTGGCAGGCCCTCTGTGGCTCTCTCCCACAGCTCTCTCCATGCCTTCTCCTGCATGGTCAGATGTTAGTGATGGTGACTAATAGTGCCCTTGCACCACTGCACCTGTGCCTGCACTGCAGCTTTTGGCTTATGTGAGATGCTGGCAGCTCATCAACAGCATAGTGACTGGCGCAAGGTGCCTGGGGTCTAGATGAGAAGGACACATGTTCAGTGGCAAAACACAAGATCACAGAAGTCACCATCCCAGGGAAGCACTTCACGGTACCTGCACTCCAGTTTTTATCCTTGCCTTTGGCCTCATCAGCTGTGTCAGTTCCTGTGCACTCATGCCCACTGGACAACACAGGAGAAAACGGCTTTTTGGTTTCACTTTTCCTTTCTAATGAAATGGCAAGACAAATCCTAACCACTATATTTTCCTTATAATTTTTGCACTAAACCATTTGCACACATTACAACACTGCCTGGCTACTCTCAGTTGCCTTAATCTGATTTTCCGTCCCTGTAACACGTGGCCATATTAGCAAGTGTTATTTTAGAGAAAGGCTGAGTTCCAGTGTCAGTTTACCATTTCAGTGCTGGCAGATATGCTACTTGTTCCTCATCCCTCCCCAGTCCTGCAAGATCTGAAGTAAAGTGCTCTCCCTTTTGAGATTCACCACCTTTGCCCTAGTCGCAGTACAACACAGGGGGAATGTGAATTGCTCTTAACAACTCCTTTGACATGTTGTGCAGTCTTCATGGTAAGTACCTCTTTGGCCTTGAGTTTCTCTTCTCACTGTAGATTTACCATGTATATGTAACAAGGAAATTGCATTAGCTTTAATGTGCAAAACCATATTCAGTGAATTAAAGATTTTCTTCTTTTTCCTTTGGTTTTATGGATGTCTACAACTGTACTCATACCAGGTATTTTTTACTTCCACTGATGTGTATTGTTCTGAAAAGCATCCATTTGAACAAGCTCTGGAAACTAAAGCTTTTTGTTTACTCAGTAAGCTCTGAATGCATTAGTGCTGAAACTAGAGAGAAAGGAAAATAAAGGCCTTGATCTCTTCCTCACCGCCAAGACCAGAAGGTGGAGGAAATCCACAACCTGTTCCTAGATCTCCACCTCCAACATCAGACAGAAGAAAACAATTGCCTTCCTTGGAGACCTCACAAAGAATAAAGCTAAGTAGAATTCTCATACCAGCAACTTTGGGAATGACTCTGTTATTGTTACAGCAAAATCTTCACTGATGCTGAAGGACTTTCATGTAAATGGAAAAGGGTCCGGAAAAGAAGCCAAGAGGACAGCAGCACACAATTCCTACATCGATTCCGCTGTCACAGATCCAGGGTCTGGTGGTTCAACTAATGCTTTCCCCAGTCTGATGACACTAGCCTTTCCTTGCTGGTTGCTCTTGATTTTCACAAATGACTGGAGCTCAGAGCCTCCAAGGGTGGGCACGGCACAAACACTGGTAACAGTGCCTGTGACTGAGTGGACGAAGGACATCAGACCCGGAAGAAAAGCTTGTGGTAAGAATCACATGTCAGCAGTTATACAGTATACATCACTAAAAAGCAAAGAAAAAGTCGATTTCACAACTATTCAGATCTTATTATTTTAATAGCAGCAACATTTTTACTCAAATTATGGATGTGCTCAGAGAAAAGGCAAAGCTCTAAACTTGGCCACCAAATGCAGATTTTCTAAACATCCAGAATAAACCTGTATGTCTATTCTTTCCAGTTCTCAAAACCAGTCATCAGGGTCCCTTGCAAAGACCTGTACCTTCTCCAGCTCTGCTTCAAGCCAGTCAGGTTTTGCCAGCTCCAACCCAAGCTGCCCTGAGCTGGCATGGATACTGCCTACCTTTCCTAAATGGTGTGCAAATGGATTCAAACTGAGTCATTGGAACAGCATGAGGGAAGCAATTGTAACTTCCTCTGTGTAGAAAAGCGCCTGCAGAGATTTATTGTCAGCTGGTGTAAGTAAATGTATTGGCAACACAGTGATGGCCATGCTACCGAGGTGGAAGGCAAAATGCACTGAAGGGGGATGAGGGGAAACACTGTAATTAAAATACTTATAATTTGTAGGTCAACAATAAAGGCATTTTACTAGTTTAGATCATCAGCAGGAGTCAAAAGAGTGAAGCTGTACCCATGATTTGCTATGTAACTTACAGATGTTTACCTTCTCCAACACTCAGTTTGCATAATTAGAAAGAAAAAAAAGAATTAGGAGCAGTAGGAGACACAATACACTAATGCTTGTAAAGTTCCTTCAAATATTGGCTCTACAGTAAATTAAAATATAAATTTTAATGATCTCTTACTTATTGAGAGTGAGATAGATGGAAGCAAGGCCTCTGGGTAACCTTAAGGTATTGCTTTCATTGCATACTAACAATTTATTAACGTTCTTTCATTTTCATTTCCCAAATCCATTGTAATTAATTCTTAAATGTTTCTGAATATGCACAGTCCTCTGTTCAAAGAAAGGTGTCCTCTCCCCAGCAGGCCCAGAAACACTGGCCCGTGATTACAGGGGTAGGTTTCTAACAATTTATAAAACATTTTTTACAGTTTTAAAGAGATTTCTCAGTCACCTCTACTTAGAAATTTCTCCCCACTTCAGCAGCAGAAGGTGCCTGGCTGCACCTCCCAGCACAAGCCTGGCAGGCGTGTGTTTATGTGCTTAGCCTTCGGTGCCGAGGAGAGACTGCCAATTGTACTGCGCTGTACTTCATTAAGCAGCAGTTTTATGAGGTGGACTGCAGCACATGGGGGACAGGCATGAGACCACCAGATTTATGGCATTTCAGTGCTGAGCTGACAGCGTGGCAGTATTCACACAACAAAAACCATATTACAAAAATGTTAAAGTCACGGGAGAGCCCTGACAAAAAAACACCCAACAACCCAATGAGGTAGGAAGTTCAGGGTTAGACATGAAAACTCCAGTACCCAGCATGGCAACATTAAGACAGCACATCCCTACCTCTCCCTGTCTGCTCAGGTCTTTAATCCTTGGCTGTGGCTTAAAAAGTCTGGCTTTTAGGGCAGGTTGTAGGTGCCAGGTTCCACCACCCATGCGCCGGAGGTAAGTACTCATCCTGCCTGCACCAGCTCTTCACCATCATCTCTGTGCCAGCCATACTGACTTCTTAGTGCACCAGCAAAGAGGTTATGATTAATTTAGTATCCACACGGACATCTATCAAATGG
Source organism: Neopelma chrysocephalum (assembly GCF_003984885.1). Taxonomy (NCBI): domain Eukaryota; kingdom Metazoa; phylum Chordata; class Aves; order Passeriformes; family Pipridae; genus Neopelma; species Neopelma chrysocephalum. Next base: position 30,269,487 of record NW_020897690.1, on the reverse strand, counting down.
GAAAGGAAATACAAAATGTCTTCAAACCTGTTTTTAAAAAAATGTTTGTCTCTCTTGCCAAAGAATGGGTTCTTGTTTGTCTCAGTGAGAACTACCATTTCAGTGGTATTTTCCAGAAAAAGCACAGAATTATTATGAAAAGTAGAAATGATATGGCTACCGTAGACGTGAAGAGGTAACTGAGTTTTTGTGTAGTCAAACTTTAAAAGATCTGGATCACAGGGAAACTCAGCCAACACCCTCCTCCACACACATACATACATAACTTTTTAGACCCATTACAGGGAGTGTTCTCTTACTTTGGCTCAACAAGAAACTCATCCTGGCAATTACAGGCTAGTGGTGTCATCTCTGTGTACCCGTAATTGATTCTTAGTGCCATCGAGGATAGGAGAGTAGAAACTAATATCTCAAGGGCATATCTCTACAGGACCTTGTTCAGGAAGAATTGCTCAGGAATCCACTTGGAGAATGAATTGTACTCACCAGAACAAGGAACTGTCTCTCAAAATCAAAGGCACAGTTAATAAATGTTGCACTTTAACCCGACACCTTTACATTTATCTGTAATGTAGATGAACTCAAAATCCTGATGGACATCAAGGGTTGCATTGCTCAGTCCAGTCTCTGTGTGTCCTCCCAGGTCAGAGGTATGCACATATAATTTCATCCTGGTTTCCAGGGTGGTCTTCAGACATAAAAGAGACCTGCCTATTGCTCAGACCACATTACCAGAGAGGGTTTCCCGGGACCAAAAAGTAGCTGGTCCCTGGTTTCCTGGGGCACCCTTTACTATAAACCTTTTCCCACAGCAATGTTCTCTGTTTCATGGCGGAAAGGGGCAGTAAGGAACCCCCAAAGCAAGCACCTCTACAGGGCAAAGAGTTTTTGTTTCTTTGTCTTGGTCTGAAGTTGCTCTATGCGACTAAAGGGGACTGAAGCCACTAAAACAGGTCTTACCTACAGTCCCAAACTGCAATAATGCTGTGCTTCAGACAGCAGGTAGTTTTGCTTCAGCAGCTTTAGTTTAATTATCTCATCTAAGAACTGCATAAAGCTCCTGTAATCTGATAAGGAAACATGTTGCACTGATACTATGACTTGATCTTGTTTGCTCTAATCAGGCTTAGTGCTGTCCCAGGGCACTCTGGGAAAATTCAGATTTATGCACCATATCACAGGACTGAGAATTTTCAGATCAAGACCCTCCAAAGTGTTTTAGTGACAATCAGTGACAGTTTCCATAATTTTCTTTCATGAAAAAGAAAGGTTTAGTGAAGTTCAGCCTTGAGAAGAGCAGGCTCAGGGGAAATCTCATCATTGAATATAAATACCTTATAGGAGGGTACAAAGAGGATGGAGCCAGGCTCTTCTCAGTGTGGTCCAATGACAGGACCACAGGAATGGGCCCAAACTGAAACACATGAGATTCCCTCTGAACATTAGGAAACACTTTCTTACTGTGTGGTAGCGGAACACGGGAAGAGTGAGCCTGTGATGTCTCTATCCTTGGAGGTATTCAAAAGCCATCTGGACATGGTCCTGGGCAACTGGCTCTAGGTGGTCCTACATGAGCAGCTAGGTTAGACCAGATGATCTCCAGAGGTCCCTTCCAAACTCAACCCCTCTGATTCTGTGTAGAGTTATAGCCTGAAAAATAAAATTCATCTGAGGCATGGATTACAGCAGGGTCAGCTAGTCACACAGTGCAAATGTTCAAAATAAAACCAAATCAGCCCCAAACAGCCAGATCACTGCATAGGCACAGGCATGGGCAAAGTAACATCCTCACATCTCAGGCTGCAAAACCACAGAGGGAAAAACAGCAGCACCATGAATGTGAATGAAAATTGAGGATTACTGGTATTCAGAGGTTCAAACTCCCACCATCCCTCCACCCCACTCCGCCGTTCTGCTGTCCCAAAGCATGCAGACACGGATCAAAAATCATCTCCTCCCTGACAGACAACTTTGGAGCTCGATGGCTGCAGCCAGAAAGCACAGCACTAGAGGGCACCAACAGGATGCAGCCGTTCCCCAGCTGCTGGAGCTAACCGACCTGCCTCACTGGGGATTAAGCACTTCTCTTTTTTCCTCTTTTATTTTAAAAAATTAAAGATATTTAACTCACTCCCAGAAAGCAACACACGCTTCTCTTTGGCACAGTCACGAGAATCCTTCTGATAAAGAGAAAAGTTGGGTGCTAAGATCCTAATAGAGATTTTGCAAGTCCTTGCTGCTCTGCATGAAAAACCTCTGAGGCACGAAGCATGCGGGGACTTCAGACAATCTGGGCAGCACAGACTCCTTCCAAAGAAGGAAAATTGCTTATTTAGCAATATTTGAATGTTTTAGTATTCAGAACTGGAGGTAAGGAAAGGCAACCAAGGAAACAAAAGAAGATAGAAGATGAAACTCTGTTAGCCAGTCTCCCTGTTTTCCCCACTCTGCTCCTGGAGGATGCTTCAGTATCCTCAGCAGGTTCTGCTCTGACACCCTTGGGACCTAGAGCCACTGGTCTGCTTTAGGGAGACAATAGCACTGGACATCCTACCATACCCACACACAGGCAGCAGGACTAATCACCCCAGAAAGTCCTGTGCCAGCACTCCTCAGCTCTCCACAGGGACCTCCCAAGCTGTTGCCTGCCTGAGGTGGCTGCTCACCCTCTGGGTTCATCCCCGGGGGTCACCCCACCCAGCATGAAGCATCCCCCATTTGTCATTGCCAGCCAACATACAACCCCAGCCAAGTTGCCTTGACCAGGCTGCTACCATTCCTCTGCAGGTGTCACCTGCTCTGTCAAGTCTCATCTTCTCTTTCTTTGAATTATATGCACTACCGGGGTGTATCAGCACCAGGAACACCATCTCCCCCATCCCCACAGGAAGGCAGGAGAGGTGCACTGGCAGCCAGAGCCATCCCCCACCTCCCTTGTCACCTCCAGCCTCCACCTTCAGGGACTGGGAGCGGGTTCATATGCTCAGTGCTAGGCCTGGGCTGAGTAGAGACTGCCAATTGTACTGCACTGTACTTAATTATGTAGTAGTTTTATGAGGTGGACTGCAGCACACAGGGGACCAACGTGAGACCACCAGATTTATTGCACTTTAACTTTGAGCTGACAGTATAACAGGCTCTAAGAGGTAAGTACTCAGTGCTTTATTCACTGATCTTTTGCCCTCTCCCTACATTTTCGTACAGCGTTTTGGAGCCTGTTTGGGACAATGGAAAAGATCTGGAATAGTGAATAAGAGCATGAAAAGAAGAGAAAGGTAGGCAAACAGACAGACAAAGACACCCAAAGAATAGGAAAGGGATGAAAACAGAGGAGAAGAGGCAGCTTCTTGTATAAGCCCACAACCAGGTGCTGCAGACTGCATAGCCCTGGGTTTTCATGTCATTTTCTTTGTCATGAAATCACAAACTGGCCTTGTCAGCAGAGGTAATTCCTCTGGAGGTGCTAATGGCTGCAACCCAGTGGGATTGCTAGCTCAGCACCCATTTCTTAACAGCAACGCTCATATTTTAACAAAATAACAAAAGTAACATCTTAGGTGTTTTCAACTGGGAACAACCAGCTATCATTCCCATCCCAATGAAAAGTGAGTGAAGGAGTTATTTCAACGGGATGTTTTCACCAACTTCCTTTGACGACATGGACTGGGTTTAGCCACATGGGCTCAGGGTTGGAGGAAAAGAAATACTGCTTGGTTTTGGAATGTGGTTGGCTATATGCACCAGGAGAATGGAAAAACCATCACACTTTTTTTTTTTAACCTGCACTTGTTCAATATTTAAAATATTGCTTTGAATCTTTACAGATTTTCAGTTATTGGACCACTTGGATTTTTAAACCTCACTGACTCTCAGCCAGACTGCCTCCGTCTGCATTGAAAGGAGCCATTCTTCTCCTTTTTTTTTTTCCCCCTTCAGTGAAACTGGAGCCTTTCCCTTCCCGTAACTTTCAGCTGGCTGAGCCATTCCTAGATCTCTGCATTTTTCACTCTCCAGCCTGACCCCCAGGACTTTGGGAGACCTGTAAGAGAAGTTATGTGACATATTGGCTGCAGTGAAAAGCTGTATAGCTGAAGTGAAAATGCTACAGATGTCAAAATAAGATAAAATAAAATTGTATATCTACAAGGAAAACATAGGGTGAAAACTTTCTGTGAGGAATGGTATTAGCTACAAACTAGAGGAAAAGCACCAAAATAGAGCAAAACTGTACAGTGTAAGAAATAAAGTGCATGTACCTTTTTTCATTATATTTACTCTTTCTAGAAGACCTCTAGGAACTGTGTTTTAACTGTTTCAAATCTTCTTTCAAATAAATAAAGAATCAGATTAGAAAATAATCTAATTGGGGTAAAACTGCACTTTAAACTAGTTCAAATTAACAGATGTAAATTGTTACGGACACTTTATAGGGAACTGCACATTTCACTTGGAAAAGTAAATATATAGCATTATTGCAATGGGGTTAAAATTATTAGACTTCTTAGGGGGCTTAAAAACAGTCCCAGGGCATGCTATCAAATACGAGATCACACAATCCATTAAATTTTTCATGAGACTTAATGTTTGAGAAAGTTTACTAAAATCCCCAGGGTGTCTTATGATTTTTAGTATTTATTCATTGCAAAAATACTGTGAAAAAAGGAGCTCTTAGTTTATACGTTGCCATGCGTGAAAGATTCACAAAATTAATTTCTCAACTAAACACAGCAAATAGTCTTGAGCCTCATGCAGCTGAAATGCAAAAACTCACATTTTTCTCTATATTTTTCAAAGAGCAAATGCTCTTAGATGCTGTTCCACCTCGAAGAAAGATAAATCTCTCCATTGCACCAACTTAGTAAAAGATAGGTATTGTACCAGGATTCTCTGTAAGTGTTTGAAATGCTTCTCCAGTAAAGCACCAGCACACTGATTCTGTAATTTTACTTCTGGAATTATCTAGGGAAGTGTCATCGCTGAACGTACCACGAGAGGAACGATGAGGTGTTTTAAGGTTACAAACAAGTGCTGGGCAACTATTACCAGGATATTTATATTGTAATGTGTTTGGACCTGGAGCTGCCTCTCACTACGTATTTATATCATTCATAGCACAAAAAAATCTCCTGCTTTGTTTGGGGCACCTGGCTGGTATAGGAATATGAAAGATGAACAGTAAAAGTAAACTAAATGCCTTGACAGGTGATTCTATGTCACTGTAAAGGTTTATTGCAAAGCTGCATATTTAATATTGTGCTGCCCCACCTGAAATTATACTTTTCTTCTCTTTTTTTTTTTTCCACAGATCTGCTAATATTGAAAGTTAAGATGGAAAAAAAAAAGAAGAAAAGAAAGCCAAATTACTTACATTAGGTATATAAGAAGCTGGCAAACAAGATAACCTTCAGTCTTTCCAGGTTTCTTATTTCATTCAGCTTTGCACACTTCACAGTGACAAACACGGCTTTAAAGAAATAAAAAGTTAAGACAATGACAACTGTAACAATTAGTCAGACAAAAAGGGTTTTACCCAAAGATCATTAACAGGATCTCACTTAACTTATCAGTATGCAACAGATGAAATGGAAAATCTTGTAAGTGGTGGTGAAAAAAATATTAAAACTTCCATTTAGCACTTTCACATTTGAAAGAGGTTGTTCTGCACCTTGCTGCTAGACCTTTCTGTCATTAACGCACATTAAGGTTGCTGAAGCACAGAGAAGTCCTGTTGTATCAGCTCTGCATACCAACTCATGTACGTAGGACTTCATACCGTCAAGACTGGAAGATTTTACCTATCCATCAGTGGCTAGAAAATGTAAGATAAGCGGACAAAGGAAAGCGCCAAAGCATGATTAGGTAATCTCTTTCCTTTACGAAATGGTTTCTCATACTGGAAAGATGAATGGGACTGCAAAAAGCACGTGCCTTCTCCTGTCAGTAGCAAAAATTTATTTTTTTTTTTTGCAAAAGCAGGCATCCCACAGCTCTCAAATTCCTGGGCACAGAGGATGCGCTTCCCGTTGAGAGAATCACGTTGATAGCTATCCCCATTATCCCACAGTACATCCCTCCTACGCTTGTCTGCTACAGTGACATGTTGTTTCTCATCTTCCACTTGTCCTGTTGCACTCACCAGGGCATTTGTGAACTATTTGGATCTGCATCTCAATGATATCTTTCAGCACCACCTATAAAAATTAAATGGATGAATCATGCACACAAGCTGTGTCTAAGGCATGGGCGCCTGTGTTTTCCTAGTAATTTTACAACCTGTTTTCCTATGTCAACTAAGTTTGACAGTGGGAAAACACTTCTTAAGACACAAAGTTCCCACAAGTTCTGAAAAACAGACATCCAAATAGAAGGAATTGGCAATATAAATGTAGGAAAGGCAGCAGGACCGACTCTGCTCTCACAAGACCAGAGTACACCCCACAGACACAAATCCACAGCAAACCAGGTTTCACTGGGTCTGCAGCTCGAAGAGGTTCTTGATTCAAGGACAAAATGTGTCTGTGCAGGAGGGATGTGGATATACACATGCTTCCCTTCCTATGGGTTTAAGAACCACAGGGTCAGGCTCACACCTTCCATTCCCACAGTTACTCTACTCTGTTTAGTGCTGAAAAATATGAAAGTACTCCTGCAAAAGGGAGTCAATACCTGCCTGTTGGTGTGATTTAGAGGAACCTTGAGGTGAAACGGAGACATGGATCCCCCTTCTTCCCTCCTGACCTGTGCTGCTGCCCAGCTTAGCCCAACAGGACTATAAGTTAGGTTGTTCCCTCCTAAATCCTACTCTCTCTGCACCATAACCAGGCCCCAAAGCTTCATCCTAACACAAAGCCATTTTAAATGGGCTTAGAAATGGAAAATGCTTGTGTAAATATCTGTTAGATCCAGATCCAGCCCCAGGAATTCAGGAGACATCTTCAGTAGGAGAAAAACAGAGCAGACACCCAACAAAGTTCTCTGAAAGGAGGATACACAGCTCTGTGCAAGCACCAGCAGGTGTCAATGTGCAACTCTCTGTGACATCCTGTAATTCTACATGCACAGTAATACACCCAAGAGTCTCCCACTTTGGAAAATAAACACAACCATGGATCATCACTAACAAATTCAGCCTATTTGAGGTCAGACCTTCACTTAGACGCTCCTTCTCCCACTTTTCTCAGGACAGTTTTAAATATACATCACTTTCTAGAATCTTGTTTCTTTTGCCCATGCTCCTGAGGGAGCTCTCTCCTATTTTTCTGCCAGAAAAATGCAAATCTTCACACAGCATCCACTAGTAAAAGTCCTCTGCATCTAGAAGCCAGCTCATCCCTTTATTTTGGACAATGTCTGTTTTGGGGAAGGGGAGGGCTATTTTTAAGCCAGCTGATTTTGTAATGGAGTCTAACTTATTTGGGTTTTCACTTTTTTAAACAGCTGTGGAGAAGTGATCATGCCTAAGCTACAAGACCACATTGTGTATTTGCTTTGTAAATACCCAGCTTCACAGACGTCTAGCTAATTGTATGTGCAGACTAAGATGCTTTTGTATACAGCCACAGTGAGAAACAGATAATCAGCTACACAATTATTACATGTTTTTCTTCTCCAAAACTGCCCAGAGTTTTTCTACCTCCATGCCAATAATTCTGTAGCTGCACAGAAGACAAGTATATGTAATAAAACAAAATTCACATGGTGCGTAAGTCTCTGTGACTACAAGTATCACCTCTACCATGCACCTATGCATCAAGAAGAATAGGTCTCTGAGAACTCATCTTCAAACCCACAAACTTTCCATCCCTTACCTAAAAAGGAATCTCCACTAATGGTGCCAGTTGTGTGGTCAAGCCAGTGACAAGAGAGAGACGCAGACAAGAATAGGTTTGACATTCCACCAAGCAGGAGGCAGCAGTAACCTATATACCCTTGTCAATACATTTCAAAAGAAACGGCAAGTCGCTTCAGCAAAATATGACTCCTTTGATACTTTCCTGTTTAATTTAATACAGTCTTTTATTATCCAAAGAACCCCACTGCTTTGAAATGAGGAAACGCGGTCAAAGACTTCAGCAGCCTGCCCACAGCTGGCAAGCGTAGTTCAGGGACCTAAAACACAACTTCTCGCTAGGCTGGCCCTCACAGACAATGGAGCTTTCAAAATTAAGGCTTGTATACACAGGCAAATGTATCAGCCTGATTACACTAGCATAATTAGGCTGATAAATTTCCCTGTGTAGACAAGACTTGAGACTCTCAAATTCATAACTAGGAAGGTCTTTCAGAGAGAGAGGGAGAAAGAGGGAGGGAAGAAAAAAAAAAGGAAATTAGCAACTCCTGAAATATCTGAGCAATAATTTTTTTCTGGGTATCTCATTTATCTTTTTTAATATTTTTTTCCCTACAAGTGAAAGGTGTATTTCATTTCCAAATTGAGATTTGGATGAGACATTGATACACTTTTTTTTCGAAAAATTAAAAAGAACAATCACCAACATTCCCTTGACAGAGAGGAGTCTTCTGGATCTCTCTCCCCCCTCCCATGATGTGGGGCAGCACCAGTCCTAGTTCCATTTCCATCTGAGAAACCATTTCTGATGGCTTGAGGTGGATAGGGAAGGGGTTACTCCAGCTCCAGGGGTTTCTTCAGGGTCCTGGACGCATGGAGGGGTTAGGTGCTCACCCCTCCCCCCACCCACGTGGTCCCATGGCAGCCGGAGAGACAGCACACAGCACGTGGAGAGGAGGCGAGAGAGCGAGTTTATTGATGAGGTGGTTACATATATTGGTCTTGGAGGATTCACAGAGTGACCAATTACGGGGTCAGGGGGCTTACAGGACACCCAATCTCAAGAAGGGGTTAAAAGGTCCAATGAGAAGACTTCCTGATATCTTCTCAGGACATTCCTGAGACAGAGATAAGAACTGGCCATGGGGGTTTTTGGGAAGAAGAACCTGAGTTAGCAAAGAGACTACAAAAAAGCCATTTTAAAACATGTTTAAACCACAGTTTTCCCATATAATGCAGGTTTACTGCTACAGAGTCTATCTCCAGCGTCAGACACGGCATTGGTAGAGCCAGTCTCAGGATTCCAGTTTAGAGTACGAACTGAAGTGGGTTGCTCATTTTTTAGGACCATACATCTGGCATGAGACTCTCAGACACCTCTTTCCCTCCACAAGCATCATGAGAAGCTCATGCTGCTGAGAACAGCAGTCTGGACACACCAGGAGCAGCTCTGTTGTTAACTTTCTTCCTTTCCATCCCTCCCTCACCAATCTTCCCACACAAGAGTATCATGTAACTCCCTTTTGAAGCTGCCAACTCCACAATGACATAGATCAAGCCTAAACTGGAAACAGCCCAAGACATCTGACCAGGACAAGACCCCTCTGGTTTCTTTGTGGATGGGAAGAGTCTCTCATCCCAGGCACCTTCTGCACTTCACTAGGCCTCACTGTCCTGGTGCCCTGAAGCACTACTTCTGTGACAATAAGGGTCACATCAGGGAGAAGAGTCATATTGGGGTGCATTTGATTGCAGGACAATCAAACTGAACCTAGTCCCAAGATCCTTCCTAATGGACAGTACTGCCTGTGCTCTCTGGGCTTCCCACAGTGTGTGATCCCACCCTTGTTACTCCTAATATTAAGTCACAAGGGCTTCATGAGAATTGTGCCAACACAGCTATTACCAAGATTAATCTGCAAGTGCTGACTTCAGATTCTCATAGTCTCGCTCAAAATAAACCCTCAGTGAGCTTGGAAGATCCAGCCTTCAACTTCAGTTACTTCCCCATCCCAACCTTTTATCTTTCCCCTATCTTCAACTTCCATCTTCTTCCATACCTCTCATTGTTAGAGACATACGTCTCTGCTTTGCCAGTGGCAAAGAACTCTCCTGACAACCTAGCACTTTCCCCAGTCTCTCCCTCCCCTTTACACACTGGTATCAACATAATACACAGCAGCTCAAAGGAGAATTGGGGCGCCCAGCATGCTAGGCACTGCATATGCACACACTGGAAGAGAGACTTGTCTTCTTGATCTTACAACCTAAACAAATAAGGCCAAAAGAAATGTTATTCCCATTTTACAAATGGGAAACCAGGACCAAAGATATTAAATGTCTAGCCCTAGGAAGCCTGCAGCCAAGGCAGGAACTGACCCCCTGTTTCCTGAGAGCCAGCATTCGGTGCCTAATCGCACATGATCAGTCTTTCCTCTCTACCTCCCTGTAGGCATGAGGAATTTGTGCTCTACGTCTCCACATGTTTCTCTTGCGCTGTACTGCACACAGCCATACACACCTAGACGGGACTTCTTAATAAATAATCGCATATGGATTCCTGCACTTCTCTTATACTTGTCAACTCGTGCCTCCCTTATAGCACAGGAATTAGACTTTCCTTCCAGTATTCCCAGTGTAATTATCAAGCAAACTTGCCTCTGGCATAGTCTTCCCACACCAAGGACACTTTAAATCTCACACATAAATCTCTTTCATTTCAGCAGGTCTCTCTCCTGGAGAATGGCATTTAATGGTGATCTTTTTTTAATCAGGTTCAGTCCCCTGTTTCCCACCCCCATCTGGTGGAAAGCGACTTTCCACTTAGAAAGGAAGTCAGTCTTTGATTTCATAAATGATTATAAGAAGATTTAACATCCTCAGGAGTACAACTATTTTGATTAGAATATAGTTGCTCCAATTCCTTTTCCAGCTGTCCTGCTTCTTGATACAAACCCCGAGATACAGAAATCCTTCTGAATTCACCCTCAGACACTTCAGTGTGGAGACAAGCCACTCACCCTCTCATCATTTGGACTCTGACTCCATGTAATGCAGCAGAATCAAGCAGGGAATCGTCAGCACACCGACTCTCTGCTGGCCTGTACCTTAAACCCTGGCAGGCAGTTTGCCGAGCATGGACATGTGCGGGCTTTTTTGCTTTAGCTCACTGACCCCTGCTCTGTTACTGCAGCCCTGCAGCACTCTGGGACTGCCACCATGAAGAGCAACTTGTCTGGAAAGACAGAGGAGCTGGACAGCTGAAGACTTTCATAGGAGCATGCATCCACTGTCACTGTTGCAGGCAGGCTGGCATAAGTATAATTTTACAGGAGACTATAATTTTACAAGTAATGCCCATTTGTGCACAATCTGCCCCTCTTCACGCTGTGATCAGCTGAAGGAAAACATCAGATGCTGTTTGCACAGTGCAATAGTGGACTGGAGTTTTCTAGCTTCAAAGGCAGATTTGATCTGTAAGATAAAATTTTTCTGAAGTTTTGCTTTCAAAGACTTTGTACCATTTTTCCTTTCAAATATTACCCCTCCGAGGATATGTGTACATGTAAAATGAGATGGTAACATGAGGGCCACAGTCCCAAGTCACCCTCTAGTCCTCTCAAAGGCTGTCAGAAGCTCAAAGAGTTCTCCTTAGAAAACAGTAAATGAGATTCCGGCTTAGAAAGACAAGCTATGCAGAAAATTGCTGTCTAGGTCCCTTCAGCAGTGCTTCTGACTCCCCTACCAGTTCCAAAGGGGTGGGACCAAAATGTGAAATTGTTTTTTGATCAAAGTCTTCAACATCCCATCCTGCCTGTCAGCAGCTGTGCAGCTTCATTTCAGCAGCACCAGCTTTGTGAAACAGAGCATGAACTGTGTGAAGTAAACATCACCTCTGAGGACTTCACTCCTTTTTTAACTATTTTCCAGACTAAACCTATTCTCCAAGTACCAAAGACTCTTTTGAGATCTTGATAACCCAGTTTGCAGGTAGCACGCCCACCCAGGAATACACTGACTAAATGCAGTCTGCCTACATTTCAACACCACGTTCACTACAGTCCCTCTCAGATCTGGTTGGCCTATTTGGATTTGAGCTGGCGTGACTGGAGGCTCAAACTCTTACAAGTCTTCCCTTTCCATATCAGCAGCAGCCATGTCAGCACCCGTGGCTGTTGTTGTTCTAGGATGCAGAAATAAACTTCCCCATCCTACACAACTTCTTGGATGTTGAGGCCAGAGGGACTTACTGAGATCATTTTGTTTGGCATCTAGAGCAATGTGGACTATAAGATTATGCTAAGTAATTCTTGTTTGAAGTTCCATAGTTGTGGTTGAACAACAACCGCAATAAACATGCAATCATGGAAAATCTACCACAATCCCTAGTAAGCTGTTCCAATGTTAAATTACCTTCACTGTTAAAAATGTGGACCAGTTTTCAGTGAGAAGGTGCTTAGCTTGAACTCATGGCCAAAGCCATATTGTTGTTACAAGTCCAAGTCTACTGAACTGCAGAACCCTTCCGAAATTGCTGATCTTACTGAGGTATCTTCAGCCTGTAACAAGGGACTGGTTTGAAAGCTAAATAAGTAGAACTCCCCTCACATCTTTTACTGACAGGAGGGGTTATTTTTGCTTTGTTTCTTCCCACTTTGCTTTTGTAATTTTCCTCTGTACCTTCTCAATTTTTTAATATCCCCCTTGAAACCAGTTGAGGAGCTTGCTGAAATGTAAGCGGTTCCCTCAACACTCACAGAGCTAAACTACCTCCTCAGGCTTTTTTCCAAAAATTTCCAAATGCATTTACTAGATCCTTCCAGGCTGTATTTTGACCAGCCCTGAAAGTTACAACAGCATTTCCAAATCTTCAAGACCAAAGTCATTTTAAGTGACATTAAGATGAAGCAACAAGCCCTTGAACCCCCACATTGAAAAATTTAGAAAGAAGTAGTCTCACAGCAGGACCAGTGAGTGAGAAGAATGATTTGTCAGCTGTTCCCCTTTCTCTGTGTGGGCAAGGGCCTTCACAACAACGGTCTGCTCATTTGAGCTGATGGCTGCAAGCTCACGAGGGCTTTGCTGTTGCTGTTTCAGAGTTTTAGCCTATTTCTTTCCATCTGCCACTCAAAGGGCCTGAGGAAATACAACATGTTCCAGACCAGCTTTCCTTTTTAATCAAAAAGCAAGCAGGTCTGCGTACACATAGGTTGTTCATGCCCAAAACACCAACCCAGCCAAGTAGAGTCAGCAGAAATAGCAGTTACATTTGCAGCTGCAATACCCCTGGAGTCACGCATTAAAGAAAGGCCAGTACTTTTCTAAAAGCATGCATCTCAAACCTATGTTTTCCACTGGAAACAGACAATCTTGTCTCAGCTTATTTTGTGGCAGAGCCTTATTGACTTACAACTACCAATATAACCCATCCTTCTGTTTTGAATGTCATGACTGTAATCACAAATTTAAGAGTTTTTCCTTTCTTTCCCTCTGTTCCTGTGTAATAGCAGCACCTAATTCAGTCAATCCCTACAAGCAACTTCATAGCCTGCAATGGTGCAACTAAAACCCCTTCCATAGTTGCCTCTTAAGCTGAAAAGCTATCCTGGTCTGGCTGCATGGGACATCTTTTCTTAAGGAAGGAAGAAGACAAGAAGGTCACCACCACACCCCAAACCCAGTCTTTCCCCATACACATGCCACTGCTCTCTGAATATTAATAAAGCAGGTGCTGAAAGCGAAGCTCAGCCTGAGGGTTGCTCAGTACTACACTTGTTGCTTGACCCACCTCCTCATCCTAGAGATTAATTAGGCCTGGCCCCTCCCTGCTAAATTGTCTCTCAGGCACATTGCTCAGTCTTCCTCCTCTTGCCTCTGGCATATTCACTCACTAACTTTTTATTTCAATATTCATGTTTTCCAGTTTGTAAGGATCTCTGCTCATTTTCAGTAGGCTGCTCCAGTAACAGGAAGTGGCAGAGGAAGGATGTCTGGAATGAGGGAGGTGGAGCACAGCTGTGTAGGGATGGGGAGCTGAAACTACCAATCTTCTCTCTCTTTGCTCTCCAAGTCTTCCCTGTGATGCTGTCCCACGTGAAATGCACTAGCTGGGCTGAGAGACAACGTCACTTCTCATATCCTGAAGATGCTCTCTCACCACTGGGTGCTCATTTGAGAGTTGCAAGTTCAGAGGTTCTCCACCAGTGGTAGGGCACGCAGCCAGCTGTCTGATAGCCTCGGCTGGAGCTGACATCTAGGGACATGGTTGTGATATGTGGCTGCAGAAAAGGCCTCTAGGCCCTGAATCCTGTCTGGGGAAAGAGGACAGTCTGAGGAATAAACCTTCCCCACATTCTATCAGCTAGTTGGCATTGTGCTTAGTATGTTAGCTGCTGCCAGTCCTTGTCTTAAATGCCTTATTCTTTCTGTGCATAATCTATGAAGCTCAGATACCTCACTCAGAGCTGAGGATCACACTTTCAGCTCAACACATCTTTGTATAAGTTTAAATTTTTTCTCCTGTCTCCATCGTTATTCATTCATGCCATATGGAAAGACTGGAAGCTCTTTGGGCCAATGCCCTCCTTTTTCTACATGTGTACAGCAATAAGCTCAGTTGAACCTTAATTGAGGTCTCTGGATGCTGTTGTAATACAAAAAAATAAATATTAATTAGTAAGATCAGTAGATTCAGTACCAGACATATTGCAAGTCACACCCCCACTATATTTATACATGCTGATATGTGAATGTGCATGCAATTGTTAATACCCCTATATATTTGACTTGTCTGCTCACAGTGTTTTTCATGTAATATCCTTTCCTTTCATAATCATGTGTCACTTAATATCCTGATTAAGACAGAACATTCTGTAACACAGTAGCACGTGTTTGGACAGAATAGTGAAATTACCTTTGAAATGTAGCACAGATGGAAAGATTAGATGATGAGTTTCCTTTCAATTTCTCTAACTTTCTACTGTGGCTACCTGTGTTTTAATATTTGAAACCATCAATAAGTTCATTCTTCATGCTTTTGATGAACTAAGTCATGCTCACAGCTATGTGATTCTTGTGTGCAGGTTGCACATTCCAAAGAAAATCCATAATGGAAAACATAATTGCAGTAACAAGCACCCTACAGGGATGTAAAATTCCTCCAGAGATTCATCGGGGTTAATTGGGCTCTTCTTTGCACAGTTCCACAGAGCCATTCCTATTCATATGACTGAGCACTAGAGGGAAAGCAATAAAATTACCAGCTAAAGCCCAGGTTCCTGCATATTCAGTATACCATGCTAATTTCTAAAGACAGAGCTCTGATTGTATGGCTGAGCCAAACAGGACGGCTGTTTTTAACACCGTTTTAACTTATGGTAACCATTAACTACAACCCGACTTCCCATTACAACATACCACTGTGTACACCTATTAGCAGCTAATTGAATCATCTAAAAATTATCATAATTCAAACCTATGTTTGTGGTTTTGTAATGGTCCTTACAGCTTTTGCTGTAATACAGGAGAATATGCAAATCAAGGCTCTGTTTTAAAGTTCATGGCAAGATGGAAGTTTAAATGGAAATCTAATGGAGTGACAAAGGGGAATAAAGCCATATTGTATTTTTGATGTTACCCATGAGACATGATAGGAGAAACTAATAACAGGCTAACAAGGCTCCCTATCTCTAAACATTTTCCAGCTGTGAGCCACTGAAGAGCCAAAAGACCTCTCTGATTCAACACCAACAAATGCATATACTCACGTTATAATTTTCTGCAATTTCTATTCACAATTTGAAGCTGTATGACATTTTTCATTCTCCCTTTTATTTAAAGAAACAAAAGTATTTCCTCTCAGAGGCATCGAGGTTGTTTTTCAACCCACTATATCCTGAAACCTTCCATTTTGTTGTAGTTCTTCAAACATGAGCATGTGGGTTTTGTATTATGAAAGGCAACAAAGGCAACAGCATTATTGACGGTTTTGTGCTTATTTGCTGCTGGGGGTTTTTAATTTGACTTACAGTCTGATTTTATAAAGAGTTTTCATGTAACCTATGGAAAAGTTTTTATGTGCTATTTTGTGTAGAAATATGGATGATTCAGATTAGCATAAATTAGCTTAAACAAGCAAATCAGTTTAAACCATCTACTCAAACTGAAAGAAGAATATAATTCACCAATTGTTAGAGAACTGTCAAGAGCAGATAAAAAGATACCACATGTCATGTGGAGGTTACTGTCTCTCCAGAGAAAAGGTCCACTCCCTTCTGCTGAGTTACAGAATCATGGTGCTTCCAGGCCATTGCAGTGCAAAGTGGTGCAATCGCTTAAAGCTCACTCAAGGTGTCATTGAGGTTTGCATCAGTAAAATAAACACAAACTCAGCAGGAGGGCGGGGGAGGAGGGGGGATTTAGGCAAAACTTAAGCAGCTCCCTCCTGCAATGAAGCAGGCACCCAACCACCATCAAGTCTGTCTAATGTAGATAACTATTGCACAAGGAGGTGTGAATTTCCTCAATATATGTGAACCACCAAACCTGTCCCACTGCACTCCTCTTCCACATTGTCCACCGGTCAGTCCAGAAAAGGGCTGCATGTTTGGCTTCATTGTAGGACACAATGCCTGCCTGCTGAGGCTGGCATGAGATGCAACCCATTGTTGGCTTGCAGGTCACATAATTTTCATATTTATTAGATGGGTCAGGTGCTTACGTCCTGCATCAGCATCGGATGCAGACTGCTGCCAGGTTGGAATAGCCATCAGTTTTCAACCAAAGAAGTTTTAAATCACCTGCCATTCCTCAGACTGTTTCCCACCATTTAGCACAAAACATTTTGATGGATAGGGAATGATGGATTGTCCCTCCAGCAAATGTATAATAAGAATTATGTGTTTAACATGGGAGATGGGAATTCTTTTCTGAAGATACACATGTGCAGCCCTGCTGGCTTTCTTGGAATCTGCATACATACCTCTGAACAAACAACAACCACATTACTTCTCATAGGCTCAGAGATTGTGCTAGCTTACTCCAGCAAGCTTAATAATGTGCCAGAAATAAGCAACTGAACCCTTATTTAGGCAATTCAAACAACAACATTTTTAATGTCCAGCCCCCAGACCTTTGTTTCAATCCTCACTTCAAACATTATAAAATCTGTGTTTGTTAAAAGCACCAGAATTTTCTGGAGCAAGTAGCACAGGGAAGGCAGTGACCGGGACATGTGTGGGAATTGCCCTCTGGCTCCCAGATGGGCTCACAAGGTGTGTGCGTCTCCCCCTGGTTTTGGGAAGCCCCTACTGCCTTTGTTGCCACCAGAGCTCTAAGAATTTCTTCCACTGATCGAGCTGTGGGGTTTTAAAGCAGAAGAGCTCACGGAGTTGCCCTTCTTGGGCCAGCACAGCACAGTTAGTAACCAAGGCACCTATGCTGCACAGCAAAGACATGATAGAGTTGCCAGCACCGAGCCATGGAGGGGCACAGCAGCAACCTAGAAGCATATTTCAAGGAGCGACCTGTTTGCCTTATAAAGTCTCTTAGCATTGGGAAAAATGTCTTCATCTCATTTCCTAAACTGTAATGAGCTACCAGTTTTCGCATTTTTCATTTTAGCATAGATGGTAAAAAAACCCTCCTGAAAAAGGAAAATTGATGGCAGCAAGCAGACTGTGTGCCAACCGTGCTTTCTTTCAGTCCCCATTCCATGGAAGAAAGGAAATTAATTTTTTTTTTGAATTCTCCACTCTGACCTACTAAGCTTGTGGGTCATGACCCCCATTTGGGAAAAGCTGCACTTTCTCCTCTTCCTCCTCCCTGTCTCTCTCTCTCTCTCTCTCACACACACACACACACACGCACACTCTTGCGCACCATGAAAACATTACCCTAATATCCACTGACAAAACAATGCACGAAAAAATGTGTCAAATATAAGCATCTAAATAATAGAGCCTACAAAACATGACTGCCTCTTAATTTCAATTTCAAACATACATTAATATGAAAAAAAAATCTCCAAAAGCTGTACATTTTTACTAGACAGGCAATTCAGCATTATGTAAATTGACTGAAAACGACTGAAAATGAAATAAAATGACAGCACCCAAGAGTAACCATTAATTCTGGGTTCTTTCCTTTCCAGGTCTTCATTCATTTTTCTTCCCTTTGACTTAACACTTGTATTTTTTTCTCCTTTTTTTTAGATACTATCTTTGGCTATTTCTTTCTGTCTCCTTTCCATGTTTGCTTGACTTTCCTCTCATTTTCTGTGGAGCCTAATTCTGGGTTCCCCATGGAGCTCATTCACAGTCAAATGTTTCTTAGTCAGTGAAACCTTCCACATCATCACGTTTTTCAGTGCAGTTCCTCCAGCTTTCATTATACCCTTGGGCTAAGGACCATGTGAGTCCCCAGTCTGGGGAAAGGAAGTTCACTCTTCCTGCCATCCATGACAGCTGCCTTCCAGCATCCCAGCGGGGTTTCTTGAACCCAGAATGGGAAAACTCCAGCTCAGGTTCAGTCCACAAGCAAATTTCTTTCTCCTCTTGGATATGCCATGCTGTTCAAAATTTCTGTCCTGGATCCGTTACTGAGGAGGCCTCAGTTACCATTTGAAGAGAGGTTCCCTTTATTGGGAGACAGCCATAAATAGAGATGCACCATGCTCAGCCCTGGTACACCCAGATACACCATAAGTCTGATACAGTGATCCTGTCTGGCAATGTGTTTCGCCTTTCTCTTTCTTCATCTGTATGTAGCTGCATCTCCTACTTTGAAAAGGAGCAAGATGTTAGATGGCATCCCTGAAGAGCTATTCAAATTCCTGAGCTGCACTTGAGGAAAAATGTTCCTGCTTATCATGTTACAGAAATCTCCTGGCTCCACACAAATTCTCAGTTCACTAATACTGATTCCATAATATTTACTGTCAATCACATTCAGGTCTTGTTGGTTTCCATCACTGATGATGGTACAGAAGTAGTACTTTTCTAGCATGTTATTTGACTTTAGCATGCTGTGCTCTCTATCTTTCGGAATGTCTTTTTCATTTATTGCAATTCAGGCTGTTTATCTACTCAAGAAACACAGAGTTTGCTAGCCTAGAAAATATCCACCGGCCCATGAAAAGCCATGACCACGCAGCACCATACATGCTAGGAATGTATTCATGCCAGTCCCAGCAGGGGCTCATGTGCAGGTGCAAGTTAATGCCTGTTTTGTCCTTTTCACCATACAGCATTAAATCTCTGGATCCCTTAATACTCCCACCCAGCCTCACAGCAAGCATGTCTGAAGAGACATTAGTGTAAGCATCTTGTAGTGCTGGTGAGGTACTTAGTTAAGCGTTCCCCTTTTGGGCCTCACTTTTGCTACTATGCACAGTAACGCTCAAGGCTATGCAGCTGCACTCCAGTTCATGTGGGATCAGGTTCCCCTGCCCTCTTTCTCCTGGCTTAGCAATTCTTTTTCTTTTTTCCTTTTTTTACCCTAAACTCATACATGAACAGTGCACAGCACAGAACACCATTAAGCTCAAAGAGAACATGCATGAGCACTTCATAGCTCTCTGCATGGCCTTTTTGCCAGCCTTTCCCTTCAAAGAGGCTGCTCCAGAAGTTGACTGGAGCCAGCCAAAATCTCCCTGTTGGCCTTGGATCAGGCCCAAAGCAAGGGACACAATTAGACAGGAATGGAGGCACTAACGAAAGGCAGCTTGCCTGCCAGCAGGCAAAACGCAGGGAGACCTACATGGAGAAAAGGAGTATTTGAGGGTCAAACTTGCAGTCCTTTGAGAGATGAGCCTCTGTGCGGTGAATACCCTGCCAAGCAATCTGTGCTCTTCGTGACTTTCATTCAAGCAGCGTGTTGAGGCACTAAGCAGTGGCTTTGAACTATGAGGTGAAGACAGAGTATGGGCACTGCCTCACTTTTTTTAATCCACCAGATTTATTTGTTTAATATATTTTTGCTGTATTGTTTATTCTCTTTATAAATCTTATTATTACAAAGCATGATTTTTAAATGGCAGTGGAAAATATGTCAATTGAATGTATTTGGGAGAGTCAAAAAAAACCCAAACAAATAAAAGCCTGAATTCAAATTTTGTGAGGGGACAAATGGGTATTGTTCTTCTCATTCCCCTTTTTCTTTTGGATGTACCAGTCAGCCCAGGAAGAGATGTCCCAGAGTAATTTTTTCCAACTCTTTACCAATAAATAGGGCAATACAAGAGTCTTCACAGTGCAGCAGTTCTTACTGCCTGTTACTCAATAACTTGCAAATACACACAGTGTTAGCACCTCCCAGTTCAAAATAAAGTCCACACTCAATACAGATTGTCCATGGCTCTCCATTTTTCATACTGCTCTTTCTTGAAAATTGCTTCATTGGAATGGTTTATCTACCTAGTTTAGATCTCAGAGCTTTCTACTCACGTTAACATGCAATACATACAAATGAACTATCTAATCTGAAAGAAAATCCAACAGATCCTTTTATCAGAGTTGTAAGATTATGTGTTTGGATGAATTGTCTAGCAGGGTCCTGCTAGAGCTCTGGTTTGTTTAACATTTTCAGCAGTTATCTGAAAGTATAAGTAGAAAAAAACCATTAATTATATTAGGAGTTGACACCCAGACTGAGGGAGATGAAGGAAGGCAAGAAGTTTATAAGGAAAATGGAAATCAATTTACAAGGATTTGAGAATTAGACAAGCATTATTCAAATGATGCAAATTTATAAACACAATATGTCAACAAGCAGACCGGTTTCTTATCATGTCTGGATAACCTAATACTACCTTGGAAGATACTTTGCACAGAAGAAAAATCTTGCATCCGGAAAATGGGTTGTCTATTCTTTATACAGTATTTTAAATGCTGTAGAAATTCATAGAGATGTGGAGATCACAGCAGGTGAAAAGTACCTACAGCTGAACAGGAAAGAAATACAAATGGTGGAAAGACTTAAACCACTATTACATGAGCCCCTTTAGCCTAATGAGAAGAATTGAGTTCAACTACTTAATGACCAAAAATCATCTGCAATGCTCTGTGACAGTTTATTTTGTACATAAATTATGGTTTACTGCACTGTACATAAAGTACAGTTCACTGCAACACAGATTTATTTACTCGTGCAAAAGAAGAGGAGATAGCTAGACAAAGGTTTCTGTCATGCACAAGAAGATAGCTCAGGAGCATCAGTCCATAGAGGAATCCATATGTATTACAGACTGGGCTGTATACGTGTTGGATGCAGACTTAGGCCTCCCTGATGGAAAAGCTTTCCTCAGCACTGTGAGCTCTTGCACTATGAGCCATTGCAAGGTCCCAGAAACCTGCAGACGCTGGGTGAGAGGCAGTTAGTGTTGTGATCCACTGCCCAGCTGGACAGAATCCAGCATATCACCGCTGCTGTGCACAAGAAATGGACCCTGTCCCATAGAGATATGGGACTTGAAGACAGCAAGTCTTGAAGGCCACCCAGCTTGAAGGCCATCAGACAGACACCAAATGAATGTCTGAGCCATAAATTGCCCATGAAACTTCCCTCGTCTGGCTGCAGCCTACTATTTGTCTCTGGCTCACCATCACCAGCTCAGAGTTGCCCATCTTCCCAGTCTTCCATTTCCAGTGTCTCACGCTCACTCCCTTTGCCTCTTCTTTCAGCCTGACAGGCTCCCTGCCTCTAGCACAACCCCTGGGCACATCCTGGTCTTTCCCCTTCTGCTTTCTAAGTCTGCAGGACAAAAGTAAAAGTAATTACAATGTCTCCTTATCTCCAAAACATTCTCAGATCCCTGTGCCAGACATTCATTTCACCATCAACCAGGTTTTCCTGGAAACCAATACATCTCTGAATACTACAGGGTTTTTTGATCTTCCAGCCCCAAACATACTCTGTACAGTAAATATACCAATACAACTCTGAAGATGTTAAGATGATGAAAGTACAAAAATCCTGTCAAAACTTCAGAATGCAGCCATGAGGGTCAAGGCATGATTCAATTGCCTCAGCACATTTTGGACAGAAGTCCAGAGTTTAGCCTCACTAGGTGCATATTCTCAAGAAGCTGTCCCAAGTTGCTTGAGCAGAGATGGCATAATCAAGTCTCCACCTTAGTGTCATGGGCAAAGTATCCTGTCTCTGCCCGTGCCTGTAGGAAAACCTCTAGTAACGAGATAGTACAATGGAAAACTTACTCCCTTTGTGGCTTTTCCTTCTCATCATTCTGTGAGTCAGGTAGAATTTCTACTCATTTGTAAGCATCCTAGGTTGGCAAGGGCCAACTGAACACACTGGGGCTTTGGGCACCTCTACCCTTGCCCTGTTAGTGTGTTCCCAAGACCCACCATGGCAGAATTTGCCCCCATTGTCCCATCTCTCCTTCTTCCAAGGTAAAAAAGTACGGATATCCAGGAGTTTTACTGGGGTATCTGCGTAGGCCGTTGAATATCCAACATGCTTCATGCTGAATTCCAGTGTGGCACATGTACACCCCATGCTGGGTTATGGTCAGGCTGTATCCATACCAGTAAACTAGACCATTATGGCATTAGGACCAAACCTCCAGGCCAGTTGCAGAGAGGCCAGAGAACAGTATGCTACTGAATGAGCTTCCTAAATGAGGTGGCAGCAAGCAAAGTACCTACTGGGTAGTGGTACCTATTGGTCCCTGGCACACTCCAGTTGCCAGACCATACCCAAAAATTGTTCAGACAGAATGTCAGTTGCAATGGGCCATGTTTGTGCCAGAGAATGTGCTAGCAGTGTACTAGCATAGATAATCATCTTCCAGGGCCAAGGAAGGCTGCCAGGCATGCTTGGATTTACTAGTATAGACTCAATCTCAGCATCTGACTATTCTGCATCTGAATAATGATACAACAGCATCCCAAAATGTGGCAACCAAAGAGCTAGAAAAGGTTCGGATTGCACCTTCTGTGTGGGAAGGTGGAAAGGTACATACTGAGTATTTCCTTCCCACTTGATCTTCCCAAGGTGAGATGAAATCCATCAGCACTTTTTCCTTTATCCAGTCTTTTTGGGATAGGTAGGAAAATACACTCGATTACCTTCTTCAGTTGAATTTCTTTGGTCTTAAGATTACTTTGGAAGTTTGCTCAGATTCTTCAAGACTGCTTCATGGATCTTCCTTAATGTAAATATGTTTTTACTAACATGCTTTGACAAATGACACTCAGAATTTGCTTCACAAACCACACTGAAGTTTAGAAACAGCTGAATGTAGCTGTGGATATATGTATTTTAGGGACAAAAAGCTTTCCTTTCAGGCCTACAGAGTTACACATGGAACAAAATACATAGTACACAGAAATGACTGCCCTCATCCTCTTTACCTCATTGTAATTCAGGAGTGATTCTCTCAATACCAGAGTTATCTGCCAGCATAAGACTAGTATCACAAGAGGAGCAATAGACCCATAATAGAGCCTAACTTTACAGCCACTCTGGCCAAATATCCTCTTCCAACCCCAACTGTGCCATCCACTAAAGGTGCAATCTCTAGTCACCTTACCTACATACCACTGCCACCAGTAACTGGTCTTTCAGCTCAAGAGAGTCCTCAGACATTCTTAGCACATTGCACCCGAGTAGCTCAAATTATTTAAAGTGCAGGGTTTGGCTAAACCAGCTCGTTTTGACTGAAATAGTTCAAGAAGCTTTTACTTAAGCAAGTCTTCCAGAAGATTGGGATGGACCTTCAGAAGGTAGATAGTAATCTGTAGCTGAAAATTGCAACATCTCGCATAGATGCAGTCCTTCACTGAGCATCCTAGTTATAAACACAGAGCAATAGCTTTGGAACAGATGTTAAGCAAGGAATAATGTGCATGTACGTTGTGTCAAATGCAGACATTAAGAGCCAAAGTTGATTGAGTTAGGTGCACTCCCTCCAGCTATAGCTGTACTGTTATTTTCCAGCTCCAAACACAGACTCTGATTTAACCTCAGTACTTGATGTTCACAGTCAAAGATTAAGTGAAAAAGAAGACAAGTCAGAGAACAACTTTGGCTGGAAGTAACCTGTGGAGAACTCTAGTCCAAGTCCACGCTGAAGGCAGAGGTGACTTCAAAATCAGATTCAGGTGCTCAGAGTCTTATCCAGTTCTGAATATCTCCAGGTAAATGTTCTTCTCTCACCAAGTCCTACTCAATCCAGCCTTAAGGATCTGTCCTCCGCAGCTGAAGAACACCTTTCCTGGGAAGATGCACCTCTTGCACCTTCATACCACCTGTGGGTGGAGGTTGCAAGGAGAGGAGGTGCAGGGCAGACAGTGATGCCTGAATCCTGTCACTCTCACACATCCCCTTTGCCGTTTTTTAGAGCCTCCTCTGGCTTTTTAGAGATGCTGCTTACCTTACCTTCCACTACCTGAGCCTTCTTAGGCCACTGCAGCTGCTTCCAAAGGGAGCTGAGGCTGTGAGGGATGTGGGAAGGACAAGAGCCGAGCCCAGAAAAGCAGGGTTCAGCTTTCCCCTTCCTCCCAACTCCTGCCCCAGGACTGGTAGCACTTGGCAGCACAAATAACAGAGTCACGGCCTGCTCATTCCCCCAGTGGGAGTAGTGGCTCAAGTGGTGGCAATGGCTGAAGAAAAGGCCATAAGGCAGGTGGGGGAGAAGGGAAATGCACCTAGGACCTGACGCTTTTTACCTACTCCTTCAGACTTTCCTAAGGTTGCTCACAGCAGCCCTGGTATCTGCTCATCCTGGCAAGGCAAGCAAGACACGGTGGTGGTGGCGGCAATTGGGGCAAGGGACATAACCTCTTCTAAGAGACTCAAAAAAAGGGGAGAGGGGAAGATAAGCAAGCCTGAGACCTCAAAGCAGCACCTTACACATCTATCTTCTCCCACATTTATTTCCAAGCACTCTCCTTGAGCTGAGCTCACCCCTCAGAGAGGGAAGTGGCTGATCTAAGTGAAGTGTCCATGTTACAAGTGGGGCTCTGCACTTCTCTCCCCCCAAAATAGACTACTCACTGCTTTGCCGTTTATTGTTGTCACACTGTTTACTGTTCAGGATATCTATATCACTCACCTAGCTTATAAGCTCAGGAAAGCAGTACCTGTGGTGCCAGGACCCAATTTGCTTGCCTTTATCCACCACTATTTCCAGTATAACTGGCATAAATGACTAAAGGTGTTCCTAGTCACTGAAATCCTCCACTCCTGGTGAAGATCAATGTACATCTTCAGGTGCTGGAAGACAACTCAGTATTTGAAACAGAGTCATATTCATCTGTATTTCAGACTAACATGACATCAGTGAAATCATAGCCCAGACTGAAAAGTTTGGGTTTGTCTGCTTACTGCTGGCAACAGGATCAGTGAGTAGTTACCTCACTACTGGCCAAATGCTGCATTGCTGACTCAGGCACAGAATGGGATTTTCAAAGTGCTTCAGGAACTTGCATCCCAGATGAAAATAGCACTTGTACCCACAGTCTCACTCAGGGTTTTCTTTGGCTTCAATAGCAGATAGGGACAGAAGGTCTGAGTTCTCTGACCCATGTCTCTGTCCTGTCCCACAGACACTAAACTGAAGGAAAAAGTCACACAGAGCCCTAAGATGCAACTAAAAGCAGGCAATACTAGTCACCCTGACTTCTGAGCAGCTCACAAAGGTGACTATATTTTGTCTTTATAGTGGTCTCAACAGATAGGAAGGGACTATCAACAGGTGTGTCCCTGGAGCACAGATGAACATCTGATCTATAAGGCTGTCAGATCCCAACCCACCTAGGATTTTGTGGGTCAAAAGCAGGAAAAAAAAGGGGGGGAATGCCTCTGGCTCAATAGGTACAAGTGAGCATAGCTCCATTAACTATTCACTAGGTACCTTATCTGTAGACTTGACCCAGTTGTCTATGAAGTTTAAAAAATCTTATATTCTCAGTTTTAACAAACAAAGCTGAAAACACTTTCCACCTTCTCTTTTAACTTGTGTTATTTTTTAACTCAAAACTGATGTATACTTTGAACTATCAAACAGTGAATTCAAAGATGACAAGAGACAGACCAAAAGCCATGAAATCAAGTCCTATGGAATTACTGAAAAGAACAGGACTGGAGGGTCAGCTGGTGCAAATTGACTTTGATCCTTTGAAGCCATTAAATTCCACTTTCTGAGGCAGTTCTTGTTCAAGCCCCTCATGACCCGTTTGGAACCTACTGCCAGGATCACAAAAAGTTCCTGGGCCTGACTGGAACTCAAATGTAGCACTGAAAAAATGAAAAACAAAAGGTAAAGGAAACCTTCTCCATTCTATGAAATGCAGAGAAGCCAGAGAAAGACAGAGAAATAAGAAACAGGTTTTTTTTTCATCACCAACAAAGAAGTCTGAGAAAAGACTACCACTTCTGTGATAGTTGAAGACTCTAAGAGATGTAAAATAGCCTGTGGTAACAGCCTGAAATTGTCTTGCAATATCGGTGTCCTCATATTGCCTGGATAGATGATGAAACCACATTGCATTAGCTCCATGGCTCACTCCGGGCATTGTGCTCCAGCTCCACAGGCTGTCATTACATACGCTGCCTGTGCTGCGTACATCTTCAGGGCAGAGTATTGGGGATAGTCAAGGACCAAACTTTCAGCTGGCGTAAATTGGTGAAGCCCCACCAGCTTCCCTGAGACTTCATTGATTTACAGCAGCTGAAACTATGGCCCCTGCTATGCTTAAAATCTGAGACAGACTTTCATTGGAGCCAAAAAAGTACACTTTGGGACACTTTGAGACCTGTGCTGTGTGCAAGCTAGGAGCTAAACGATTCCCAAGATTTTCTGTGAGACATGTACAAGCACACATTGTGCACTGAGTGCGAGCAGGCTTCACCAGACACACAGACACAGAATACGCTCCCTGGGATATGCCAAGGTGAAGAAGAGTTTTCTAAGTCACTTCATTTTTACTGGAAACTCTGCGCCAGTCCTCCCACATATAACGCACTGTGCACTCCTCGTAACCAGCATTGTCTGAACTTGTGGTATTTTAATAAACGTTCCTGCCAAGCCAAAGACGCCCTAAGACACATCACCTTTGTCCAGAGGAAGATCCCAGCTGCAACGAAGTCCAGAGAGTGTGACCTCTGCTACAAACCAACACATAGGTATGTTAAATGAGTTCTTATTAAAAATAACTGCTCTCCGTACTGCCTGTAGTAGAAGGGGGCACAGGCTGTTTAGAAAGTGCACATGAGGGTGACAGATCGCAACAAAAAAATCCTTTCACTGTACATACAGGAAAATGAGGCAGTACAAATGAATGCCTCTTTTTTATTTCATAGGGACAGGTTGGCAAAAGAAGGTTATTGGGTTTGGGCTGCATGGAAAAGAAGAATTTTCTTTTTTTTTCTGGAATCTTGATTCATCTTCATTATTCAGTCACTCAAGCTTTCTTGGAAACAGAGTGCCACTGAGTTATTATGGCAGTCATAGATGAATTCAGCAGAAAAATATATGTATAATAATGAAAGAAAGTAAAACTGCTCTCCTTGTGCAGCCCTACCAAGAGACAGCCAGACAAAAGCATGAAAAAATTGACTGTCTGGCCAAGAGTGAAATTGCTGGCAAGTCTGGTTTCAACCCTGCTATTAGCTTTCTTGCAGCTGCTTCAACTACCCAAGCAGTACTAAGATAAGTGCATGCTCTGAAGTCCTTTTTTTTTTAATTGGGGGTAGTATATTTATTTGCATATTAGCCTATTTCTGACTAATACCTCACCTGAAAGAATTTAGGAGCTAACAGACAGCCACCTTAAACAAAACAAAACAAAAAATAAAACCCAAGGGTTTTGATTCAGAACAAGGCGCTCAGAAACGTTCCTGCATTTCAGGATGAACGTCGTGCTTCCTCTGTGGGCAGAGCCCTCTCCAGCTGCATCACACATGGGGCAATTGTGCTGTGCCAAAGGGGCAGGATGCAAGCAGCTGCACATGGGGGTGGCTGGGGAAGGCAATGTGCTCTTGCAAACGTGTTCACATGTGCAACAGGAGGATGGACAGAAAAGAGTGGCAGGGGTGGATCTGCATCCCCAAAGCTGTCCTGACACTGCAGCCACCTCAATGACACAAGGAGCTGTGAGTCAAATGTTATGTGTTTGTGGGAGGAAAGTGGGGGCCTGGGGTAAAGGCTTGCATCTTGCCCGTGTCTCAGGAAGGTTCCT
Organism: Neopelma chrysocephalum; assembly: GCF_003984885.1. Taxonomy (NCBI): domain Eukaryota; kingdom Metazoa; phylum Chordata; class Aves; order Passeriformes; family Pipridae; genus Neopelma; species Neopelma chrysocephalum. Next base: position 30,241,497 of record NW_020897690.1, on the reverse strand, counting down.
ACTGAGTGCCGATGGATTGGGTCAAGGGAGGTCACACTCAGGGTCTGGACCTCAGGAAGATATTTCAGACCTGATGTAATGATAAGGCGTGACACTGTGCTAGCCTTCAGGCTCGCTCAGCTCACAGGCATGCCGTTAAGGTTTCCTCTCTTCAGAGGTGTAAAGCACTTCTGTTGCAAGCCCAGTAAAAGAAGGTACTGTCTAAGGGTGGAAGAGAAAATGTTATGGACGATTTGCCAAGAAAGTGCCCATGCTCTTCTCTTTCCAAAACATGGCAGGGCTTAAAAAAAAAAATTGAGAAGTTTCAAAAGGCATCCAGCGATTGTTTTTTAGGAAACAAAAGAAGTACTTATGGGTTAGGTTTTCCAAGTTACTGCATTAGTATATACACTAGACAGACAGCTTGATCTGGATGAGTCATACAGCAGAAGAGGAACAATGACCTATGTGTTCCTCCAGTAGAAATTATACATTTTTTGCTGTCAATAAAGATTTTTTTTAATATAATTGCATTTGGGCAGCCAATCAAGAGGGTGTGGCTATCAGAAGATCACCCCATCCCCCAGGGAGTTAAGTATTTGGCAGGGTGTCAGAATTTCAGGATATCCTAAGGCAAGCCACAGCACCTTAAAATAACTTCAACACACCTTGTATCATGCCTGGATGTTGAATCAGCCTGGAGATGTCAATCACATACTGCATTCACAGCAGAATCACCTCAGTTGCTCTGATCCTCACTTTTGAACTTACAACTTCCCTTCACAGGAATCAGAGGAGGTGTGGGTATATGTGTGTGTGTGTGTGTGTGTGCGCCTCTGTGTGTGTGTGTGTAATTCCTCAGTCTTCACAATAACAATTCCACCCTTTGAGCCTCTTTGTTGGGAAACAACCCTTGCAGAACAGCAAGTTCCTCTTTCACAACAGCTGCTGAAAGAAGGCAGCACAGCTTGGCAAAGGCAGTAGGAGACAGCAAACCTGTTTATAGTTTATAGGGCTTTTGCTACCAACAAGTTTTTGCTACCAACAGATCTGCCAGTGTGATTTAAAGCCACCTAGTTATCCTCAGCTTGGCACCTCTAACTTGTTCAGCAGTATCTGTTCGTGGGATGAGCAGGTCTCAGTTCTCTGAGAGCTTGGCTTGAGACACTAGGTCTGGTTTGCAGAGGGTCTCAGGTTCCTCTGGTACTATACTTTACTGTGGTTGTTGCCGTGATGGTTATTTATCTGCACCCGAACAGTATCCTGCAGACCAGGATCCTACCATGTTGAATCCACATGTGCTCTAAATCCTTATCGACTTTAGTTCACTGTTCACCTTCCCTGGGGAACAGCATCTACATGCAGCACCCAAAAACAAGGATTCAAAACAAATACTATTTCTTAAAGTATCTACCATCCTCCCTCATACCTCATTTTCTCCAACTGCAAACTAAGGGTGAATACAGACGTGTAAAATACTGCGGGATGCACAGATTGGTGCCAAGCACTTTGTAAGCGTAGCACAGCATTTCATTGCATTGCTCTTCGGGTTAGGAACACATCATCTTCTCTGCTTCACCTTGCTGTCACAGCATCCCTGAAGTTGTGGTCTAACAAATCACATCAATTCCCACAGATCTAAATCCAAAAAATGACTTGCAAATACAAATAAAACCCGTATTATTGTGTTATCCTTTCTGGAAAGTGAATAATCCACTGCTTCATATTAGGGCAAGATACACAGTTCCAGAGATGAATCACGGATTTGTTGCGGACTTGGAACTCCCAAGTTTGGAGCACTTGCCTTAGTTTTTGCAGACCACTAGGTGGAAGTGCTACTCCATCTCAGCCTTGACATTCCCAAGCCCTCTGGAAGCGGCAGCCAGTTGCTAAAGCAACCCAGGACAAAATCTTTTTCATAGGGAAGTGAAAGATGAGGAACCAGAAGCCCCGGTCCTCCTTTTTTTGAAAGCAGATATTCAGTCCCAGTGCACACAAGTGTCGCAGAAAACATATATCAAAATCAACATACAATGAAAATCATAACAACAAGGCTTGTGACAGTGAGACATAAAACCTGGAATGTGCCTTCAGAAGGAGAGACAGATGAATTTGTCAAGCGTGCCATAACACAAGCCACTTATGAATTATTAGTAATTTATAACGCACTTTTAGAGGAGTGGGGAGAACCTGGGGAAATTAATGGGTTTTCTTGGCTTTTCTTTAAAATGATAAATGTCTTCTCTATTCCATTTGCTCTCTCCAAATTCTCAGCTTCTCGCCTGTCTCTATAAGCCTGCTTAGCACGAGGTAACACTACACCTACTTCTTCTGCTCTTCCCAAAATGAATTATCTCATATAGCAACTGGCCGGGGCAGTGCCTGCCAGAAGGCAAGTTCCCGGGATAACGTCCTGTCCTAAGTTTGTCCGAAGCCATTTGCCCTGCAGCCTTACTCAGAGCTGACCTAGTAAAACCAGACAAACAACCCACAGCCATCTTCCTCCTCCCTGCTGCCTTCTCCCCCTCCCCTCTCTCTGCCCTCTGTGTTCTCGGTCTCTCACCTCAGCAATTTCATTTTGCTCACTCTCACATCCTGGGACCACCAGGCACTTCATATGTCCCTGACAGACCAAAGGCAGAGTAGGGTAATCCTGAAGGGAAAGACAAGAAAAATGGCAACGCAGGAGGGTTAAAGGCAGGCTGAGCCTAGCAAGCATCGTCTAGACTTTCAGTCTCATGATTCAGTGTGTCTGATGTAAAAGTATTTAAATAAGAGTTATGTAAATAACATGGCAGACAGATAGATTAATTAATATAATCAAAGTGAGATAAGGCCCGGCCTCAATCCTTCCCTGAAGTAAGACTGCTTTGTGCCATCCCCACAATGCAAACAGCCCTGAGGCTTGAAGACCCAGCCAAGGAAGGATCACCCCAGTGCAAGGAGAGTCTCCTGGCTTGCCATCAGTGCAGCAGCTCCTACACAGCTCCTCCATCCCTAAAGCCAAGCAAAGGGGCATTCATGAGAAACCTCTGCATCCAGCTGGTCTCCACTGCCACATTAGCAGTGACAGTGACACACTGGAGCCACTGTCATTTGGGATCATTTGTAACAGTGTTCCTCTGAGCTACACTGGAGGCTTCTGCCTGCAACTGAGTCAGCTGGAGACTGTGACCAGTGATAATAAAAAGAGTAACTTTATTCCTCACCTCTTCACCTTCCAGCATGGTTAGCCTCAAAAACAGAGTTGAAAATGGCCCATCAGGTAGAATGGCACTTCCTTCTCACTACCCTGTTACCACCTTTAGCATATTCATCTGAGTTTTACCTACTTTTAAATGTCCCAGGGCATGTCTGCACCACAGCAGTTGCATGCAGGATGGGCCCAGCTCAGCTAGCTCCAAGGCACCTTACTGGGGGACTGATGGCAGTGTAAACACAGGAGCACAGGGTTGCTATCATTTGCAAAACCTGGCGGAGAAGCCAGCCCTGTGCACAAGCAGCCAGTGCCCAGAGGATTGCATGAAAGCGTGAGGCTTGCTTGAGTTTGCTGACAGGAGCAGAAGCTGCTGCAGTGCAAACGTGCCCTTGTGTAGTGTAATTCCTCCCCCAGGACGTAAGGCTTCCCACTAACTTGGTGTGTTTTCATTTCATAGTGAGGTAAGGCTATTTTCTTGACCGTTGCCCCTTTCTTTTCCTTCAAACGTATAGGGCCGACTTGACTGTCCCTATGTTAAAATCAACACACAGGCAAGTTTAAGTAAAGTTTAAGTAAGGACTGTGCTGCTGGCACTTTCTACAGTAACACCAGTACCACACCTTCTTACCTCTTCTTTCTATTCAGGTCACTCCTAACTCTCCTGAGTATACCTTTTTTTTTTTTTTTTTTTTTTAGTTAAGTTACTTGGTATCTGCTCCATCTAATCTTCTCATCCACATCGAATGAGACCAACCAGTTAGGCTTCCAGACACAGCCTGACCCACAGATAATCCTTGCATGACCATGTCAGTGTCAATTAAGGACAGTTTGTTTGTTTTTTTAAGACAGGAGCACTAAACCGATCAGGGACAGGTGTATTCCGGTATAAATATGCTTTGTACAGGTACACTATAGTCTCCCTCCCACACGGCCATGCAGGAATGTTGAAGCAATGCAATGGAAGCCAGTGCTGTTTTTTTTACATACACACATCAAGCATGCATGGCTTTTGCACACACACAAACCCAAGGTGACTACACGTGGGGTCTCTCCCTCTCTGTCACAGTCACTCACTGGTGGACAACAAGTTAATGCATCTTCTTTCAGCCTGCAGGCAACAGTAACCATGTAAAGGCAACTTGAACAAGGAACAGATTTGCTCAGACTTCCTCCACTCCTACCTTCTACCCAAATTAATGTTGGAGTAGATAAGGCTGGAGAGCATTTCCCCTCCCTTTTTTAAACCTTTCTTTGGTTTAAATGGCCTGACTCATCAGCAACGCAAAGATGACAAAATGTCTATTCTCCCTCCCTGCCCACCCCTCCCCCAAAATATTTTGGCATGATTTTGCTATCAAATTAGGGTACTCAATCCATGCCAGTTGAAAAAAAAATGGGCTCCCAGTACACTCATTGTATATGATTAGGATTTGGGGAGGGTGCGGAGCATAACATCATCACAGGCAGAAAGTGAAAACAGCCAAAGGAAACGCCTACACTCTTCCTTTACAAAAGCTGCTTGTTGTGTCTGTCTGAACAATTGTTAAAAAACCTGGAGGGGAATTAGAAGGAAAAAGATAACCAACTTTATTAAGAGCAAAAGATTGATTGAGCAATTGATTGCACTTAATTGGAATGGCATGAGCAAGGGAGAGGATTTCAGGGTTGTTCTGGGGTTTTTTTCCTGGTCTCCCAGAGAGTCCTGCCACAGAACCATACAGGCAGCAAACTGAGTCACCGAGCTGAGAGCTCAGGTTTGCTCCTTCTCTCAGGGCATTGCTTGCTTGGAAGCAGCTGGTTTTGAGAGCTACCCCTTCCACAGCACTGCCAATTGCAATATTTGAGGCCTCAAAAAAGAGGAGGAACTTAAGAGTCATAAGGTTAAACCACAGAGGTTGGTTTGTTCATGTGTTTCTTCACAGAGGTTTTTTTTCTTGCTTCCGAGGTATGCTCACACTCATAGGATGCCTTCCTCTCTAACAACGAGGTCTAGAAGCCTCTTTTTTAAGAGAATGGTGAGATTCTCATTTCATCGATCCATTTCAGGAGTGGATTCTCAAAAGAAAAAGTGACATCCAATTCATAATAATAAAAACTGGAAGAATTATATTACTAAAACCTCACTAACCAAAGGGAGAGAGACAGTTATGGGGTATATTTTCACAAAGTTGAGACCTCATTTTCTGTAGTTACGCACATAATAATGAAGCTGCAGCACAAGAGAGAACTAGCGCAGAGTTTCACAATCTTTCTCCCCAAAACAATCCTCAAGGCGAAAATTATTATGTGCATGAACAGTTAAAATAAAAGCAAACCCCGAGCTAACCCCTCTCAGTGAACCAATTCCTGTTGTTGTATTGTTACTACCTTACTATATATTACCTTAATTTTCCTCTTAAGCAGCAGGAAGGACAGGCATTCATACTGCACAGATAAGAGTCTGATTTCCAGTGAAAACAAAGGTTCCAGCAGTTACATTTGTATTCGCTTTGTTTAAAATCAAATTACAAGGTACGTGGGCCCCAAACTTATCTAAACAGTACAGTCAGTACAGAGACTCACGGAGTCATTGAGCTTGGAAGGGACCAAATCAACACTGCCTTGTTTTGCCAGAGTGATCACTTCACATTAATAAACATAAAGCCCTCTTGCCTGTGAAGGCAAGGAGTTGAACTGGATGGTCAGGATGCCCTGTGTATGGCTATGCCCTAGCTTCCCAGATGCTGGCAGCTGGTACCCTGTAGAGCTGCATGTTCCAATGATGCATTTCACATCCACTAATCTCATTTGCCTACTCTAAGCAACAACAGAGGCATTACCCAAGTACTTGTGGATGAGCAATCCTGCTATGAAAGCAAAACGAGAGAACATAGGAGCAACATTGCAAGAGAAAATGGCCAGTTTTGCAGACTGAGGCAATAACGGATGGTCGTAAAAAATGGTAGGACTAAACAGGTGTCTTTTGACCTTCCTCCTTACAAGAAGACCTAGGAGCTGTCTCTTGTCCTTCTGATCCACAAAAAATATCTGAAAGCAAAAACATTAAAAGCAGCACAAATTTCTCCACTACCCTTCTGGTTTTCCAGTGTGAGTCAAGAGCCTCATGGACAAGCAAGAAGACTAAGGAAACAAATAATACCTTTTACAATGACATTTTCCATATCAAATTCCTTAGGACTGAGAGACAAACCAAAAGAGGAGGAACCAGCATGGGCTCGTCTCTCTTTGTCAGATACACACCTCCTGTGCCAGCTGCCACAGTTGTCAGCCTCCTACAGCCCTCCTACAAGCCTCTCCAGAGTCACCTTCTTTTCTGCCCATCTGCCAGGAGTTACCATTTTCCCAGGTCTTCCAGCTGAGCTGCTCGCCCAAGTACTCCCTCATTCATTCCCGTAAAAACAAGCCAGGTCAGCTATCATAGTTTACCATATAGGTCTCCCCTAACTAAGTTCACTAGGACTGAGATGGTTTGGGAAACCATAAGGTGAGCGATTCCACCAACAGATCTGAGAAGTCAGTGACCTCTGGCAGGAGGGCAGTGACCAGAGACAGGAAAAATCAACCCTGACAGCCCAGAGAGTCCATGTTGTTGAGCCTTTACAGTCCTATTTGCTCTGTGCCCACGCTGCACAGGACCAATGGAGCAGTCATGCACACAATTCTTCTCCTTCTTTGCAAACGGCCACATCACTCTGCAGCTACTATTACCTGTACCTAGTGCTCGTTAAGTGCTTTGAAGATTAAAAGCACAGATACAAGTGTTAAATATTGTAATTATTCTTACTACATAACATTGCAGCACTGAAATTAGGGAGGGGTTGTTTTTTCGTGTTTGTATGTGGGAATACCATGACAGCTGCTCCTTTCTGTAAGTGAATTGCTGCCAAGGACCTTGATAAGGGATTGTGCTTGAAGGAAGAGAACTGAGTCTGGGAGTTTTCTTGGAGTGCTGCATACCACAGTGAAATTAAACTGTGCTCTTACCAGGCTTCCACTGTCAGAGCTTATTCCTATACATGCTGATTACCTTGAGCTGCCTCTGGCTTCAGGAGAAGAGGTGACTCTGCAGCACAGCAGGGCTTGATCCTACAAGCAGCACGCAGAAGGAAACACGCTCAGCACAGACAAACAACTTAGGAGCAGCCCTGCAAGCATCAAATCCTGAAGTCCATGTTTCTGATTTATTCAGTTCACACTTAGGGCTTTAGGAAAGAGCTGCCTCTGAACAAGGCCAGAGCAGACAGGGCTTTGGTCTCTTCTTTCTGTTAAGGACACCTTCTGACTTTTCATCACAGCAAGAAAGGCCTGAGCCTGAACACGGTTTCCCCACACTCTGCACTGCTCTCCTGCACTGTCTTCCTGGCACTGACTCACTGAGCCCACATGCCCGGGGGGGAGTAGCCGGGGTAAAAGCCCCTGGGTTTAGTCCATTCTTCTTTATTGTCAGAAACAGGTGGGAGGATCAGGCTGTGAGAGCAGCACGTAGTTCATTACCATCTTGTAACTGCTCCAAATTATGCCAGAAGCTGGGCTGACATCTAGCTGGCTTTCTGTAGCCAAATACAAACAAAGCTAGTCTGAATTTGGGTCAGGTCTGAGGACAAAGTCATGAGTGACTGGTTCAGTCTTTGGCATGGAGTTCAGTGTATTTCTGTGTGCTTCTGGTCTCTGTGACACAGCACATAAAGCCAAGGGCTGTAGCATTTAATCAGGCAGTGCTTTTCTACATGTACTGGGAGTTCATCTGAGCTAAGATACAAAAGAATACTATGAACTGCTCTTTATATGTCTCATACCCTCCCTTCCCTGTTCTGCAACAGCCTTGACCAGATTTGAGCCTTTCTGCAGGCAGAGGCAAGTACATACCATGGACCAAGAAGAAATGATGCTCTGACCCATCTCCTTCACACTGTCAGGCAGCTTTTGGGAACAGATGGAAACTAAGAAAGGCTGGGGACCAAGGACCCACCTTGCCTCCCCTTTCTGCACACACACACAGTCAGTCCTGAACAGGTAAAGCCACAAAAAAGGTGGGCTGTTCCCATTAGAATAGAAAATAATGAAGAAAGCACCTGAAATCTTACCCTCTCAAAGAGAATAAGCATAAGTACAGGCAACTACTGATGGTGTATGTAGGAGGTGTGGGCAGGAATCAAGCCAATACGACCCAGTTTAAGAGGTGTTCAAGTACCTACAGCTTCTCCTGACTCCCATGGCACTTGACAGTGCTCTGGGAACCCATGGTGAAAATCCGTAGTGGTGTTTGAGTCCCATAGAAGCCCTACTGACAGCAGCAGCACTGGATTTGGGATCAGAGAGATAATTTGTGGAAGGAGGCATGCACTTGTACCTTCAGTGTTTTGCACAGAAAGTAGATTTGTCTGTCTTTCAAAAGGGGTGAGGAGGACTAAAAAAAAGGATTAAAATATATATTCACTTTAGAACACTTTTAAGCTCTTGTAGTGGCATGGGAGAAGGCAGGAAAAGTAGCAGGGGATGAAGGACTAGCAAAAAAGAAGCCTGGGTGTGTCACAGGGGAAGGGAAAGGTTGTAGGAGGAAGCGTGGGAGGCAATGCAGACAAGCTCACTAAATTGCAAGGCAAAATGTGGATTTTGTCCCCAAGCAAAACACCTCTGTACTGCTGTCAGGTCAAGCTAATAAAGACAGCTCTTCAGAGACTCCGTCATCTGTCTATATTTCCTCTCTCACTAAGAGGAAAAATAATTAATAAGCACCTTCTGCCTGGCAATCAGCAACTATTTGCATCATCATTTATGGAGATGGAAGCCTTCCTGATCACAAAACACAACTTTTCTTTAGCAGTGGAGCTTCTGCTCATTCAGCCCTGCGTGTAGCTGCTATCTACAATGCTGCACCTGACTTGGGAGAAGTCCCTGACAGAAGGGGCTGAAAGTGGGCAGCACCCACTGTACAGGCTATAAAGTGAAACTCACCGAGGTTTCTCAAGTCTCAGGAGGTTGTCTGGAGGTGTGAAAGCCAGGCTCCAGTACTGGCAGAATCTTTACAACATAGGATTTGCAATAACGTATAAGCATGGCTAGTGAGATGCAAAATTCACAGTGAATTCAGCAACTAATATCATAACTTCCTCTGTTTACTATGCAGAGGACACAAGAAAATTAAGCTAATCTGGTGCTTGTCCAAGTCACTGCTAAAAACATTTTTGACAAAAGCTGACCTCTTTGCTCCTGAATAAATATTAGCAATTTGTTTGAGTATTGTTCAGCCAGTTTGGTAGACAGGCAAGGAAAAACGAGCAAAGAACTTATTTGGTCATTTTTTTTCCCCTCACCAATTGTCAAATAAATTATTCACAAATACAAGCTTCCATCATTCATCTAGCACTAGACTAAACACTTTCTCCTAAACTTAGTTTTCAGCATCGTGTTTCAGTGTATACAGTTACATTTTTCCCTGGGCAAAGCGAGCCAGTCATTAGACAGCTCTCATAGGTTTCTACTAAACACGCTTGATTAAGTCTCTTAAGAAGGAGTAGGTGGAGGAAATTGTGCTTTAAAGTCAATGGGAACATTTCCATTCACTTAAATGGGAAACGCGCTGGAAGAGATAACATTATTTTGAAGAGTTAACGAGCATATTTAAGTCTGCATAAAAAAAACGATGTATCCCTTGCGTACTGCACTTTGTGAGGGACAGTTTTCAAACAGAGTAAGAAACCAACCCCAATGCTTGAACTGCCTAAACCAGCAGTTTTCTCTAATACCACCCCACGGTGCTACCCAGCACATAATACACATACATGAAATCTAGCAGCATCATCCAAGCTCTAGTCTTGCTCACTCTCCAGTGGATTAAATTCTGCAAGTGTATTCACCATGGTGGTGCTGAGCTGGCTCAAGTGCTTGTCTTTAATTTCTCCAAGCCAGAGCCACAACTGATGCAATGCACTCTAATGGCTTCAGGATCTGGCCTCATTTGAAAGGGAAAGCAGAATATGAAAAGAAAAAATAAAATAAAATAAATTTAAGCATTAATTTCAAACACGAATTTCTGGACTGATTTACTGCAACGCCACACAGCCGTGCAAGGTCAGGATGACACACATGCAGGAGAAGACCTCTGAGACAAAATAACTACATGAAACTACTACATTTGGAATTTCTATGGGTAGGCAAATTGAAAAGCAGGCACACATCAAGAGCACACCTTTGCTGCAGGTCAGCAAGAAAACTCGGTGTCATCATTTTCTTCAAAGAGGTTTTGACAGTTGCTGCCATTCCCCTAAATTTAGGAGAAAGAGGGACATGATGTACTATTCAGTCTATGCAAATCCATCATGAACACTACTGAATGCAACACCTGTGCTCACCTCTGCAGAAAGTGATCATTTTAATTGAGTAATTACCATAAGCCCTCCTCTTCCAACAGAAATGGTATATTTTATCCCCAGTCCAATCAGTTCCAGATGAATCCTTGAAGAGTATCCCCCAACAAAATTATGCTTACTCATTATTAGCACATCAGCTCAAGACTCAGGCACAGTCAGGAGCTAGACAGTGTACAAATGTAGAATAGAAGGCAGTCCCTACCCTGCTGAGATTACAATCTCAAAAGTCATAAGAGGAAAAAACAAAACAAAACAAAACCAAAATAGACAAACAGGCTCAGCAAATGTTGAAAGCTAGAGGTGTGGTGGAGGGCTCACATTCCTTCCCTTATTCAGTGTGTAGACACAAGACATGCCCAGCCTCTGGAGGGAAATAAATGTATGGAGAGACACAGAGCTCTTCCCATGGCCCAGGTTGGCCATCCCTGTCATTGCAACCTTATTTTACAGAGCTCTCTCCTACCCAGAACAGTTGTTTCAGTTGAAGCTATGCCTGCGGTGAATATTAAGCACAACACATCTAGATATAAGCCTCATACCCTTCTCTCCTTCACTCAGCGCACTTGGCAGGTTCAGCTCAGAGCTTTCTGAAGGACCAGTGTTTGGAAGTCTTGCTGTCTGCATTTTTTTTCTTCAGACCTTCAAGCTCAAGGCCTAGGTAACAAGGAGAGAGGCAATAGCATAAAAAGCTATTTGACTAATGCCAAAATGTGTCACTTCAAGTCACTCCATCCAAAAACCATGAAGATCTGGCCAGAGTTGAGACCTGTAAAATACAGAGATATGTGGTGCAGAGCTGATAAGAACTTTCCCTTCAAATCTATCCCAAAGCCCAAGACATTATCTATTGGATCAGACCTTGCGGGTACTTAGACGCCACTCTGCCTACTTTTTGGATCCCACTGGGATTTAGGCTGAAAACAGGTGCCAAGATGCTCTGACTCAGGCAGTTGCAGGCATGCCCAGCAGCAGAGCTACCAGTGCCCGGGGAACATGCAGGTAAAAGACGGAGGCACCAACCAAGGTTGGATGCCTTCAAGGTTAGATGGTTGCTCAGTGTGGGGCAAAGGGGCATTGCTGTGATTTTGGCTCCGTGGCCCGAACTCCCCTTATGCTCTGTTGCAAGTGACAAAGTTCTCCACTTAGGAAAGCCATGCAGGTTTCCTCTACACTGTTCTCTCCACTTAATTTAAGTGTGCCTAATCAGAAAATCTACTTAATTGGAATATCTCTGTTAAAAATCAGGGGTGCTTACTAACAATGACTGCATCTTGATCGGGATGGTAATATCACTTAATTGGGATGCCTTCAGGTATTTTAGTGGTTTGGGTTTTTTATGTCTCAAGCTCAAGCTAGTTTTGTCTGTCTGCTCCTCATAAAACAGCTTTCAGTTCCTCCTTAGTAATGATACAGGCAAACGATGATGTAAGCCACTTTAACATTTTTTGCTTCTGGCTGTTAGTTGGTGTGGGAGGGGCAAATTACCTGTTTCTGTGGGTGTTCTTGCCACAGGGACGGTTATGGTAGCTGCAGTCTCCATCCCATGACAAGACTCCTTCTGCCCCCATCACACAGGCAGCGCACTGCGTTCTCCAGAAGGCTTCACTGAAAAATGAATTATATTTTCTGCTACCTGGCAAGCTCATCTAAACTGGGGGAAAGATACCAACCAGAGTGTCCTATCCCAAGTGTTCTGTTTGTAACTTACTGTTTCAACGTTTGCAGTGTCCACAACTCTTGAGAACAAACACTGTGTACTAAAGAAAGGAAAGCAATATATCTGCCTCTCTACTAAACCAACCACACTTACACATGTGCAATTACTTTCATTTTTAAATGTAAGCCATGGCTAAGAATTTCTGGCTCTATTTTAGAGGTTATCAAGCTAGATAGAAAACTTAATTGTTTTACACGACCCATTGAGAGTCCTTTCCTTCATGCTACATAATCTTAAAATACCTCTATTTTTATTTATTGAGTGTAGCACCTCTAAATTGATCATCTACCACTGAATATAGGCTAGAAATCCCTTCTGCTTTGCAAAACAGGGGAACTGACCTTGTCTGGCTTATCTGATACCATCCTCACATACAAACATTAGCCGTGTTGCCATCACAGTTGGCCAGCCAGTCTCACTGGGGCAGGAATTGGGGCATGAGCTCAGCAGTTTGGTAGGTGATATGCCAGAGCCATGCACCCAACACGTGGTCAAATGAAGGGGGCTAATGCCACTGGAATAAAAAAGAAAGACTGAAAGCTTTGCTTTTACTTGGTCTTTGAGAACAGAGAAG